>NC_141698.1:855615061-855749456 GCF_964263255.1 Lissotriton vulgaris
GCAAACACTATTCCGGGTTTAGGGGAAGAAGTGGATTTTTTAGTGCAGGACCGCTTGAAAACCTTGAGACCCAGGAAAGAAAGAAAACAAGCAGACGAAGGCGGGACAACTTTAGAAAAACTGCCCAGAGAAAACGCAAAAGGCAAGCCAAAAAAGAGGCAAAACTACTGGCGGAAAAAGAAACAATAAATGACAACACTGTAGTTAACCTCAGCACAATAACTCTCACAAAAGCTGAGGAACAATTGCTTTCCTTAGGTCTAAACTTCTGCCCTAATACTAATTTTGACTATGCTTCCACGCGTGTAGATCTATTTCTATTCATCAGAAAACTTAAACTTAAAAAGTTTCATGCCCTAAAAAATCTAGGAGAAGACAAACAAAATAAGCCAGAAGCCTCCAACTCCTCTGGCTTGCAGGTTGGAGAAATACCAGCGTTATGGGCATTACATGGCTTAAATAACGAAGATGAATTGAGTTCCCAAGCACCAACACAAACCAAACTAAGAGAACTGAATTTGCTGCAAAAAGGTGCTGGGGAAAGCCCTTTCCAACCTAAATCCACTTTCATCCCATTGATGCCGAGAGACGCCATCGACGTCTTTCATGACCGCATCGTGGAGGAGATAAAAGAATTAAACTGTTCCATTGACCGCAATAGGAAGTTTGCATATAATCAACGACAAGTTTCTTTGAACAAACTGATTGATAAGCTAGCGAACAAAGCTTCTATCATTGTCAAAAAATCCGACAAAGGGGGCAATGTTGTCCTGTGGCCCAAGCAACAATATGACATAGAAGCCAAGAGACAGCTAAATAA
The DNA here is from genome assembly GCF_964263255.1 of Lissotriton vulgaris. Taxonomy (NCBI): domain Eukaryota; kingdom Metazoa; phylum Chordata; class Amphibia; order Caudata; family Salamandridae; genus Lissotriton; species Lissotriton vulgaris. Next base: position 855,615,882 of record NC_141698.1, read on the forward strand.
CAGCGAGTGTTATGAATTAACAACTTGGAGCAAATACAATAAAGCGAAGGATAACATCAAGAAAGAGCTATCAAAATGGAAATCTGAGGGTTTGATATCGAATGAGGAGTATAAGTTCTTGTTTAACACTCACCCAAGGCTACCCTTTCTATATTTGTTACCAAAAATTCATAAGAACACTATCCCAGTTCCTGGACGCCCTATAATTTCGGCGATAGGAAGCATGACTGAAAATGTGGGCTCTTATATTGACTTCTATTTGCAGGACTTGGTAAAAACTATGCCCTCTTACCTGAAAGACACTGGTGATTTTTTACGGCACCTTAGCAACATGACTTGGTCGAAGGAATGGATTTTACTGACTCTAGATATAGAGTCTCTTTATACCAGTATTCGACACGAATGTGGTCTACGTGGTGTTGAACATTTTCTGAATACACGTCCTGCTGAATATGCCATGCATAATAAGATGTTAATGTCTCTCATCTCATGGTGCTTGAATAATAATTACTTTTCATTTGAAAAGAATGTGTACAGACAGAAACAGGGGGTGGCCATGGGGGCCTGCTTTTCTCCGAGCTACGCTGGTTTGCATGTGGGGTTTTGAGAAAAGCAGGTCCTCATGAACAAACACAAGGTGATGTTTGAAAATAATGTCATTTCATGGCTTCGTTATATAGACGACGTTTTTGTTATTTGGAAGGGCGATATGCAAAGTGCACAAGAGTTTGTTGACTTGTTGAACATTAATGAGTTTAACCTACACTTTACTTCAAACATAAGTGGCACTATGCTAGAATTTTTGGATGTCCATGTACAGATAACTGATGAGACACTGACAACCACAGCATACAGAAAACCATCTGCTGAAAACGCAATATTACATGCCTCAAGTGCGCACCCGCGTCACTTAATAGCAAGCATACCCTACGGGGAATTGTTAAGTCTTAAGCACATTTGCAGCACGTCGGAACAATTCGATGCCTGTAGTCAATCATGTTTAGAACGAATGCGACAGAGAGGTTATAGTGAAGACATTCTTAACAAAGCCATGGCTAAAACTAACGAAAGACCTAGATCTGCCTTGTTACCCAGCACCACTGAGCTAGATACCTATACAGCAGATGAAAACAGTTCACCTAGACTAATCACCACTTATTGTAAACAGGAACGCAAAATACGTAACATCATGAACAAAAACTGGCCCATAGTTTTAACTGACCCTATTCTGAAGACCACGTTACCAGGACACCCTAGCGTGACATTCAGAAAATCCAAAAATATGGCTAATCTCTTATCTAAAGAGATTCCTACTGGGTCTACCAGTATTCAAACATGGATGCCCACAAGTAACGGTTTTCGCAAATGTGCAACTTGCAGGGCATGCAACTTTGGAGCCAATACTGCCACATACAGGACCCCTTTTAAAACTAAAGAACTGTCTATTAGGGGTAAATATGACTGCCGCACTGAGTACGCCATATACGTTCTCACCTGCACATGCGGCCTACGTTATGTAGGCAGTACGAAAAATCCTGTATATATGCGTATCCTGCAGCACATCCGTGCCATTATTAACAGTGACCCGGCTTACCCGGTAGCCAGACATTTTAAAATAAGTCACAACAAAGACGTGAATTGTCTTACTTATTTTGTAATTGATCAGGCACCGTTACTTAAGCGAGGTGGAGACAGGGACAAGGCTTTAAGGCAGTTAGAGACAAGATACATTCTTAATCTCAACAGCAAGCATCCTAACGGCCTTAACGATAGAGAGGATATGCATACCTTTCTATAATTTAACCTACTGTATCCTGTCCCGTACCCCATCTCTTTATTCTGTTGGTCATGTTAATTGTAGCCATTCCTTACCAGTAATTATTAACAGCTAAATATGGAATTTGATGACAATATGAAGTGTCCATGAGCTTCTTCTTTTAAACCTGGCATTTTATCTCTTTCCATCATCACTTTTTACACCTCCCTTTTTTTTGGTTGCACCAATATCACTTAGCTCTTTATAATTGGGATTGCGTATTTGCAATACTAGGTCGTCCAATCCTCCTAGGATTCATCAGGGGCTAAGGATAGTTTCACTATCCATCTTTAACTAAGTTCAGCGCTAGCACTTCAAATGATGTATGTTCATATATAAGGCAACGTGACATTATTGCATTACATTTCAGCCAGACAGCTTGATTACGAATTCACAGCTAGATACACCAATACTGTAGTAATCTCCGTGGAGGCAAAATATATTGCCATTTGCACATTTATTTTAGCATAATATTTATTTATTTATGCAACACAAATAGTATTAAATGACTTTTTGTATAGGGTCTTTTAAACAATTTTAACATATTTATATGTTATTTATTTTGTGCATTGGTGTCACGAATTGAATTGCTATATGTATATATTTTTTAGTTGTATTGATTTAATAACATCATGCTGCTAGCTTATTTTGCACAATCCAAACGCATTTATGCGGTTATAAATGTTCGTAGTCATTTGAACAAATTGAAAACTTTTTTTATGTGCTCAGTAAAATGTGCTGCTAAGTGTGTAAAAGGCCGTTTTTGCAAAGCTACCAATTTTGTGCACATGTAAAACACCTCACATTAGAAGTCTATTTTCTATGTTTACCACTAGAGCACGTGGTGTTATCATGAAAGAAAAAAATGAGTGTGTGCCCTATTTAAAGTGAACACTACTGCATGTCCGCTATGTGATCAAGGGCAGTTCCTGCCCGAAACGCGTCATGCCTACCTGAACTGCGAAATGGATAATAAACGTTTGCTGTGAACACTCTGCAAGCCGTGTGGTGGTCCGTATTTTCTGTGGTTTCAGCCTGGGAAGCAGAAATTGACCCATATATATATATATATATATACATACACATACATATTTTATAGGTGCTTTCAAATGTGATAATGAAGAAAAATGCAGATCAGTAAAAAACTATTTGCCTTAGCTCACACAATTTGGTTAAGTAGGTAAGCCACATTTAATCAATTTTTAGGTCTCGTCCTATTCCATTCCTCAAGGAATGAATAGGACGAGACTATTGGGGCTAAAATAAGAGCTAAACTAAGCTCTTAAAAAAGCGGATTTCTAGGAGTGCGTGTGGTCTTGTGAACGCGCTTCTATCCGCCTGCCTCGCATCACCACATGAAAGCCATTTGTTGCCACACCACCATCAAAGGCTTCTGCTCCCCCTCACTCCCTTTCCTCCCCCCACTCGCTGGCCACGTCAAACGTAAGAGCTTTAATGGGGCTTGCTTAAAGCTTGAAGGCAATCTGCTTCCCCGCCCCAACTGGTGTTTCTGGCTTTTCTCGCTCGCTAATCAGTTTTCCCCTCTCTCCCTTCCTTTGATGTCCGCTGCGCCTGGCCTCTGCCTGTCGCCTAACATGGTCGTTGGTGCTACCACCTCTCACAAAGCTGCATTTACAATTCTGGTTATTCCTGCATTTTTCTGAAAACTTTAATTTGCACATCTCACACCTCACCTTTTTTTCTCTTCATTAGTCTTTTCACTCTCCCCTTTTTTATGTACTGCCTTTCATCTCCTCCACTTCACCACCGCCCTCACACACACACACAACCACGCACTTCGTTGTAAACACTACATTTTCTTTTCCTTTGGTGCAGTCCATGTTTTGACAGCTGTGGACCTCCTTCACACACTTTCCCTCAATTACAATTGGCACATATTTCACCTATGCTCTGTGCACTCTGCAAAGAGGCCAAGGATTGCATGAGCACTAAGGTGACTACTTACTTCTCAGTGAGAAGAAGTTAGGTATGAGACTGTCACGTTCCTTTACCTGAGCAACGCGGGTACCGATAGAAATAACTCGTCATGAAGTCAAAGAATAGCAAATGAGTAAAGGTTGTCATCGTGATATATATATATTTTTTTATTAACTTTATACTTTATTGCATATTCAATTGTCACACAGCTCTTATAGCCTACAACCCTGGGGCCGGCAGCAATCCACATCATCACAGCATGCCAGTCTAGATATAACTTACACAGCCTTCATGCCAGCATCCCTGGGACCTGGCGGCAAATAGAGTGATAGTAAAACAAATAGGAATGCAATGCATGTGGCAAGACCCCAACCCTACCCAGTGCTGCATAACCATGCATCCTGGAGGTGCATACCACCCCCGACCATACAGCTGTTAGTGTTATAGTACAGTGGAGCTCCCGGGGCAATAGGCCAAAACAGAATAGTGCCCAGTCATCGTGATATTTTAGCAAACAACAAAGGCCTCACTCTGTCGGTGCTGAAATAAGAATGCACACAGTAGCTCTCTTTGTAAAGTCACAGCAAAGCGACGTACACGAACTTGACATTCCGATATCAGTCCCAGTGTGAAGTCACCTGTACAAACAGCCACTAAGGTGACTACTGACAAGCACTTTGAGAAATTCCCATTGTCTTCAGCCTCTGCCCAAGCCCCAGAGCTCTCACTTGTGCCCCGACATTAACACCTACTCACAACTTTAACTCATGCAGACTCCCGTTATTTTTTTTTCTTCCGCGGCAACCCCCACGAAGGTTGACCTGAAAACGTGACTGTGCACATTAATGAACAACAACTCGGGGATTATGCATTCTTGCTTTCTAGGCAGTTAAATTCCTTGTGTTTCTGCTTGCATTGTCTGTCGTAGCTACAATTTTTGGTTGGCTTCTGACGTCACAGTTGCACGGAAGGTTAATCCAGTTGGTCCAATTAAAGGAAGTTAAGGCCACAGCTAGTACACTGCATACAAAGCCTTGAGCTGGCTACATTGTGTCCTGACAACATTGTTTTCACTGTCGCCACCTCAATATTTTGACCCCTGTGTACCTCCTCACACATTTTCACAGATTTACAATTGCAACGGGTATACCCGCCCATTGCTCTGTACACCCTGCAAAGAGGCCAAGCATTGGATGGCCACGTATTCCGAACACCTTTTGAAGTCACTGACAAGCACTGTGTTAAACTCGCACTGCTTTCAGCCTCACCTTCAGAGCTCTCAATTGTGCCCGCTATAAACACCTACTCAAGAGTAAATGTTTCATGGAAAAATAAAGAAACAGCACCCTGGAAATAGTTTACTTAATCTTGCATTTCCTAAGAATGTTAAACGGGAAATAGAAACAAGAACTAAAATACTGACATGGATTACTTACATTTTTTACATGAATTATTCAGAACTCAGTGCTTTTAGCCAGTGAAGTTAAGGACCTGAATATAGGGGCCAATGGTGACCTTTTTCAATATTAGTTTTTAATTACTACAGAGTGTGAGATTGAGTGCATGTTTCCAGACACACACACACACACACACACATGCACACCACCAGCCGTCAGTGCACTCTTTCACCAGGCATACACACCAGCCATCAATGCACGCTTTCACCAGGCACACACACACCACCAGCCGCCGGTGCACACATCTACCAGGTACACACACCACCAGCCGTCAGTGCACGCTTTCACCAGGCACACACACACACCACCAGCCATCAGTGCAAGCTTTCACCAGGCATACACACCACCGGCCGTCAGTGCACACTTTCACCAGGCACGCACACCATCAGTTGTCAGGGCACGCTTTCACCGGGCACAAACACCACCAGCCGTCAGAGCACTCTTTCACCGGGCACACACCACCAGACATCAGTGCATGCTTTCACCAGGCGCACACACACCACGAGCCGTCAGTGTACACTTTCACCTGGCACACCCCACCAGCCATCAGTGCACGCTTCCACCAGGCACACACACCACCAGCCGGCCAGGCACACACACACCACCAGCGCACGATTTCAACAGGCACAAACACCACCAGCCGTCCGTGCATGCTTCCACCAGGCACACCCCACCAGCCGTCAGTGCACGCTTTCACCAGGCACACACGCACACCAACAGCCATCAGTGCAGGCTTTCACTAGGCACACACCACCAGCGGTCAGTGCACACTTCCCCCAGGCGCACACACACCACCAGCCATCAGTGCGCCATTTGTACAGGCACACACACCACCAGCCATCAGTGCACACATCAATTATTAACGCATCCACAAATAACTATTGTAGCAATCGCAGTATGGCACACTTTACTATTAAACATTCATCTAAAGCGCAGCATGCCACCATTGCTACAAAAAAAAATACACATTTTTTTGGCCTACAATGTATAGACTTTTGTTGCAATTGGTGTTGCAATATTTCGCAATGCCAATAGCTCAAACTTAATTAATGCGAGACCTAATGCATTGCAAATGCTTGTTTTATGATTTGACTTTGTACAAATCTGCCACTAAATGAATATCGGTTTCCTCATTGTTACCTTAATTGTTAAAGCTTTTACCTCTGTAGTTGATGATAGAGTGAGGGTGCGGATGGCAGGCAGAAGCCCAATGAAAGCTTAGGCTTATTATTCAGGGGCTGCAATAAGGCCAGGCTTCGGAGGAGATAAAGAGTGCCAAGAGACAGAGAAAATGCTTTGGCTGTTAGGCAATAATAATAACTCCTCCCTTTCTTAACTCTTCACAGGAGTAAGTGGGGTCAGATAAACTTGATGAACGCACCCAGTGATGACATAGGAAAGGGCAGGGTTTTCTGAACAGCATTAGAAACAAGCAGCCTCAGGAAGTACAGAGCTGATAATGTACCCGCCTGGGGGCTGCTTGAAAACACTACACTGCTCGCGTCATTACTGGGTGGGTCTTTGAGGACCCCAAACATTGTACGACAGGGCTGACACCATGTCAGCCCTCTGACATGGTGTCAGCCCTCATTCCCCAATCAACTTCATGCTGTGCGTAGAGCAGCAAAAGTTTTCTATTTGATCCTAGTGCATGTCACAAGAAACCTGCCTGCCTGATGCCCGATTCGGAGCATGATCACCCATCAGGCAGCAGCAGGAGTCTGACTGGAAGCTGAGTGATGGCACTGGTGCAAGCAACCACATTTCTTTGAGAATGTTAAGGATTGCCACTGCGGTTATTTAGCATTCCAAGAGAAATGTACGTGGATGCCGGTAATTACTGTTTGCAATTACCATCCACGTACATCAAACTAGAGTGGGCTCTGTTCCAGCTCTCGAGGAGAAACTGCCAATGACCGCTCCGTATATAGGTTAAACCATGGTAAACAAAGAAGAAAGACTCTTGCAGTCCGATTTCTTATTTTTTCGCACCATATTCCAATACCTGCTTGTTTTTCAAAATATTTTTACAGTTAGTAACCATGCAATTCTTAAAGACATAAGAATTGTAACTAAATATTTGTAGCCCTCTCCCTAACCTAGCCTCCGACACCTGGTCCTTGCAGTTACTTTCATCAATTTTCTTTCATATTAACTGTTATGCAAATGTTAGGTGGGTGTTCATCAACCTGGCCTTTGGTGACATCAAATCTGTCACCTGCGCATTCAACTATTATGCCATTCGTCATAAACCTGTGGTAACCTTCTGCGCATAATAATCAAGCATTTAACACAAATGGATTTTTACATTTTACAGCACTGAATGCAAGGCTGAGCTAAAGAGCTCTCCGCAATTTTATTTCGATTGTGCTTAAGTATTTAATACTTCAACGTTGAAGAAATAAATTTCCATCTTGGATTGAAATTCACTTTCAACCTCTGTGAAGATGCAGCCTTTTGAAACGGAGCAAGAAGTGCATGTGATTAAACAGAGTAAAAAGTATTTATTCCTCCTCATTCAATACATCTTTCAAGCCATACAAAATAATTGCATCTGTCATTTTGGTTAATGAGGCGCTTGTCTTCAGAGGTGAGCAATAAACGAGTCCAGTACGTTTTTTCTGTAGTTTATTAAAAATCCTCGGATTGTCACCTTGGAGTTGAAGACATACCAGGGGCACGTTGGAACACGTTGAGGTTCAGAAAATAATAGAAATGGAAAAGTAAACTCATATCCAATTGAAATGACTGCAAAAGATGGATGACTTTGGCAAACTAAGCTGTTCAGGTGTCTTTACTTTATTTATTTAGGAGCTTTATAAAACATGTAGCTATGTGTTTACTATATTGTCCTCAAAGAAGAGCAGGCCAAAGGAGAACTGATAGAAGAGGGAGGGTCCAACCAAACGCTAGGTGAAGCATCATTACTCAGTATTACTCTAACTCTGTTCTTGTTGGTTGTATGACAGAATATCATCCTACATAAAGAACAATATCTTGATAACAGAATACAATGTCAAAAATAGTCTACATTTTTTATATGTCAACTACCAAAATATTGAGTAATAAAGTGGAACCGAAAAACAAACTTTTAACTATGTTAAAAATGTTAATTGAACATTAAGACAAACCACATTAAAAGATAACTAAAAAAGAAATTATATAAAAATAACATTTTTATAAACAAACATTGAATACATTTTCTTTTTAAAACAATAGAAAATAAAACACCAGCAAAAGTGTTGGACTCAAAGGAATCAGATTTACTTTTCTAATTGCAGTTTAATCTAAAGAAAAGAAAGTGTTGCACTATGGAGCTGTAAAATTAACTATTCCCACTGCAACTTAAGTAAACGCAGGAAAGCGGTTTGACTTTATAAGGGTGGTTCATTTAGTATTTCCACTCCTATGTAAGCAGCAGTAGGGAAAGTATTGTATTTTGGGGGGTAGGAGGGTTTGAGTTACTATTCCCTTTAAACGTGAGCATCAGGGAAAATGTTTGACTTTGTAAGTGTTACATTTACTATTCCTACTCCAATTTAAGCAACAATAGTGAACGTGTTGGAAATCAGAAGGGTTCGATATACCATCTGCATTCCTAATCATTGAAAGAAAATATGAAATGCCCAACATTAAAAAGGTTAAAGTATTTAAAATAAGAAATATATGCATTGTTAATTCTATCAAAAAAAATGGAAAAATTAAATAAATACCATTTTATAATGTATGCATAAAAATGTAATATAGTAATGAAATAAAACAAATACAATTAAAAACATAATGACTATAAAATCCATTGTAAAAAGTTCATCAAATACACTTCTCATCAAATTAACAATTAAATACAACAGCTGCCCAAAACATTTTCAAATAATTTACACAATCAAATAATCTTAATGCATCTAAAAAACTGTTACAAAAATATATGTTTACAATAAATTCCCACTCTACTCCCCTACAAACTCAAACTACTAAACTACAAAATGGAAAATAAACAGCAGAAATCTCAAAATACAGTCAAACTACAATAACTAACCAATTAAATAATCAGCGTAATTCATTAACAGTGTATACTTAATTAACAGATAATTTACAGTAAAAATGTATGTGAAATTTAAATACATTTCTACCACAGTGCCCTACAAACCCAGCAACCTGCTAAGTCAAATTAGAAACAGCGCTATAGCAGAATTTAATTACAGATTAAAATTAACAAAAAACACTTAATTAAAAGAACTATCAACTAAATATTTTAATCAATTCCCAATGAAATATTCAATTCACATGAACATTAAAACAGAAATTTAAAAGGAAAATATTAATTTATAATTTAAATAAGTTCTCACCCTCTTCCTCTGCAAGCCAAATAAACCATTAGTTAATTTTAATTTACTAATTACATGTAAAAGAATTTACACATAGAAAAGTATAACCTATGCTAACAAACAAATCAATTTTAATATCTAGAAAATAATACCTCTAGTTAAAAACTGTACTTAATACTACTATACTAAAGTAAACAATATTAAATTTAACAATATTTCAAAAATATATGTTTTAAAAAACGACATTCAAGATGTTTTTGACACAATATTGTTGCACCACAATGTTTTTTTAAAGTCTATTTTGTCATTCTGGTCAATGCCATACGTTAGATGAAAACCTTCCTAAATAATTTTGCCTGCAAGTGTTTTCTGAACGGAAGATGGCTAGACTCTGCTCTCGACCTCAAGGCCATGGTATCCCAGAGTTTTGAATCCTGGGCACTGAGAAACATGCCTCCATGATTTTTGCAATGTTCGAAATCAACCTCTCAGAGTTATTTTACCAGTCCTTTCAGTTAATGTTAATGTAGTCGAAATGACAAAATGGGCTCTTGCCAATTCCACTCAGTGATTGGAATGCAGTAATAGCAGAATCTAGTGAAGCATGGACAAGTAAACATTAATACCACTGGCTACATTGTTGACTAGTTGAACAAATAACAGGTCTACAATGCAGATTGAGGAGTTTGGAGAACTTGAGCTCTTGGGCCATTCGAAAAGGTCTAATAATTTGCAACACTGTAGCACAAGGATGAGTTACATCACAGGATGTTTTAATCCGTCTAATAGAAAATGTTTGTTTTGCTCTTTTAATTACTCAACAGGATGCGGATTTAGATATCATCAGAGTAATCATAGAATGATATCTGTCGATCCTTTAGCAGTGGCAGATGCCATGTATGGAGGGTGACGGGGGTGCAACGCGACATAAAAACAAAAAGAAACAGACTAACCTTTCTCCATGACGCAACATCCTCCTTCGGTCTTCTGGCAGGCTCCAATGTAGTACCCAGCAGCAAACTCCCCTAACCAACCCTGGTGCTGCTCTCAATAGCATGACAGCAGTGCCAGGATTGGAGGGAGCAGCCTCACTCAGTGCTCCTGAGAGCACTGGAGGCCTGCGCTTTCTCTAACTCAGCTGTCTAAGGCAGCTAGGTTAGAGAAGCTTAAAATGCATAAGTCTGGCTGGCCGTCACAAGACGGCCAGACAAACAGACATGCACATTTTAAAGCACACAGCTCCCTGCTGCTGCCACTCTGCACAGCAGCACTAGTCCTCAGTTCAGGACGGGTCAGTTACTGAAAAGTAAAAAAGAGTAACAAATAAACTTAATTACAGTATTATTTTGCAGCTCTGGTGCTGGGGCTTTCCTTTGTGGGGTGACTCTCCTCCGCTCAAACGGATGAGTCGCCCCTATACTTTAGCTATTGAAAGCACAAAAATGTTCAATATTAATGGTGAGAGAGGATCGCTGTGTGATACCAGAAGTCACAATTTATTACTGGTCATTCTTCTGTTGCCATGCACAGTCTTCTGCCATAAAGGAATGAGTAGGTCCACTTTAATGCTGTGCCAGATATTACAGCTCAGTCGAGTCTTTTCAAGAGGTTGAGAGATCAGATAGATTTAGAACTGCTATCTTGATAAGCTATTCTCTGTACCGTCCAATATGCCTTCAGACATTTATATCAAACTCATGCTCCTAAGGAGCAAACCTTGCTTGTTTCAACCTAATCACGCAGCAAGGTAACTAAAGGTTTTGTGTGGCAGTGCCTAAGCCTGCTTTTCTTGCCCATCACATATTTAAGTGAAGTTATATTGAGTCTTTATATTTAGAAACTTTTATTTTAGTTAGTTTTCTATTTAGCATAAAACATGGGCCAGTGCCAGTAAATAAAAACATCAATGTTACAATCAAAGTAGAGAGAATCAGGTAGAACAAAGCACAAAGTAACAAACACTGGCAAAGCCAATCGGTCTGGGCTATTGTCATTAAATGTTTTTTAACTTATAATGCCTGTATGGTGTCGTGTGTTCATGCACAAATATGGCACACATAGTAGTGTGCAGGAACACAGTTTGATTTACTGAATAGACCAGCAGGTAGAGGCTTTCAGGGAACTAGTCAGTGTACAAGAGCAGGGCTGAAAGAAAAAATGTCTGGGATTCAACATTCCACACAGTGATTCCTCCTTACGCAGGCCTGGTATTTTTATTAGAAACCATTAAAGATAAATGCCCAGTTGTAGTACTGAACACAACTTGGTCACTGCACCACAAGTCAATGCTATATTGACTCGTTCAACTTAATAGTAGAATAATGTGTTTTTCCAGGTCATTGTTTTGAGAGCAGTGTAGATACAAAATTGTAACTGAACTCCTTGTATCTCTCCAAAGGCTGACCCAGAAGCGACAAGCAAAGCAAGTGCAAGGCGCTAATGCACATTACATTGGATAGCACACTTGCTGTTAACAGCGCTTAAAAACTGAAAACTGTGGTGCGGAGCATTATATAGAAACACATTCTTATCGGTGTCCCAACAGAATGGGGAGTAGAAAATGACAATGTCTCAACAGGTAGTACTATACAATAATTCATACAAAATAAATTAATTACGGAGTAATAAAAAAGAAAACACCAAAGAATTTACTATCTCGGTCTGTATTCATTAGTAAACAGGCTATAAATGCTAAACATTTATAAACAGACTATAATTACTTTAAGTGTAATCATCAGAAAGTGCACACAGTGCTTGTGAAAGGGTGAACGGCACATGTGTGGCATGTGACAAAGTGAAAAGCAACAGGGAGAATATGCTTTACAGAGCAATCAATGCGGTTCTTAGTCTCCTCCCAACCCAGGAGGTCGGGGGTTATTTTACCTATTTAAAAAAAAATTAAATCTCAGTGTATGCCCACAGCAACCTATGGTGCTGAGGTATGGAGATTCTCAAAGACCTGTAACATCCAGTATGAGAATAGGTTTTGCCGGAAACTCCTGAGAGCACCTATCTCTAGTCTCAATATGTTTGCCACAGCAAATTAAATTTACACTATATTGAAGATTATATAAAGGCTCACAGTGCTCTATTTTGGCTAGCCGTTTGAAAAAAAATCCAGAGGCGTCCCTCACAAGAAAAATTATAACAGATTGCCTTAAGTGTGAAAATACAAAGGGCATCCCATGGCTAGCTGCGGTGAGAACCACCTTAAGCAGGAGTGATTATGAACATATCCTTGATAGCCCACATGAGGTAGACTAAGTGCAAAAGATCTCAGTTCGGCACTATATATACACGTTTTATTTACAGTACCCCAAGTTGTTTTAAGTACATTTTTTATTTTGGGGTTGCATATAGGATTATCTTGAACTTGAAAGATGATGAATTAATATTTTGTGTGGGTGCTTTCTTGAAAACTGTTCGCGCACTCAACATGAATTGCAATGTATTAATCACATCTTAATTGCATTGGTTTTATATAATGGTTTTATGATCAATTAAAATAGGTTTATTTTATGTACTATGTGTGAACTGCTCTTTCATGGATATTATTTTATCTGAATAAAGTAATTGAGTTGAATAAACATAGGGACTAATTTCAGACAGCAATACTATAATTACTTTAACAGTAATCAACAAAGTGCACACAGTGCTCGTGAAAAGGTGAACCGCACATGCGAGGCACGTGACAGAGTGAAAAGTAACGGCGAGAAGGCGTTACTTAAAATAGTACAAACAAACACGGGGGAGATTCTACAGAAGCATGTTAAGTGCCAAAGGCTATAAGTCGGGGTGGGCAGAAATCACGGAGTTTTACTTAGCGGAATTCTGCATAGTTGCCTAAAAACTCTGGGATTCCACTGAGCTCTGTGAATGGGGGATTTCTGGTCCTAACTCATGACCAGTCACACCCCCTTTGCATATATTATCATGGTTGGGTGCTCCATATCAAAAAGACTTCTGCCACTGTGTTTGTCATTTTCAGTGCAAAAATACTTTTTATGCACTAAAGTAAACCATCGCTGCGGTTTTCTTCTTGAACCACCACTTCGCATCACGTGAGAATCCAAGCATAATTTAAGTAGATCTCGGGCTTAGGTTGCTCTCAAACTCCAACCCTGCATTTAGGGGAATTGGTGGTCCATCTAGAATGTAAACACTGAAGCTCACATTGATGTGATGGAGGCAGAGCAGTTGGCTTCACAAATTTGACACTTTCGGAAATGTTATTGACCGCATTACCCTTGGGAATAGGTCACGGCTAGTGTAGGTGACCTCTTGTCAGGGCAGGCGAGGGTTGTCTGCTGTTCACAGCCATGGGGGCAAACCTTGGCCGCCGGTTCTTAGGGTACCCAGAACCTGACCCATTGAACATGCCGACCTTTAGTCTCGACTTCATAAAACTGTACATTTGCCTTTCGACAGAATAGATGTGCCTTCCCCAGTGGCTTCCCCAAAAGACCTGGTCACAGGAACTGTCCAGCTTCTATTTCATTTTTAAAAGATGAAAGATTTCAAGTAAAGAGCCCGTTTTCCTTAAGAATTATTTGTCCAGCACAATATTTAATTAGTCGCCGCTGACCGTTATTGGAGTTGTTTATCTAATTGTTTTCCATGGTATTGTTGCAGGCTGCCCTGCCATTACACCCTGCCACGTTGCCCGGCTCAATTTAAAGCTGAAGCTAAATTTTGACTTCTTTAAATCTGTTTGGCCACTGACCCCTAATCCTAATTAAATGATCACATCCATTCTCGAGTCATGAAGTGTTTCCTTCAAAAGTTAATTGCAACATAAGAGTCTTTAATGGGGCACCTCACCTCAATGTCCTTGAAATAAAGGGCATATTATTAAATTGTGTATTAATCTTTCCCCAATAAGGACACTGTGCTATCACCACTGCTTATTAACCCGCTTCTCCCTCCCTGCTTGACCAGCATGGCCGCTGGTGTCCTATCATGCCTGTTCTTTCCAATTTATGACGTAGTGGAGCACGAAACACGCTGTGAATGATCATTTGTGGGTCACTTCTCATGCCGCCTTTTCTCCGCTGCTATAAGGGGACTGAGGTTTGGGGGTGATGTGAATCCCCAGATGATCTTTATATCCTTCCCAAGGCAGAGTGGTGTTGTGCATTAGTGCCTTGTCCCACGTACCTGTACTATATACCGACTTGCAGATAAACGTGCGCTGCATTGTTTTTTCTAGAATGAGGGTTGTCTTTGAAAAAGAATCTAGGTAAAATATGAAATATGCTACAAGCGAACATTAACATTGTGTCCGAAGCTTCCATTTTGCTACTTTTGCGAAGTTGGTCATTCTGTTTTTTCAATTGTAGCAGTTAAAGGAATAGCTTCACACTGCTGAGTGGTCACTGAAGGAATAACCGGTTGCCAGTAGTGAGAATACATTACAACTTGCAAGATGCAATGAATAGAGAGAGACTTCAAAGCTGTCAACCATTTCTGTTCTTTGCCACAACATGGCACAAGTGTACCATAGTTCCTAAGAGGAAGGTGCTCTTGTGCATAATACCAAAAGTTAAATACATCAAATCAAGGCACGTTAGTGTGGGTGCTGGTAAACTTTACCACGCAGCAGTTGGCAGAGTTTTTGCCGACTCCACGCTCCAAGCAGAGTGTTGAGTAGCAAAACCCTGCAAACATCGGTGGAGCAGTTTTTACCATCCACCCATAGCCACAAGTCCGCTGGATTATTTTGACCTAATTTCGACCTGTATTCAGTCAGGTCTTCACCAGGACAGGGATTACAAAAATCAGTTTTTATGCTGGGTGCAGACTGTAAGCATGCATGTTTTCTTGATGCTGGCAAGCAGGGGCCTTGGAGGTAAAAAAGGACTTCACCACTAGGTTGGAGGGGGTGGTCTGTTAAAGGTACTGGTTCCTAGGGTGAATAAACTCTAAAGTGTACCTGAGGGTTACACTGAAACCACATCTAGGTATACAGGTTTCCTCCTGTTTTCTGTCCAATAAAAGGGGTACCATCTAAATTGCCCTGCCTTGTTAATCAACAGCAAAGCACTGTTGACTAGAAAGCAGTACTGGCTTTAACACCTTAGCTGCTCGAGATATTCTTCCCCTGTGCTGGACCACAATAGAAACGGGTGTGGTCATGACGAGCTCAGCTCGTCATGAGCACACGAGAACTGTGCCTCATGACGAGCTGAGCTCGTCATGAGCACCGAAGGGGATATGTGTTGCTCAGCAAACAATAGAATTTACCAGTTAAGTGCCACCAGTTCATCTAATGAATCAAGTACAGGATGCTGGGGGTTCCTCCTGATATTAGTTGGTGATGGCACAAATGCTCTTGTTGGTTATGAGCAAAGGGGACAGTGATTTAAAATGAAGGTCATAGTTCAATCAGCTGAAGAGAACTTAATCAAATTTTTTTTGTTTTGAAACTTTGAGATCTTAAGAAGTTTGGAAGGGGTTATGGTGGGGAGGCTGTGCGGTTAGCTTTTTCCTTATATTATCCAGGATATTCAGTTGCTGCTGAATCAGTAGATAACCAGGAGGTGTTGAGTTAAAATAGGGGGTAGAAGTGACGGATGAGGGTGTCAGAAAAGAGGTGGATGGATGTCACCAAAGAGAAGTTGAGTAACAGAGGGATACAGAGAGGGAGGGGACGGGTGGAGAGCACCAGGAGGTGGGAAAGGGATGGAGATGCCCCAAAAAAGAGCTGTCAACAAATACCTTTGCGAAAGTCATGGTTTTTATTCATAGACTAATTTGTAGGCTCACACTTAGTATGGCGAAAGAGAAATCGTAGGTCCCATCATGTTCAGTGCTGTTGACTGAAAATCAAGTACGGGCTGAAGGTCACAATTGGCAATAGGGGGTGTAGGAATGGAGGGCATCACAGAGAAAGAGAGGGACAAAGGGGTTTACAAAGTGACGTATCTACCTAGATGCGTCACTTTGTAAATATGACTCAATAAGGTGCATTTTTAACAGCACTGGTGCGTCACAAAAAGTGACGTACCGGTGGCGTAAAAGTGACGCATGGCCTCATAAATGAGGCCTTCAGTGTTCTACTCATGCGTCATATTAAATATATGACGTATTATGTCGCAAGTACTTACAGATACGTCAGTATTTCAGATGTATCTGTAAGCGCAAAAGTGATGCATTGCTGGAGTGCGTCACAAAAATGATGCAACTCCAGCAATGCATCTTTTCTTACCCTTCCACACCCCTGTTCCTTTTCTACATTTTCTTGGAATATCTACATTCCCCATGTTCACTCTCCTTCTCCTTACTTTCCTTCCCAACACTCACCTTCTTTCAGTCCCCCTACTTCACTTCCTTTCTCCTCTCATACCTTTCTGTTCTTTCTTATTCATTTTCCTTTCCTTTATCAATGCACTACACTTCACTTACTCTTTTTCATTTTTTCAAGAATATAGCTCTTTGCTGAGAATTGGAGGTAGTTCTGAAAAGAACTTTTTTTTTCTTTTTTCTTTTTTTAGAACAAAAACAGGGAATGGAAACTGCTCAACAGGAGCCAAAAAATATAAAAATATTAGGGCTGGGAACGGCACCGATGGTTCTCCAATGTTCGGAACCAGCTCTTGTGATCTCCCCCTCACCGATGTTGTTGGTCCTCCGGTTGATGTAGAGACCCCATCACTGGGAACCTCTTGTGCCAGAGCCCTGACACTTTCCCGGGCAAAAGTCTGGGGGTGCCTCCTCTCCACATGGCGAATCATTGTGGAGTTCCCAAAAGAATATTTTTTAGTGGGGTCACCCCGTGACAGGACTGTGTGACAGATCCTGCACTCCACTTTTGGAGCATTTACTTTCTTCTGGTCATCAGGTATGGAAAAAAACTTCCAGATGAAATGTTCTTTCACCTTCGGCTGAGGAGGTTCTTCATCAAGGAATTCATTGGAGTCAACTTCACTGCTGGATGGTCTGGCAGCCATGATAATCCAAGATATCCAACAAAGAACAGAGAGCAAAAAGGCAGGTCTTTCAGTCACAAAAGTGAAAGAAGAAGTGAAGGAAATGGGTGGGGATTTAATTCTTTGTAAAAAAATACTTAGCAACCAATGAAAAATGTTATTTTAAGGTCACATGACTTGACGCGCTTACGCTGCGCGCACCGATGCGCTTCCAGGGGCGCTAACGCGGCGCGAACGTAGGCGCTTCCGTGGGCGCATAGGTGGTGCGAACGAAGGCGCTTCCGGGGGCGCTTACGCGGCGCTCCTAAGTGACGTTTTGATAGTTTCACGGAAATACAAAATCATTTTCATTTCCTTATTCCAAAAAACTGCTTTTATATGTATGGTACTAAATGTCTTGCGTTATTTACTTTTCATTCATATTTTTTTTCACAAATGCAAGTAGCTCTCTGGGTGCGCTTTCCGGAGAGCTTACCGGTGCGCGCACCCAGAAAAAAATGATTTAAAAACAAATTATTAAAATATTGGTATTAAAAATACTAATTAATACTTACACAAAACAGCAAATTTATAAAAATAATCGTAGGTTAGAAACTCAATATAGAACGGAATTAGCTTTTAAAAAACCTTTGAAATTCACTGAAAAAACCATAGGTTTCACACCAGTTATAGTTAAGAATTAGCATATAAAAAACCTATTAAATTCACTGAAAAAATCATAGGTTTTACACCAGTTATAGTTAGCTGGAAATTTTAGTGACATAAAACCATTGAAATTCCCACGTTATAGTTAGTTGGACTCACTATAACTTGCGCGCCTGCAATGCACTGCAGATGACGTCACATATTACATCACTCATGACATGGTCAGTGACATCACTGATGACACCATCCTTGTGACAGAGTGACAGACCTCCTTTCAGTGTGATGTAACCCTTGAAACACAATCAAATATAGAAACTAAAATTTTCAAAAAAATTGATACCCATACCAGTTTCAACAACCAGTTCAATATACACATCCACTCATTCACCAACAGTTCTATATAATCACTCATCATATGTAGTGATTCACATATACATCCTGTTACACACAGACAGTCATCCAAAAGTTACTCACACACATACTCAAACATGCAAATAAACTATTGAACATCCATTTATTTGCATATACAGCTATACACACACTAGCACATTACTTCTAAGGAAACTTACACATACTTACTCTCTTAAACAATCACTTATAGAAACACATACTTATTTAAACAGGAATTCTTTCAATCTCTCACTCTCACATATACTCACTTATATACATCAATACTCACATATACTAGATTAAAACATATGTAGATACTCATAAAGACACTAGTGAGGCAGGCATTCACTCACTAACACACACATATACACACTCATCCACCCATACAGTCCTGCACATATGCAGTCTTCAAAACACATACAAACAGTGAGTCAGTCACCAACCCATGCAGCCACTTATACACAAAGTGAAACACTGATACATAATGAAATATTTAAAAATTACTCGCTAATATATTTATTCACTAAGATACACTTAATAAGCCAGTTAACCAATCAATTTAAAAAAAAACATCCATTTAGACACTTATTTAAAAATGTATTCTTACATCGACCTTTACAAATACATATATAAAACATTTATTATTCAGAAAGACACATTCACTGGATGGTGTCATCAGTGATGTCATGAGTGATGTAATATGTGAAGTCATCAGCAGTGCATTGCAGGCGCGCAAGTTATAGTGAGTCCAACTAACTAGAACGTTGGAATTTCAATGGTTTTATGTCAGTAAAATTTCCAGCTAACTAGAACTGGTGTGAAACCTATGGTTTTTTCAATATATATAATGTGATCAAGGGCTCTTGAAACCCGAAACGAGGCGTTGCAGGCTGCGCGGGAAACGCAAATAAACTAAAATCTTGCCTGAATTGCTGTGGCGGTCTGAGTTCCTTCTTCGCCGGAACACGGAAGTGGTGGGAATTGTTTGGCATAATATATATATATATATATTTATTTATTACCTACTGGCGGTCGCCAGTAGGTAGTTCTAGTTAGGATTGGCTACCATAGGAAATCCGCAACATTCTATTGGGAATAACTGACGCCGGTTGAGGAATTTGCGAGTAATTTTCCAAATTTTTGGCCAGCTCCACTGCGTTCCTTCCCTGAAAGTTTCGGGGGGATTCGAGAAGTGGGGGCTGAGAAAAAAGAGGGGTCCCAAAACGTGTTTTCCCCATGTTAATTTCCATAGGACGGTCTGACAAGTCTACAGCCCGAACCGCTGAAAGGCATTACGCCAAACTTGGCAAAATTGTAGGGACTGGTACGCAGATGTGCCTTTGCTATGTTTGGTGAAAATTGCTCCAATGGTTTTTTAGAAAATGAACTTCAAAAACACATATCTATAGGCGCGCTGCGGGCGCTCACCGGTACGCGTACCGGGGAACGCACCCGGCGCGCTACGGGAGTGCGCGAGCGGGAAGCTGATTGTCTGTCGGGTGTCTGTCAACATTCTAAACAGTCCGGAGAGTCCGCCATCTTGTGTCTCGGTAGAATCGAGACACAAGAGGTGAAAAATAAAGGGGGAAATAATTAAAAGGGGGCAGAGTAGACACCCCCTGACCCCCAAGGTTTTCTGAGGGGGGCCTAGAAGGACCCTGAAGGGCAAAAAAAACTTTTTATTTTGAAATTTTCACAGGGTAAGCGCTGGGTGCGTTCCCGGGTACGCTCTCCGGTTCGCACACCTTGAGCGCACCATGGGGAAAAACAGTGTGAAAAAAAAAAAAGAGTAAAAAAATAAAGTAGAGTGTTTAGAGGAAAGTGATGCATTGCTGGAGTGTGCCAAAAAAATGATGCAACTCCAGCAATGTATCCATTCAAATGGGGCTAGACCCATGTGAAAGGGCCTGCGCCAGTTTTACGACTGCAGTGAGGCAGGCGCAAGAAAAGTGATGCATCTCATAGATTTCACTGCGTTACTTCTACGACCCTTTCTTGCGTCAATACGCCCCCTTTGCATACATTACACCTGGCGCAGGTCTAATGTGGCGCAGGGGTTTACAAAGTGACGCATTTACCTAGATGCGTCACTTTGTAAATATGACTCAACAAGGTGCATTTTTACACCACTGGTGCATCAGTCTTCCGCCTGCTGTGAGGCAGGCGCAAGATTTTGACGCAACGGTGTCCTAAAAGTGACGCAGTGAAATCTCAGATTTCACTGCGTCACTTCTACGACCCTTTCTTGCATCAATATGTCCCCTTTGCATACATTGCACCTGGCGCAGTTGTAATGTGGCGTAGGGGTTTACAAAGTGACGCATTTACCTAGATGCGTCACTTTGTAAATATGACTCAACAAGGTGCATTTTTTACACCACTGGTGCGTCACAAAAAGTGACGCACCGGTGGTGTAAAAGTGAGGCATGGCTTCATAAATGAGGCCTTCAGTCTTCTACTCATGCATCATATTTAATGTAGGACGCATCATGTCACAAGGAGTTACAGATACGTCCGAAATACTGACGTATCTGTAAGCGCAAAAGTGATGCTTTGCTGGAGTGTGTCACAAAAGTGACGCAACTCAAGCAATGCATCCTTTCACATGGGGCCAGCCCCATGTGAAAGGGCTTGCGTCAGTCTTACACCTGCTGTAAGGCAGGCGCAAGATTTTGACGCAACTGTGTCGTAAAAGTGATGCATTGAAATCTCAGATTTCACTGCGTCACTTCTACGATCCTTTCTTGTGTCAATACGCCCCCTTTTCATACATTACACCTGGCGCAGGTTTAATGTGGCATAGGGGTTTACAAAGGGACGCATCTACCGAGATGCGTCACTTTGTAAATGTGACTCAACAAGGTGCATTTTTTACACCACTGGTACGTCACAAAAAGTGACGCACCGGCGGTGTAAAAGTGACGCATGGCCTCATAAATGTGGCCTTCAGTCTTCTACTCTAACTTTTTTTTTCACTTTCTCTGTTTCTTCACTGCCTTACTCACCTTGTCTCACACTCAATTGACATGATCCAGTCTGCATCTCCACTTTCCTAAAAATCACTCCTCTTTTCTTACCCTTCCACACCACCATTCTTTTACTATATTTTCTTCACTTATCCACATTCCCCATGTTCACTCTCCATCTCACTCTCGTTCCCCACACTCACCTTCTTTGTCCCCCTTCTTCACTTCCCTTCCCCTCTCGTCCCTTTCTTTGCTTTCTCACTCATTTTCCTCTCTTCTCTCACTGCAGTCCACTTCAGTTACTCTTTTTCATTCTTTTAAGAATACAGCTCTTTGATGAGAATTGGAGGTAGTTCTGAAAAGAACTTTTTTTTTCTTCTTCTTTCCTTTTTTTTCAACAGAAACAAAAACAGGGAATTGGAAACTGCTTAACAGGAGCAAAAAAAAAAAATCTAAATTAGGACTGGGGTTGGCAGCGGTGGTTGTCTATTGCTCGAACCATGAGCATAACACTTTGTTCCGCATAACAAAGTAGCTGATCACATTTTATGCATTTAATTATGGCTTCATTAAATGCAGGCTGAATGTTAGGGATCAGCTCTTCTGATCGCCCCCTCACCGATGTAGTTGGTCCTCTGGTTGAAGTAGAGGCACCATCCCTGGGAGCCTCTTGTGCCAGAGCTCTGACACTCTCCCGGGCAAAGTTGTGGGGGTGCCTCCTCTCGACGTGGCGAATCATAGTGGAGTTCCCAAATGAATATTTTTTGGTGGGGTCACCACGTGAGAGGACAGTATGACAAATCCGGCACTCCACCTTTGGAGCATTTACTTTTTTTTGATCATGTGGAATGGAAAAAAACTTCCATATGAAGTGTTCTTTTACCCGGGGCGGAGGAACCTCTTCATCAATAAATGTCTGTCATCATCACTGCTGGATGTTCTGGCAGCCATGGTAATCCAAGAAAGATCCAGGAGCAAAAACAGGTCTTTCAGTCACAAAAGTGAAAGAAGTGAAGGAAATGGGTGGGGATTTCATTCTTTGCAAAAAAAAACTTAGCAACCAATGAAAAGAGTTATTTTAAGGTCACATGACTTGACGCTTACGCTGTGCGCAGCGGAGCGCTTCCGGGGGCGTTTACGCGGCACGAATGTAGGCGCTTCCGGGGGCGCTTACGCGGCGCGCCTGAGTGACGTTTTGATAGCTTTACGGAAATGTAAATTCATTTTCATTTAGTAAATTAAAAATATTGCTTTTATAAGTATGGTACTAAATGTCTTGCGTTATTTACTTTTCATACATATTTTGTTTTTAACGAACGCAGAAATAGCGCTCTTGGTGCGCTCTCGGGAGAGCTTACCAGTGCGCGCACCCTGAGCGCCCCAGGAAAAAATTATTTAAAAAAAAATCATTGGAAAAATATTATTTCAAAAATAAATTAATAATACTTACACAAAACAGCAAATAAAAAAAATCGTAGGTTACAAACTCGATATAGAAAGGAATTAGCTTTTAAAAAACCTTTGAAATTCAGTGAAAAAACCAGAGGTTTCACATTTGTTATAGTTAGGAATTAGCATTTAAAAAACCTTTGAAATTCACTGAAAAAACCATAGGTTTAACATCAGTTATAGTTAACTGGACATTTCACTCATACAAAACCATTGAAATTCCCACGTTATAGTTAGTTGGACTCACTATAACTGCTGATGTCACATATTACATCATTCATGACATGGTCAGTGACATCACTGATGACATCATCCAGTGTGTGTGTTTCTGAAAAGTAAAAATACAATTAAGTTAAAGTTAATAATTTACATATTGAAGAATGAGTGGATGTATGAGTGTTTGCTTGATATATATATATATTTTTTTAGTGCAGCCAGTTTTTCATATAAAAAATCAAAAAAACGAAATGAAACTTTCAAGTTTCATTTTGTAAGAGCCTGCTCCTAAAAAATATTTCCGTTTACATTCTGAAAGAGGAAGGGGTCCCTTTGGGACCACTTCCCATTTGCGTATGGGTAATCACCTCTTTCAAAGTGTTAGTAAAATGTTAATGCTTTGCAACCAGAATTTAGTTGCAAAACATTATTACATCATGATGCTGATGATGAATTTATAAAGTGCGACAAATACCCTAGGGTGTCTAGGCACTGCCCCTTAGCACGTACAGATCTAGCTGGAGTAAGTTTAAGAATTAGGCCTTGAAAGCCACGTTTTTAAGCCCTTTCTAAATTTGAATAGGGTATTCTGTTTTTTAAGCAAAGTAGGCAGAGTTTGGCAGTTTAGTTGTTGTAGTAGTGAAGCTCCTGCCACCCCACCTCACCCTTCTTACTCTGGGAACAGCAAGATTTCCAAACGTGGCAGACCTGAGGGACCTTGCTGGAATATATGGCTTGAGGAAGCTTTCTAGCTGCGTTGGCCCAAATTTGTTCAGTGATTTAAAAACAATGCAAAGTGATTTATACTGGATCCATTTAGCTACCGGCAACCAGTGCAGACAGGATAGGGTAAAAGAAACAAAATAACATTTTGAGATTCCAAGGAGTTCTCTTGCTGCTGCATTTTGAGCTCTCTGCAGGTTTTAGATGCTGCGATTGGACTACTTCAATGCTCTTTTTACCAGTGCCACCAATCTAGATTATTTCAGTACATATACAACCATTTTCCTTAAAACCATAGGTATTGTGGGAAGTATCTTCCTCAGAATTTGAAGGATAAAAAAGCAAGCAGGGGTGATAAAGTTGGTTTGATCTTAAAAGGACAGCTTAGTGTGAAAGATGACTCCTACAATTTTAGCTTTAGGCACCGGTGTAGGTAAAGGACCAGGTTGGACCAACCATTAGCTATCTGTCCAGAATGAGGGGTTGTTGCCAAATACCAAAACCTCAGTCTTGGATGAGTTTAACTTCAGACAATTGTCTGTCATCCAACTGGCTATATGGCTCATACAGTCATGAAAACTGATGGCTGTGGGGCAGGAGGAGTTGCTCACAGAGACAATAATCTGAGTATCATCTGTATACAGTAAAAGGGAAAACCATAACTTTTTATCAGTTTGGCAAGGGGAGTAATAGAGATTAAAAAGAGTTGGGCTCAGGGAGGATCCAGGAGGGACTCCACAGGGAGACAAAAAGTAGGGTGAAACAGCTTCCCAGAGTTGGTCCTGCTGTAGTGTGATCGGGACAGATTGGTGTGAGACTTCCGTCCGTCCTTTCGACTGCAGCAAGCTGGTCTTTGTTTAACAAGAGGGAGCCCCGCTCCGTCTGCATCGGGCAACCCGGACAATGGAGGAAGTTGGCAGGGGGGAGACACCTTAAAAACTTACCTGAAGCCGCCGCAACAAGCAGAACGCCACAGCTTGCCAGGCGCCACTGCCCACGCCGCCACCGCCGAGAGTCACCTTCCCTGGAGTCAGAAAGCGCCGCCGCTCCGGGACTACGAATCCCGGCAGCCTACGCGGCGGCGCACCCTGTGACACCGCGAGGGCGCCAGGGGAGGCGCACAAAAGCGCACCAGGACCGGCGGAGCTTTGGGAGACACCTTAAAAACTTACCTGAAGCCGCCGCAACAAGCAGAACGCCACAGCTTGCCAGGCGCCACTGCCCACGCCGCCACCGCCGAGAGTCACCTTCCCTGGAGTCAGAAAGCGCACGCTGTGACACCGCGAGGGCGCCAGGGGAGGCGCACAAAAGCGCACCAGGACCAGCTTCACGGGACGCGAGCGGGACGCCCGGGGCGAAGCCCGGGCAAAGGGCGGGCCCTCTACGGCCCTCAAGCGGCACGAGGAGGCAGGGCTGGGCCAGAAACTCTACAGGACTGATATCAAGTAAGCCATATTGTGGTGTTAACCATATATTACGTATCTAAAGTTTTAAACGTTGGCTGTGAGTACATTGAAAAGTATGCCTGTGAAAACTAAGGAAGCCCCACAGAAGACCCTTGATAATTTTCTTGTCCAGACTGTCAGGAAAATTAATATGCAAAGGAGAGACTCTCTCGGTCTAAGCCAATCCCCAGACCTTCGCTGTTTGTCACCTACAGCTTCCACCATGATTGATGACACCATCTTGCAAGAAACTAGCCAGGAGAATTTAATTAGCGGCCCCATTCTCCTGGATGTAAGCTGTGCACCAGATAATGTGGATACGGCTATTGAGACTTCGAACACACAGGCGGAGGGTGGTACTGATATTGACACTGACTGTGATCAAGAGAAACATGAACAAGCTGCACCCAAGGAGATGACACCAAAAGGGCATGCTACAAGACCAAGACGCTTATGCACAAAGATCCCCCTAAAGTTGAGTGGCCCTCGTATAGGGGCAAGAAAGAAAAGGGTTACTACCCCAAAGACTAAACAAGCGAACGTCATGGAGGATAATCAGTGTCATAATTTTGAGGACGCTCTTTTCGAAAGGATCTCTGACTTTCTTGAGCACAAAATCAATGCCATTGTCAAACCTTTAATATCTAAGTTAGACAAATTGAATGCAGAGGTCAAGAGGTTGGGTGGTCTAAGCTCCAAGGTAATAGATGGGGTAGAAAATATCACCAAGATAGTCTCTATCATGCCCAACAACATAGGGGGAGACGTGATTAATGAAGTCTTTCGTGATAATGAAGGGGACTCATTTACCTGTTGACATTCCTCTGCCCCAGCCACTAATACCTATGTCTACCATCTCTGAGGGCCCTCTCCTGGTTTCCATCCCAACTGATGTTCCCCCTTCTGTTGGACCACCCCCGACAACTACCCAAACAACGGTCCCCCACCAATTTCTAGTTGAGGCCACCCCTGTGGTTCTGGTGCTTGCAAACGTACCCCCTCTGGAAGGGGGAATAGCCGAAAGCCCTACCTCCCTTACTAGTAAGGCTCTACATTGGCTAACCAACAATATGCGGTTAGCCCCTGGGGGGAAACATCATCTGGCAGATGTCATTACGTCCGCGACCAGGGTCCCGTGGTTGGGAAATCGCCCAAAAAAGTTTAATGGGGACTGCGTGGCAGTGACCCTCTCGAACCAAGACGTCCTCCCAAACATCCTGGCCAATCTTTTCCCCCCTCAACGCAGGAAAGGCACTGTTGTTCCTCTTACTTTGAAGTTTTTCTATGGGGAGCAACAAAATGTCATGTACCCAAGGACTCCAGCGCTGGGGTGGGACAGACCCTGGGATTCCAACCCCAGACAAGGGCAGGTTACAAGGCATAATTCTGTAGCTCAATATCCTTTCCTATCAAGACAAAATTCTTTTGTTGAACCTCTCCAGTTATTTAACCGCTATGCCCCATTGTCCTTCATGGACCAGAATGATTGACTCGCTCCTATAGAAGATACTAACAGTGAGGATTTTTTACCTGTTTCTTTTCCTGCCCCTGTACATTTAGATCTAAAAAATAAAAGCAACAGGGTGTGTAGTATCTTGAGCTGGAACATCGCTGGCATTAACTCAAAAATTGGTAATAAGGACTGGCTGGAAATGGTTAGTTCCCACGACATTCTTGTATTCCAGGAGACCTGGGAGATGTCCGACGGTTTTGCTCTAGACCGCTTTTCCCAGTTCTCTGTACCTGCTATTCCTAGCACATCTGGAAGGGCAAAGGGAGGCTTGGCTATATATATTTCCTTAAACGTTCAGGGAAAGCCAAGACGAATTAACTTTAACTCAACAAACATACTAGCAGTTGAATTAACTACTTTTAACTCACAGCCTATCTTATTAGTTAATTTTTATAATTCCCCTGTCAGTCAACTGCTCAACGAGCACTTGGAAACCTTAGAGGATTTTTTGTCTTCCCACAGCGAAAACAGTGCCCACGGCTTTGACGTGATTCTCATGGGAGACTACAATATCCACCCATGCGACAGGGACTGTCGTGAGGAATATGAAGATTTTCCCCCTTATCTCTGTATTCCGCACTTTGAACACTCACCGCGTGGGGAGGCTTTGGAATCATTTTTAGCGACTTTTAATCTTTATGAATTCTCTAGCAGTATTAGAGACTTGAGGTTACCGACTTTTGTGGGTAACAACTCTGGCACAATAGTAGATTATATCTTTTTGTCGTCTAGTATTTTGTCTGAGGTCTCAACCTATAAGGTAGAAACCTCAGCTTTTAGTGATCATAACCCAGTAATTTTAGAGATTCTATCCCAGGGAGTTCTTGGAAAGAGAGAAGCTGTAGCCTCATGCGCGACTAATCTAGTTCTGGGAGATCAGAACCGTAGGCTGAAGTGGGATCAAGTCACCCCGATCACTTTTATACAGGATACCCTGTCTAAAGTTGAGGGTGAGGTCGCAATCTGCCTAGATAAAAACAACCCGTCTTCCAGTTTGATAGAGGCTTTTAATACTATCTGCAATCAGATTGATCTGGACCTGACTGTAAGGAATACGGGTCGGACATGTAGAGGTAAAAAATGGTTTAACACAGGTTGTTCAAAGGCCCACTCAATTCTCCTAAAGGCTTTAAAAGCGGAGCCAAGAGATAAAGTACAGATAGCGATGTTAAGGAAAAACTATAACGACGCCATCAAAAAGAGAAAATCAGAGATCAAAGCTGAGGCCTGGAACGATTTGCTCTCGCCCGAAATCCAAAGAGATAGCTCAAACTTTTGGGCGATAATAAATCATCCCTTTTTTGTCGATACAGATAAGCAGAGAGCAGATTGCACCATTCCGGATGACCAATGGGTCACACACTTCAGCAATATCTACAGTTGCCCTGATAATATCTCAGGCTGTGGATTACAATCCACACAAGCAGTCCCTTCCATTTCTCCTTTTAGTATAGAAGAGGTAAAAAAAGCTATCAGCGACACACACTCTAAAAAGGCTCCAGGCCCCGACGGGGTCCCCGCTGACTTTTTTAAGAGTGCCCCTGAATTAAGCGCCAAAATTCTTACCAACATTTTTAATGCCACAAGAGATTTTGTGTTTCCTAGTAGCTGGTCGAAGTCCACCATAATACCTATTTTTAAAAAGGGACAAAGAACAGACCCAGCCTGCTATAGGCCAATCTCCCTAATCGACTCAAGTGTTAAGATTCTGGGAAGAGTCCTTTTAGGTAGATTGACCCTGTTTTTAGAAGAAAAGGGCATTTTATCAAATGCACAATACGGCTTCAGAGCAAAAAGGGGAACCCTGGATCAGTGTCTGAATTTAGAACTGATCATTAGTAAGTATGTAGCAGCCAAGGGGGGCTCCCTGTACATGGCCTTTATGGACCTCTCCTCAGCTTTTGACCTGGTCAACAGGGCTAAGCTGTGGGGGGTCCTTTTGGCCATGGGCTTTGATGCCCCATTAGTGGGATACTTGGCAGAGTTACATAGAGACCTCAAGACGTCTGTCAGAGTGACCAGCGAAGGGAGATGTACCTGTCACTTTGATTCAGGGAGAGGGGTTAGGCAGGGATGCATCCTTGCACCCCTTCTCTTTACACTCTATATAAATGGTCTTGAAGCAGTTTTGGCTGCGTCCCACATGGACATTCCGCGCGCAGGAGAAAAAAAGATTCCTGTCCTCCTGTACGCGGACGACGCCGTCCTTCTAGCACGCTCTGGAGTGGCACTAAGCAAACTTCTGTCTGCTTTTGGGGATTTCATGTCCTCTCTGGACATGAAAACTAATGTAGAAAAATCCCACGTAATGATAGTAGGAGCCGCAGGCAGAAAAAAAAAGTCCAAAACTTTCTTTTGCTCAGGGAAGGAGGTCAGGAGAGTTCCATCTTTCCCCTACCTGGGCGTGATCTTTGACGAAAAAGGCAAGTGGGGCCCTCAGCTTTTGGCCAAAAGCAACACAGTAGCAAGAGCGGCTGCTGGGCTGCTTGGTTTTGCTAAAAAGCTGGGTGCTCGCCCCATGGAGAGCATTATAAAGGTCTACAAATCTAAATGTTTATCGGTTGCCCAATACGGCTCTGTCATTTGGGGGCACACTAATCATGAGCATGATAAAATTCAAAAAGTTGAAAATAAATTCCTGAGAACTCTGCTCTCTGTCCCCCAGTCAATTTCTACTTACATAATACATACAGAGCTCGGCCTGGGCTACATTACCGACACCCTGAAGGCAGCCCCAGTTATAGGTTGGTTAAAAGTGTGGCTCAATCAGGAGCTCACTCTAAACCATCATATTTTTAAAGATTGCTTAGCCTTGGATAATGTTTATAACATCCCTTGGCTAAAATATGTCAAGACGCAGCTAACTCTAGTTGGCCGATCTGAACTTTTTTCCTCCCCACATTTGATAAATCTAGAAGACATAAAGACAGTCAAAAATTTTTTGACTGAGCGTTATGTCCTGGAGAGGGAAGCCACAGAGTTGAACAAATCTACGGTTAGGAAACATAGTACGATAATAACTGTCCCAGGTATGGAACCATATCTCTGTTCGGTACATAAACCATTCCATCGTTTCCTCCTAACAAGATTTCGCCTTGATTTAATTCCTTATATACTGGGCAATTTTAAAAAGTGGTCTAGACCTGAATATGCTGATCCTTGTGATTGTGACCAATTTTCTATTCAAGACACAACGCACTTTATCCTGTTCTGTGGTCATTACAAAGAGTGCAGAAAAAAATTCCTGCTGCCTATACTGTGCAATATGGGTTTTACTCAAGTTAAACCTGCTATGCTATTTCTGCAACTTTTATCCAGTTTAAAAGTGGCATTTCATGTTGCTAGTTTTTTGGTTGCTGGCGCACGTATAAATAAGCATCGCCTCAACGCCAGGAACTGTGTCCTTGATCATTGATTACCATCTATATTTAAATGAACTTTTTAGATTATGGTACAATTTTATTCTTGTATAATGTGTTTTTAGGGTTTTTTATAAATTAAAAAAAAAAAAAAAATTTTTATAAAATCTTTGTAAATTTATACATTTTCCTGTATGTATTACTATGTGTCATGATGAAATGTTACCGTGTATTGCTAGTTCTTCTTTTATGATTTTAATTAATCGAATAAAGAAACTTTGACTGACTGACTGACTGACAGCTTCCCAGGGCAACCACCAACTGAGACCGCTCAGACAGAAAGGAGCCCAGCAGGGAGAGTCCCTTATCCCTGATCCCGATTGAGGCTAGACGACTAAAAGCAGGTAATAACCATATCAAAAGCTGCTGATAAGTCCAAAAGGATCAGGGCAGCACTTCCCCCACCATCTAAGGTCTGTCTGAGCTCCTCAGTAGCTGTAATAAGAGCCAGCGCTGTGCTATGGTAAGCATGAAGTCCAAATTGGGAGGGATCCAGAGTAGGATTACCATTAACAATGAAAGACAAATCAGTGTTAATGGCTTTCTCAATCACTTTTGGGGGAAAGGGAAGCCTCGATATAGGTCTGTAGTAAAGGGTTCCTTAGAATCCAGTTTAGGTTTTTTTAGCAAGGGAAGTATGGAGGCTTACTTCCACTCAATTGGAAAGCACCCTCATGTAAACATGGAATTTAAAATAGCCATAAGAGGAACAGCTATGATTTCCGGAGACAGGTGCAGAATTTCTGGGGCGCAGGGATCTGAGGGAGAACCTGAATGGACTGCACCAATAATTTTGGTAATCTGTTCAGTAGTCAAGGCAGTAAAATATTAGGACTGGGGTATCCAATTTTACTGTGGATTGTATCTTGTTGAGTTGGGTAGGAGTCTGAGCCACGCAGTTGTCCTGGATTACAAAGGTGTCAAAAACAGACAACCTTGTGCTGAAAGGATTCAGTTTGGGAGTTACAAAACTCCTGACTGGCATTAGCGTCTAGCATAGCTGGCAGGTCAGACATGTTCTTTACCATGGTAAATAAAGCTGTAGGGCACCTATTGGCCACTCTGATTTTCTATGTAAAGTAGGACACCTTTTTCCTAAGGATAAGTTTCTTATACATTTGAAGGGATGATTTATATTCCATTTTAGTGAGTGAGTTGTCCTCAAGTTTCCAATTCCTCTCCAGTTAACGGCATAGTTGTTTCTAAGCTCTGACAATATCATTAAACCAGGGTTGAGGGTGAGCACCTGGAACGACAACAATTTTTAGGAGGGTCTAATTGCGTCATTGCTGAAGCAAGCCAGAAGTGGTAGTTAGCTGCCGCTTGATCAGGGTAGGTGGACGTAGGCGGTAGCGTTTCTAAAAAAAGAGGGTTTAGCATTTTAGCCTCTTGTTTATTCCATGGACAACTGAAAAAAGATTCCCTGAGGGTTTTGGAGCGTTTCTTATGGGGCAGTAAACTTTCAAAGAAAACTGCCTTATGATCAGACCAGATCAAAGGCAGGGATTTAGTCCATCTTAGATGAGGGTTGTCGGACAAAATCCCGTCAAGACAGTTTCCAGCGATATATGTAGAACCCTTTACAAGTTGACATAAACCCATGCTGGCCATCTGATCATTAAGCACTTCAGTAATCAGGTTGGTGGCCTTTTCTTGGTGAAAATTCAAGTCTCCTATTATGGAACAAAATTGAATGTTCAGCTTTGTGAGCTAGGAGGAGACCTAAGTTATCCATAAAAGATGTCTTAGGACTGGGTGGACGATAAAGTAGAGTACTATTAAAAGAGTATTGACCACCTAATTCAACTTTAAAGTCCAGGTCTTCACAATCTTGATTGTTCAAATTCACTTTGATACAGGATTTAAAGCTTGATTTGCGAATAAGAGCTATGCCACTCCCTTTTCTTCGTACTCAGTCAACTTTATGAATTTTAAAACCTATTGGTATGGCGAGAAATCAATCAGGGTCAGAGGAAAAAATAAACAACTATCTCCGCAACAAAACGGGGCGCCCCACGGCGGACCATAGAGTTCAAATCAGCAGCAGCAGGTAGGAAAGATATATTTAAATAAATGTACAACTTAAAAGGTGTTCTTTAAAATTATAAAAAAAGTCTCACAATCTGCCCAAACCAATGAAAAAAAAGCATCTATTGCATGTAAACATTAACCACAGAGCATATAAACATTAACGAGACAGTGACGTCTTGCTCACTATACGAGTCCCCTGCGAACTGGTAATTGGAAAAGATGCCCTAAACACGCCCTTTCAAATACTGATTCGCAAAGCCACATGGATTGGAATTTGGCTTTTGCACATTATAAAAAAAAAATTGCAGACCCAAACGGCCCTATTCGGTCTGTTTGCGACTGCAAAAATGTTGAATACACATGGGGCCATATGTACGACCATTTTGAGAGTCCCTAAAGGCACATTTTTGTGACTCGCTATTAGGAACTTTCATAATACAAGGTACAAATGTGCCTTGAACATATTTAGTGATTCCTAACGGGGTCTCGATTGACCTACCTCAGCAATATTCATGTGGTATGTCGCAATTTCGACTCATTGGGAATAGCAAAAAACATAGGGATGGTGGCCTGCTGGGTATAGCAGACCACCATGTCTGTGTTTACTTATACATAGAGCAACTTAAAAAAAAAAAAAATTATGCAATCTGATTCCATGAGTTTAATAAAGAAAAATCAAAGATTTCAGTTTCATTTTTTGTAACAGGCAGTTGATCCTGGGACAACTGCCTGCTCTTAAAAAAATGTTTTCTACCACTTACAAAATTGAACGGGTTTGCTGGGGACTCCTACCCGTTTGCAACTGGCTTACCACCTACTTGAAGTAGCTGGTAAACAGCAAATGTTTGCGACCACATTCCTGTCACAAAACATTCATACATCCCTCTGCAACTCGCTATTAGGAAGGGACGCCTTTAAAACACCACTTCCTAGTACCAACTCGCAAACCAACTTTTGCGAGTCAGTAATAGGTTAATGACTCGCAAAGTAGGATTAGTACATGCCAAATGGCTACTTAGCCGTTGCAAAAGGCCAGATTCTCCGTTTCCGAATTCTAAAACTTGTCATACATGTGGCCAATGGTCCATAGATCGCTCACGATGAAAAATGAGGACACATGACAGAAGTTCAAATAAGTGGGAGAGAAGAGACCAAGATATTGCCGATACCCTTTGCCTAATTTAATGTACTAACCGTGTCATGGGACAGAATGTGGAAAAAGAATAACTTATTACATTACATGAAGAATCAATTCAAATAAATGAAAAGTGGTTAGAGCTTGTGGTAGAGAATACAGTTGAACTAGTTGTTTGAGCAAAAAACATTTCATGAAACATTCCAAAGTTTAACCACTGGCAGAGACTATCGAGGCCAGCACCAAATAAACAGCCTATATGAGAAAATAGTAGCACCTTCACAAAAATGAAACGGCACATAAGAGTGTAGACTTTTTGTATTCTTTCACAACACTTGAAGATGCTCCAAAGTTTACAGGATAGCACAGGTCAGCAGTTTCTCCGCCAATATGTGTAAATGGAGTTGAAAACACTTTCACTCAAAACAGTCTTAAATGAGAATCGAACGACTGATATAACCAAAATTACAATACAGGTTTCATAGGGACCAATAATGCCTGCGTTGATATGCAACTGTTAATTTTTTTGGGGACACAAGTTATCTCTGTCCTCCACGTAAACAAATTCCTCCTTATCAACATCTGGTATCCTTGAAACTGAGGGAGCTCTTGCCAACTCTCTCTCAATTCGCCACATCTCTTGGTTACACCCTTGCCTCGCCTGTGACAATCCCACACATAAACGTGGCCAAATTCTCCAACTTTCACCTGTTCCACTAGGAGAAACGCCTTCTCCATGAACCTCAACTGATCAGAACAATCATTCTGCGAGGCTGCCACTGCAGTTTGGAAGTCATAACTAATCGGCTTTGGAACACTGAAACCTCTCTCAAGACTTCAGAAACAGCTCAAGACCCACCTTATTCGACAATTTCTAGATCAAGCTCTACAAAGCAACCTTCAAACTTAAAGTTGGACATTTCTAGCTAATACACTTTTCAGAGTTATTTTACCCTCACAGTACCCCGGCGTAATCACTGACATGTCAACACAGTTCTAATGAAATCGCTCATATACTAACTGGGTACCGGTGTGCTATATAGACTGGTAAATAGATAACGGGGTCTTTCGATTTGCCTATTCCTTCCTCACCCTTATATTAACTGGGTCCAGGTGCACTATATACATGGATTAATAAATAACAGACTACCTCCCTGCCGATGGCTTCCCATATCAACATTTGCCTCACTCAGTTTCGAAATAAACGATACTCCTAGAAAAGTGCCTACAAGTTCAAGAGAAATATCCTTTCAATGCGATCAGATACTAAGCATAGCCAAATAGTACTTCTAAGCCTATTTCTTAGAACCTGTAGCATACATGTGTATTCTAAAATGTTTTAGTACAGAGATTTGAAACTAAACTTACTCCATATTGCTTTTCACGTTAGAGAAAGGATTCCTCTCTCCCCAGCTATGGTGTTATACCAGCTTACCTGTTATATGCTGTAGCCAGTCTCCATCATTTGGTGAGGAGTTGGAAGTGCATACTAATGAGTATTTTGTTTCTACTGCAGTTCTAACATCTGGCAGCCACAGTGGTGGCCTACACGAAGCGGGCATGGTGAGGCGAGGAGGAAGGGAATGCTATTAAAAAAATAATATTAATCACTTACCTCATCAGTGTCTCGCACCTCTGTACTGACTCTTCTCAATCGGACTCGGCAGAACAGCAACCAGGAACCACACCCAAACTCCCCTGACAAATCACAACACTGCAATGCAGCATTGTGATAGGTAAGCACTCAGGCTCCATTGACCAATCACAATGCCGCGTTGGGTCCGGGCACCATGATTCAGTGCTGAGACAGACTGGGGGCCTGGGCATGTTCTCATTTTATTTTTCCTTTGTCACACTACTTTAAAACAGTGGGGCAATGCTCCTGTGCTTTAGCAGGGGAGCCGCCACTGGCAGCCTCAGCTTTCAGCTCCATACTCTGCGTCGAGGATGCATTGTGCAGTCGAGGCGATGCATCCATTTCAAAGAGCTGCGAGGTTGCGATGCAAGAAACCAGGTCATTGAGGCTGCTGTTGGTAAAAGATTTGCGATGTGGGGCCTCCATCGGAGAAGCTTTGCAC
Organism: Lissotriton vulgaris; assembly: GCF_964263255.1. NCBI lineage: Eukaryota > Metazoa > Chordata > Amphibia > Caudata > Salamandridae > Lissotriton > Lissotriton vulgaris. Next base: position 855,651,356 of record NC_141698.1, read on the forward strand.
ATCAGCGGTTCTGATGTGGGCTGTGAGGCCGATGCTGGTGCTTGATCTAGGAGAACCCTCGCAGCAGAGTCAATCTGTCAGTTCTGCTTGAGATTGTGCCACGCAGCAGCGGAGATGTGTTAGTTCCTCTGGCCCACAAATGGGCTGACAGAGGGTAAACCTTCCCTACTGTTGCACAGACTGGAGTTGGAATAGTAAATTATACTGTTCCAAAATCCAGTGCCCCCCTAAAGCAAGTTGTTGTTCCAACTTGCGTTGTAATGGTGTGCGATGTAACAACGCGGTCATTGTAATGACTGCGTTGTAATAGCAAGTATTGAAAACACATGTGATGTAATGTGGCATATTCCTGACAGAGCACCTTTAGGCCCACTTCCAAGGGTCCAGGTATGGGTGGCACCACTTGGCTGGGTAAGAGTCCCAGATGACAGAGTCCAGGTGCTGGGCTTAAGGTAGTTTGTGCCTTCTGTCCCTGATGCTCTAAACAGGAGGCCAGTCAACTAGCCCTTGGAGTCACTCTGGAGTCCTGGGTTCAACAGATGCAGGTCCAGTCCTCCTCACCCCAGGCAGCAGGTCAGCACAGCAGGGCAGCAGTCTTTTTGCAGCAGTAGAGCTTTCGGGAGCACAGCAGTCATTCTTTGCAAAGTATCCACAGGTCCAAAAGTGTATGGAAGCGTTGGTGTCTGTGGTCCAATATTTATACCTGGAAATTCCTTTGAAGTGGGAGAAGCTTCTAGAGGTTTTCCTTTGAAGTCGACAGGCATCCTGCCATTCCTGTCCTGGCTCCCGACTAACTACAGGGGGTATGCATCCCTTTGTGTTACGGCAGGAAACAGCCTATTCAAGTGTAAGTACGGCTGTGCCCAACTCCTCCCTCCAATCCTGCCAATAATGGCCCATCCAGGCACATCTAAGCTCACTATTGTACGTGGCTGTCTAGGAAGAATACACAAAGCTCAACTGTCAGCTACACCCAGACATGTGACCCAGAGACCGCCTGCACGCATTAAATGGCTAATGCCAGCTTTCTAAAAGTACAGTAGAAAGGGTTTGGGGTTTAAAATCAGCTGGGTTGGGCCGCCATTATATTGTATACATACAGTGTACCCAGACTGTAACTAGGCAGTCAACACTTCTTTACTGAGAAATTCCAGTAATTTAACTTAACCTTTGTAATATTTTTGTAAATTTCGCAAACACTTAGACATATGTTACAGACAACATTAAAGTGTAAGGTACAAAACGTTTTACAAAATTTACCCCAAACAGATAGTTTTATTGAGTAAATTAAATACATTGTTTTTGGAATAAGGCCCTTTATTGTCTTTGTGAACCACACTGCTGTTCCTATTGAGATAATATTATGTGGTCAAGAGATATCAAACTCACAGGAAGTACAATACTTAACCAAACACATATCACACTAACAGTGAGTAAAATACCCCTCGTTGCAACACAGATGTGCACTACCTTTGTTCTCCCTAACATTATCATAGAAATATGTACATAACACACATTTCTACTCACCCCTCAGAACCTTTTGATTATGAAGCTCAGTCATTAGTAGATTGAAATGATAGTATATTTTGGGCAGAGCCATTTTAGCAACTGTTGTGAGCTATTTTAGCTATTGTTCCTGTTACTTATCAGATGCTGCCTATTTAAGAGGGCATTTAGATGCTGTTGGTTCACAAAGCTGCAGGCAGGCGACAAACATATGCACCACCTCCAGCCAGATTCCCGACAGACATCTCTGCAGAACACGCAGACACCGACAGCTCAGTGCCATCCAAGATTGGATGAGAAAGATGCAGCTAATCAACTCTGAAGGAGATGTTTACTGAAACCCCGAGCTACCGCTGCCTCTCTGCGGCCTTGCATAAGCTCTGGAGCAGATGGAGCGAGAATCCGACTGCACTCATCAAACCATCTGGAAGGCACGAATGAATGTGCCACTGGTAATGATGACAAAGTGGGATAAAGCCAGCTGGTGCGCTGCTACCGTAGATTCCAGCTTTGGGCGTGATGCTAGTTTGAGCTCTGCAAAATTCTTGGTCTTCACCCAGGCACATGTAAATATTGGCAAGTAACACTCAAGTAACTCAGTATGATTTGTTCGATTTTAAACTCTAAATGATTAAATAGTATATATTAAAGGAGCAGAATCGGAAAATTTGCGCGAACATTTTTAGGTTATTAATAACAATATTGCATTGTATTGTAATTGCATTTTTATAGCACTTACTACCCCTGACGAGGCGCCAAAGTGCTTTTTCGGCGAGTAGCGCGCTACTCTAGAACCCATACATTGTTAGTGGTGAATTAGTATAGTTAAATATGAAAGTAAGTTGAGTGGTGGATATGTTAGTCAGTTATTTGTATTGAGAAGGATAGTGAAGGGGTAGAAAAGGTAAAAAGGTTTGCATTTAGATAGCGCTTGCTACCCCTGATGAGGTGCTGAAGTGCTTTAGTGAGTACTCCACTAATCCGGGACCTACAAAGGATTAGTGCTGAATTAGTATAATGAAATGTGGTTGGCATGTTAGTCTGTTATTTGAGTTGAACAGGATAGAGGAGGGATAGAAGAGGAAGTTCATGGTTTTGGAACTCGTGGCAGTAGGAGGCGGCTTGGGATGAGTAAATGAGGTGGCAGGATAAGAGTCAGATAGTGCGTCATAGCACACTTCTACCATTTCTAAATGTTGTAAATAAAATGCGTTACTGTTATCAGGTTTAATGGTACTCATTTTCCCACCTTAGAAAGGAAACGCAGACTTGGCCGTGCCTGAACTTGGCCCGGTGATCTGCATCTCACTGCATCTCAGGAGCGAGTGTTCATCTCAGAGCCGCACGGCTGGATTAACATGGTCGATTCTAAAATGCTTCGCACCACAGAGTTTGCTAATCAAGGGACCTTAAGAGTGTTGGGATGGAGTGATATTGTTTATTAAAATGGATATCAAAGATACACAGTAAATAACGCAGGGGCTTATTTACATAGTTACGTTTGGGGGTGTAGCGTTTGACACCAGAGTTTGTTTTATGACCTCACTAAGGCATGTTTAGGGTGTAGGCAGTCCTAATTATGCAATAGCAGATAATGATGAGCAATGACAAATAAACCTGACCTTATTACACATACTATGACAGCTTTGTGACTTCACCAAAATATTATGAGCTTAACCATTAGACACCTGGAATTTCATGAGAGGTTTCCTGGGATTTCGACAAAGGGCTGTAGTATACCCATGAACCATTCAGACACTCAATTAGCCGGGCGTCATAGTGGTGTTATCCTGCAGCGTTCATTGGCTAGGTGTGTTAGTATTTCCTTGAATTTTCTGCTGATTGAAGGGTGGCCTGTTGTCTTTTTTGCTCCAAGTGACTAGATAATCCTGATTAGAGGGAACCAGGAATATTCATCGACTAATACTAGGAGGTATTTGCTGGTTGGGGATGGGCCAAATATGTCAACAGCCAGTTCTCTGGTAGTTCCAACATTGTTAGTGGTAGCTGCCTCCTTGACGGGGACAGACATGTGCACATTACATGCCTGGAGTTCTGCCTCTACCATGTTGACCAGTTTTGGGAACTTTGGGAACCACAATCTCTCTCCTAGAGCTCTTTTGTTGGTTACTCTTCCTCTGTATCCCTCATGCCCCAGCTCGATGGCCTATTTTGGAAATCTCCTATGGGTCATGATTTGCGGCCCCTTCAGAATGATTTCCTCTTTTGTCACTGCTTAGCTATTCTTGGACGCTGTGGAATGCTCTGATTTCATCGGAGTCATCTCCCTACTGTTTGACACGTTTCCACTTTTGTGTCTTGATTAGCTGATTGACCAGTTCCAGGTCTCCATCTTCCTTTGTTGAGGTGGCTAACTGGAGGAATCATAGCGCTGGGATAGGCTTGTGCTGACGATAAAATAAAGGTACTCCTCTGCGAAGGACAGGTGATCCTCTTTTCGACAGGGAGCCAGTGTAGCTCTCTCAGGTGGGGGGTGATGTGGCTGCGGCGAGGGGTGTTGAGGACAGAGGCATTTTGAATGCGTTGCAGTCGTCGTAGGTGTTTGGCCTGGATACCTGCGTAGAGAGCGCTGCCGTCATCTAGTCTGCTGCTGACGAGGGTCTGGGTCACTGTTCTTCTTGTTTCGGTGGGGATCCACTTGTAGATCTTGCGGAGCATGCGGAGGGTGTTGTAGCAGGAGGAGGTGACAGCGTTGACCTGCTTCGACATGGAGTGGGAAGAGTCGAGGAGGATACACAGGTTGCTTGTGTGGTCGGTGGGTGTCGGTGCTGTTCCAAGCGTGTTCCAAGCGTGGTCGCCCACCAGGAGTTGGGAGAAGGTTCTTTTGTGTCCGAGAGGCTCCTGCTGGCACATGCCACTGTGTTGTGCTAGTATGGCTCTACTGGGGTAGCATCTAATGTCACCTCTGTGTGTTGTATTGAGTTGAAGTAAGTCATGGCCGCTGTCTTTTCTATTGCTGACTTGATTCTTTAGATTTGTTGTTCTTGGGTGACCAGTTGAAGTACTTGGCTGGTAGTGGCGAGGGCTTTGAGGGAGTGTGGCGGGCAAGAGCCCAGAACACAACAGTAAACTATCAGACATCATGACGGATTTTCCATCTTAATGATGATCTTTTAGAAAAGTACTTTAGTCACACGGAAATTAATCGTTATTAACACAGCAAAATCAAAGAATTCAGATAGTGTTGTATTCCTGTTTGCAATCTTGACTATAGACTAAACCTTCCAATAGTTGAGTGGTGTAAAGTACGAGGAGAGAAAGGAACAAAACTGAATGACGTAGCAGTAGGAGAAACTGGGACATGGGTAAAAGACAATGAAAGAAGTTTATACATTGTAGAGATGATAAAGCTTGCAAAATTAGAAACAAAAAGGGGAATGATTTGCAGGGCCATAATAGTTGAGTAAAAGAAGATGATTAAATCAAGGAAAGAAAAAATAAGAGAGGGGAGGAGCCAGGTAATAGGATGACAAGAGATGTGAGAAAAGACATGACCGATCTGAAGGAGGGTACAGTTCTTCTAGAGCCTTTCTTCCAATTGAAGAAAGGTACAAGAAGCTTTGATAGCAGGAGCAAATCAATTTGAGATGGTTTAAAAGAAGGAGCCGGTGAAGTGGGTCTAAAGTAGACTGAGAACCAAAAAAGTAGGTTCAGCTGAATCCGCACTGAGAGAATAAAAAAAAGATTGCATAGGAGCAATTCAAAACATTTTGCAGGGCAAAGCTCACTGACAAATTCAATACACTGGTGAATTCCTGCACTGCAATCCACAGATTTTTTTTTAAACATGGCTTTCAGAAACCTTTTATTTTTAGGAGAGGGAGGAACCAAAACCACAGGTGTGATCAGCTTCTACAGTCCATCTCCATGCTGCAGGACACACCTTTGTTTCTTCATTTTGCTACTGGTGTGTCCCTGGAGTCACAAGTCTCATCCAATTACCCACCACCTCATTCCATAAGCTTGTCTTTTTTTGTTGTACAAAAGAAGGTGGGTGTACAGCCCTTGCTGAATTGAACCTCAAAAAGCAAGCAGCATACACACACATCTAGAGGGAGGAAAAAAGTTATCAAAGTAAGAGCAACTGAAGATTTAGGACATTAATCACAAAAGAGAAATGTGGTGGTAAATGGCAGAACGGGGGTGACTGAAGGCGACATAAAAAGGTAGATAGGGTGCAGCTAGAAAAAGTGGAAAAAATGAAATAAGCTACGTTGGACTAGGTCCTTCCTTTAGGATCATTGCCAAACTTTTAGCCTTAACTTTCCTGGTTTAAATCGTTTTTGTTGGCTTTCAGGACACTGTATACTTCACCACTGCTAACCAGTGCTAAAGTGCTTGTGCTTTCTCCCTAAAAGATGGTAACACTGGCTTTTACCCAATTGGCACATAATTTTGTACTTTCTCCACCCAGTTCCTGTAAATGAAATGCACTAGTGCCCCTGTAGGCCTTGTTGTGCCACCCACTTCAGTAGGCATCTAAATATGTCCCAGGCCTATCATTGCAGCCTGTGTGTGCAGTTTTCAACTGCTATTTCCACCTAGTAAAGTATACATATTGCCAGGCCTCAACATTCTTGTTTAATGCATATAAGTCACCGCAAGAATAGGCCCTAAACTGCCCATAGGGCAGGGTACAGTGAATAAAAAAAAATAAAAAAATGGAATTGTACATTTTAACTTTTACCTTCTCCTGGTAGTGACAAACTCTTAAATTAGTTTTCCACTACTGCAAGGCTTGACTCTCCTATAGGATAAACTTGGGCTACCTTGTTACATTCAATAAGTGATAACTTTCAATTGGGAGCAGGTGGGAATGTAGAGTTTGGTGTCTACAAAATTGTAATTTAAAACAATCTTCAATTCTAAAATCGGATTTTCAATCACAATTCAGAGAATGTCACTTTAAGAGAGTAAGTATACAAAACAATGATGGATGAAATGCTTGAATCAATGCCAGCCACAGGTAATCACTTTTTGTGCATCCCAATACATTGTAATTTTGCACACCATGCCACCTCAGATTAGACCCACCTATATGCAAATCAGTCTTGACTCTGCTCCACTAGTCCAGCCCAAACTCGGAGCCATGTTCTCCCTGAACCAGAACGCATGCAACCCATGATCGGTTTTGTCCTAGGTATAGGCTCATCAGCCGAGTACAGCCTAATTCTAGTGACATATTGTGCACAGGATCCATGTTTGGGCATTCCGTCACATTTAGTGCAACACAATAAGTATACAAAACAGTGATGGATGGGATGCTTGAATTAATTTCAGCCCTTGGTAATCACTTAGGGCCTCATCCCAATCTATTGTGATTTTGCACACAATGGCACCTCAGTGGGAACACAGCAGTCCGGGCTGGAATGTTTGGATTAGACCTGGGTCAAGACTGATTTACTTATAGCTGGGTCCAAACTAAGGTGAAATGATGTGCAAAATAATGATTGACTGAGATGCAACCCGAGTAATTACCAGTGGCTGAGATTAATTCAAGCATTCCATTAATAATTTGTTTTGTACACTTTACTTTACGAAAGCTGTCATTTTCTCATCCTAACCATTTGGTGCCTGCAGCCTGTACCCTGGGTCACATGACTATCAGTTGGTCTTTGTTTATCACTCTCAGAAAGTGAAAAAAAGGAAATCCATTGTCAGGATGGGCCATCTCTGTTACGATGAGGGGAGGAGCTCTCACCTACCATAATTTCACATCACAAAAGCTCTACCTCAGCATACTCATGAAGGGTTTCACACTAGACTTTTGTGCCCCAGCCAAGCAGGGACCAATGCAGGGAGGAAGGAAATTCCAGACACCTTTGGGGGTGGAAAACTTTAAATGTTTCTCCTGCTTCCACTATCATACCTAGTATAAATATTGCACCCTCAGACCACACTCATCTGTACACTTCTGGAACCTTGGAAGACTCAGAAGGACTGTTGTGCTACTCTTCTGCAAGAAGGACTGACCAGCTGCCCTGCTACTCTGCTGCCATGTTGCTCCGTTGCCTGATCGAGAAGGACTAGGCCTGCACCCCGAACCCAAGTGTGCCAGAGTGACTCCAAGGGATAGTTGGCTGGCCTCCTGATCAGAACCTCAGGGACAGAAAATGCTCAAATCATCTTGCACCTGAAACCTGCCTGATGTGGGTTTGGTCCCCCACACCTCCCACCAGTGGTGCCCCTCCATTTCTGGATCCTTGAAAGAGGGGCTAAAGGTTCTCGGCCAGCCCAGCTGTGGCCTAATCACAATTCATTTAGCAGAATGCAAACCCAATGCAGCACTTCACAGCACCTCATTAGAACAGACGCAGCCTCAACGCAGGCCCACATCACAGCCTGCAGAGCTCATTGGATCCGCCACTGCATGGCTCATCCTCAGCACGGACCTCGCATTGCTTCTCAGGATGGCTGCTGCATAGCACAAGACACCGCAATCAGGATTTAGGGTACATTTCTCACTGTGATTAACCTGGTACCCTAATCTGGCCGGCGCTCCATTGTGGTCTTCCTGAATGTGTGACTTTGTCCTAGTCCAGTGCAACCAGATATCCATAGTTGGTTCTTTTTGCTTTTGAGCACTATTTTTACCTACAGACTTAAAATTAAAATGTTCAGGTTCTAAGCAGTCAGGCTTAATTTAGAGGAAATGTGTAAGGTATTTATACAGCATTTAAACAGTAAGAAAATGAAAACACCAACAGTAAAATTTTATAAATTACTTGATATCAAAATGACCAAAAAACAATCAGTAGAATCGGAGATATGCCATTTCAAAGATTTAGGCACATATAGTGCCCAAAAACACAAAGTACCACTTACAGGTATCTAGTTGTGTTATACCAGGGGAAGTCACAAGTTAGAGCTGACTGCAATAAAGTGTTGGCTGGAAACAGAGACCTGGTTGTTCTGCTGGAAACGTTACCTTCTCGAAGTCCGTTGTAGAGTGTCCAGTTAACGGTGGGGGACACTGCAAGAAAAGCATTACTGATGGCTGTCGCTGCAGTGTGAACAGCAGGTCAGGTGCCACTAAGACGGAAACTCCTAGGGATTAGGAAATCCAGAAGAGGCCACTATGGCTTTGGAATGTCCAGTTGCAGGTCCAGGTATGTATAATGTAGGAGTGTAGTCCTCCTTCTGTAGTATCCACAGGTTCAGCAGTGTACTGAAGAGGGCGTCTGCTAGAATTGAGTTTTCTGTTTGTCAGAGTATGCACCCTGCACAAGTAGGAACCACCACTCTAGTCAGGGTAATCTAAATACACACTAAAAGAAAACCCATGCTCGCTCTCTGAGTAGCCTGGCACAGAGCAGTCAGGCTTATCTAAATAGGCAACAAATAAAGTATTTGTGCAACACATACAGACACACAGTAACACAATGAAATACCACAAAAATACTCCATACAGGGTTAGAAAAATAGTCAAGAATTTTAAAAGCAAATCAAGACAAACAACAATAGTCAAATAAGTAGAACCGGAGTTATACATTAAGATTAAATAAAAATATAGTGCTTAGAGTCATAAAGAGCCAACCGGGGACATTTGATTATGCTAGACAAAGGTAAATCCAAAGTTCAAGTTCTGCAGCCCAGCTACAGAACTCGTGCAGGTCCTGCTGAAAAAGTACCTTGGATGGAGCAGGCGTTGACGTGAAAGACTCAATGCGAGGAGCAGAAGAGGCGATGCATTGTCCTCAATCCCGTGGATGCAGGCACTGCTTCAGTTCCTATCCGTGCAGTCGAAGGCTTGTTGATCAATCCCTTTATGATGCAGGCGATGTGTTCGAGCAGTCCGTCGAGACAACATCATTCAGCTGCAGCTGTGTCCGCATTGAAGGCTGATGAATCGGTTTTGATGGATCAGCACAGCAGATATCACCTTTCAAGGGTCCAGATGCTGTTGCAGGATTGGAGGAAGTCTTTGATGGCCCTGAAACGAGTCACTTTGGGCCCAAGTGAGATGGGTCCAGTTCTTGTCCTCAGCAGGACAGAGATCACCAGGCGGCAGGACAGCAGAGCACAGCAGAAACCGTTTTTCTAGAGCTGCAGTCAAGCAGAGTGGCAATTTCTTTAGCACAGCAGTCTTTAATCCTGGCAGAGTTCTTCAGAGATTCAGTTGTGTACTGTCTTGGTAGGATCAGAGCCCCAGTACTTACACGGAGTTGAGACTTTGAAGTGGGGTGGACTTCAAAGAAGAGCCTTTGAAGTGCACACAGGCACTTTCTTCCCAGCCCTGTCTCCAGATTATCGGTATGGGGTAAGCAGCCCTTTTTGTGGGCAACAGGACATTGCCAATGCATGTGCAGGTGTCTGCTCTTCCCCATATTCCTTCCCAGCAGTGGCGTCTCCACCGCTAAGGTGGAAGAGCGTCACTCCACTGCTCAAAGAACAGCTCAACAAAAAGAAAATGATAAGAACAAGAGTTATTATCATTGTCTTTTTCTTTGAGGTTCTTGAAGTCAGGTGGGGCAGGGCTAGTCTCCCCACCATCAGATCAGAGAGAGGAGTGATTTGCACTCCTCTAAGTGTGCATGAGTGTTTAGACAGCCCTCTTGGACAGGTCAAACTGTCATGCGCACTAACATGCTCTCCACTGGGCTGTGTTGCACAGGCCAGTGGAAAACATGCCCAGGGTCCAATGCACTGCTTGAGCGGTCTGTTTGGCCGCTCAGACCAATCATGAAGCTGCTAATGCAGCATCTTGAGTGGCTGGGAGTCAGGGAGCCTGGGTGCGACTGGGTCTGCGGATGCAGGAGAGGTGACAGCGGTTGCGACCGGTAAGTTTATTTTTAAATGTTATTTCACCCCCCCTCACCACCCCCATTTTGAGCCAGCCCCCACTACTGCCCAGGAAGAGCTACCAGAATGCAGAAATTCTCTGTCACACATACCCTTGCTGTATTTGTGGCTGTCTAGAGGGAATGCACAAAGTGTAGCTGTCACCTAGACGTATCATGGAGACAGACTGCAGGCACACAGAGCAGTAAGAGCAGAGAACTACACTCTTTGTTTATCTTATCTAGAATTATTTGTGGCAACTTTATTCTTTTAGGTCCGGGATATTAATTACCTCGATCATTGATTTTCATTTTACCAAGTTATCAATCCTTTCTAACACATTTTTTATATCAAACTCATTAGATCACGTGCAACAAAGATATCATGGGCCCTTAGGCCTTGGATCAAGTCAACATTACATAGTATACATTTAAAACAAGTGTTTCCAATAAACAAAAACCTATTTCTAAACACTATTGACAGACTAAATTAACCCAATATACATTCTTGTACTTTTAATAGACACACAAAAGAGTTGATGTTCAATTATACTTTTTGGAAAGTACTCTTCAATTCCCACTTTAAGGGGTTGTTACAACTGCTAGTTTTCTAGGGCACCTGTCTCAGTCCTTGGAGTGCCCATCAAGGCATACATTTAATTGTTCAACTCCTTTTTATTTGTGGAGAAAGTCGACAAGTTTCACTCTATTCTAATTGATTTCTCTTCAGAACCTACGTCTTTCATGGTTTTGGAATAAATCGTATGGTAGCTTTCCACTTTTCAAATCTCCTCACTGTGCACTCATCTAATCCTTTCAACAGCTTTTATTTCCTTTCCACTCTTTTTCAAGTGCCCATAATGGTGTCCTGGCCTCACTGGCAACAGTGTTTTAACTTTGTGCAATTCAGGTCAGTGCTCCAACTCTGCTTCTTGTTTAATAGAATCTACCTTACGATTTATTCTAAACCAGTAAAAGACTGTTTTGGGGGTTAATTTAGTCTGTCAATATAGTGCTTGGAAATAGGTTTTTGTTTTATCCAGTTATGTGTAATAGAGTAGGAAACACTTGTTTTGAATGTGTTATATGTAAGGGCCCTCGATATCTTTGTTGCATGTGATCGAATGAATTTGATATAAGAAATGCTTTCAAAAGAATTAAGAAATTGGTAAAATAAAAATCAAGGTTCGAAGTAATTAATATCCCAAACGTAAAAGAATAAAAGCACTCGTAAATAATTCCAGCTAAGGCAAAAAAGTGGTTTATAATATTAACTTGGTCTAGCCTCAGGCTGAGTTTTAGGCCCAACCAGTATAATTGAACACTTTCTAAAAGTGGCTTGCCTAATACAGTAATGTTAAATCCAACTAGTGCCAAGAGACTGTTTGATGTACGTGCACTATATAAACGCTTATAATATAAACATAACATAACTTTACCAGAAAGAGTATTTATCATTATATCCAAAGATATAGAACATGAAGCAGCTACTCCTTTCTAATTAGGAATTACAGCTGTAAAGTGGTTTAAGGAATGTTAGCCTATGAGAGGAGTATGCCTCACAGTAGTGAAAAATTAATGTAGCCATTTATCACTACCAGGACATACAAAACTTAAATGCACATGGCCTACCTTTTACTTAGCAAACAACAAGATGGGCGGAGTGCTGAAACATTTCTATCACTAACCTGAGTCTCAGATCGGGTTTAATCCATTGCTCTATTGCCTACTATGTTTGCGCACAGCCATGTGCAAATGAGACTTGACCCTGCTGCACATGGGAACAGTCGAGCCTGAACTGCCAAGTCAGGTTATCCCTGGACTGAAAAAAATCCTCCTATGAGGGGTAATCAGATTACCCCTAATCGACCAGGCTAGCTTGAATCCAGTGGCACAGCAAACAAGGGACCCATGTCTGGGCATAACCATGGCCACTTAGGGCAAAAATATCAAACAACAAGATGATGGACTGAGCGCTGAAACTTTTCAATCACTCACCCAGAGTCACAGATCTGGGTTTAATCCATTGTGGTTTTCTTCACTATGCCACCCCTGCCCTGTTCCCATTGGGAGCAGGGCCAAGACTGATTTGCATATGGCTTGGTCCACACTGGGGTGGCATGGTGAGCAAATGAACAATGGATTAAACCCAGATCTGTGGCTAGGGGTGAGTGTTAAAAAAAAGTTTCAGCACTCTACCCATCATCTTGTGTTGCTATCTTACTTATACAGCACCCTGCAATATGGGCTACTAGGACCTACCTTAGGGGTGACTTATAATAAAAGGAAGTTTATGGGTAACCAAGTAGTTTTAAATGCCAAATCGAAGTGGAAGTTACTGCACACAAAGGCCTTCTGGTGGCAGGCCAGAGAAAGGCTTGAAAGGCTACTTGTGTGGGTGGTACAATCAGCAGGACTGTTAGTAGCATTTAGGTTACAGGCCCGAGTATATGATATATCACTTTGCAAGAGACTTACAAGTAAACTAAATATTCAAATTTTGTATGGAACAATGTTATCATGTTTAGGGGAGAAGCAGCACTTTAGCACTGGTTAGGAGTGGTAAAGTGCTTAGAGTCTTAAGTCCAACAAAACAAATCAGCAAAAAGAAGCGGTAAGCAGCCAAATCATTTGGAGGAAAACCATCCTAAGGATGACAGGTCGAATTGGGTTTCAGGGTTGAATATTTATACCTGCTGCCAGCTTTGAAGTGTGAGAAACATCTCAAGTTTTACCCCCACAGTTGGTTCTGGAATTTCCTTCTTCCCTGATTGCAGGATGTAAGAGGTAACAAAAGACTAGTGTGCAGTTGTTTGAGAGGGTGGTGAGGCAGCTGCTTGGAAATGTAAGTAGGTAGGTGATAGCTCTGCACCCACCCGTCTGGGCAATCCCTAGTCCCCCTTTGTGACACTGGGAGAAGTACACAAAGCTCAACTGCCAACTGCACCTAGTCATGTGAACCTAGTCATGTGAACCGTGACACAGACTTCCGACACCAGCTGGTTAGGACAAGAAAATTTCAACTTTCAAAAAGTGCCATTTTCAGAATTGTGACAAAATCGGACTTTAGCATTAAAGAGGATTTCAAAATACAATTCACAGGACGTCTCTATTTGTTCCCAAGCAAAAGTTATCACTCATTAAATTTAATAAGGTAGCCCGATGTTATCCAATGAGAGAGGTATACCATGCAGTAGTGAAAAATGGATTTAAGAGTTTTTCACTACCTGGAAATGTAAAACTTTAAATTTGATTCCCAACTTTATAAAACGAATGCATCCTGCTCAATCGGCTGTTTAGGGTTTACCACAGACGTGACACAAATTTATTAGAAAGGAAGGTTTAGGCCTCAGAAAAGGTTTATTTTACCAGTCAAAATAGCAGTTTAAACAGTGTGCAATGGCAGGCCTGAGACAGGTTTTAAAAGGACTACTGAAGTGGGTGTCACAAGAAGTGCTGCAAACCCACTAGTATACAGTAGGTAAAGTAGTAGCAAGGGGATTACTTACGAGTTTGAAATTACTTTGACAAAAGTAATTAATCCAAAATATGGCACAATTGTATTCATTAAGAAAGTAAAATAGAGAAAGGAGAGAAAACGGCGTTCACAAGAAAATCTAAACAAATCATGTATTTAAATTGGAATTAAAGAAATCGAGTTGTAGGGTACAATATGATCAGTAAAAGCCAACATGCATTCATCTTGTACCGCAATTCAAAGCTTCTATCCAAAGTTCAAAGATTAATGCATGTCAGGTCCACTCTCTCGATAACTAAGAACAGCCATCGGTTCAGGGATCCAGTCAGTAACAAAGGAGAGGTGGAACAGCATCGACATTTTGGCCTCCTAAGTCATGAGTATGTGACACCATCATATAGAACATAGATATTAATGGAGTTTGACATCGACAGAAACCAATGCATGACTGATAAAAATAATTACAACACAAAAGAAATAATAAATATAAAAGTACGCCTGTCATATTTATAGGTGCCAGTGTGTTTAACTGGGATACACACATTCTATACTTCATGCCAAACAATGATTTGTGTAAATTGTGTTGGTCAGTGAGTATTCAGTCAACATCACCAAAACCACCAAGCAATTAACTGGGAAGCACAACCTAAATATAATGGACTGGTACATACATGGAATATGTACTCATATGTAGTTGTTTCATGCCAACTCAAACCAACAGTTTATAACAGGCTAAAAATGCAAACAAATCACATTTAGGAAAAAAGGATTACTAAAAATAAAAAAGCATGCCTATTATATGTCAAAGAGGCTTGTAGTGTCCAACTTACCAAAGTGAATGCATCAACTAAGGTCTTATGTGACAAATCACATAGAAGCTTAATGATAAGTAAATAAAGCTTAAATAAAGCTTAATAAAGTAAAAAATAATGAGTGAATATAAAAACTTTACTGGATTATTAACCTTTATGAAAAATATAGCTGTTTAAAAGTCTTACCTTCGTCAAACAATCAAGCACAAGTGTAAGCGGTCAGTTGAAAAACAGACAAACTGCCAGAGAGCGACATGTGCTCTCAGCTATGTAAACTCCAGCATGGCGCCAAAACAGACATACACCAACAGTCGCCCAAATGCAATGATGCCCATGTCGAGCGGCTCGGACTAAAAACAGCACATCTGACTAGCTTTTTCGGCAATGTGGCGCTGCCAGATAGGCCACTTGAACGGACCGTTGAGAGGGAAATTCTTTTTGGTTCTATTGCCATGCTGGCCTATTTGGCAATGCCAGACTACTGAAAAGGCAAGCCCAACACTGAGTGACGCAACAGCATGCTCCGAATGAGATTCTCTTCCACTTTCAACATAGATGATAATTGGACTAATTTCCATTCACATCACACCACACATTGCATTCTAGTACTTGTAGTTTCACCTTTAAGCCTATAAGAATGGGCTAAAAAATTCAAGGGCTCTATATGAAGATGTCCACTTTCTTCAAGAAAGAGGAATGTGCAATAGAAATTGATGATCCTGTAAGTTTTCCACATTATTATAGCTCCCTGCATGTAAATTCCAAGTTTTACCTGGTAAACTAGACGACAGATATATATTTTTAAACTGTGTCTTTTAGACAACCTTATTTCTATAGGTTACATAAAGATTTATACTGGTAAAGTATTAGTGGATTAAACCTTGGCTTCCTGCCTGGGAACATTTGCTGTGTGTTTCGAATATGATCACTTATAAACACAATGAATTGTCTTGGCACTTGGGCAATACTAATGCCTTTAAGAGAATGTAAAGGTTTCTTTGTGTAGTCCGTATATTTTTTGGGTCTTAGCATTTTTTTTTATCAAATTGATGCGCCTTGGCGGCATCATTGAGGTAGTCATGAAATGCTTCCTGCTTCAAGCAGTTTTCTGTCAAGCAAACATGTTTCCAGTGGTGCTGAGCCTTTCTCCTAAATGAGAAATGCACATTATATTTTTTCTTCCTGTGTGAATTTGGTTGTTGTTGGGTGAAAACTTACTCAAGCAACAGCCACAATCCATGTCCAGGTGAACCACAAAAAGTCACTAAATAACACCTGTGCTTGACATTATGGTAGCTTAGCACAAAAGCAGTCAGGCTTAACTTAGAGGCTATGTGAATACAGTAAAAACACAACACAAGAAAAATCCCAAACCAATTGAGATAAACAGAGTAAAATGTAATCAATTATTTGACACAAAAACAAACATTAAATGAGGGGAACTGGAGATATGCAATTTCAAAGATTTAAGGGGAGTATAGCTCCTAAAAGCACATACCTCCATCTGTGGTTACCTGGTTGTAAGAAACCAGGTAAAAGTCACAAGTTCAATCTGACCACAATGGAGTGAGACCCAAATGCAGGGACCAGGTTACTCTTGCTGAAAAAATTATGTTCTAAAGTCCAACATGAAGAGTTTCGTATGTGGTGGAGGATGTCCGGAGGTGCAGGGAGGGAGCTGCGGACAATCGTTGCTGTATCAAAGAGCAGACTGGGCATTGTTGATGCTCATCAATGTAGCACGAAAATCCTGTTGCATGTCATGTACAGTCATTGATGGAGCATCGCGTTGGAAGTTACGGTGGTGGGCTGTCGGGGGGAGTGCAGATCTTCCATTGCTGGTCATTGATATAGTGCAAAGACTCAGGATCACTGGAGGATCATGTTTTTGACTGGTGCAAGGGCTGCAACATTTTGGCATGAACAGGCCCACTTGCAAAGACCCCAAACCTTTCAAGATTTCTCTTTATTAAGTCAGAGAACTTCACTCTGATGCCGGCCCAAGGTCCAGGACTTGAGGAGGCACATCTTGGGGATCAGGGACTCACTCTTGCAGAGACCAGCAGGTCTTAGCCAGTTCCAGTTTCAAGCAGCAGATGAGCTTTGCAGAGTGGCCTCTCGAGGCCAGTCAGTAGGCCTGGGATGATGGGAGCAGGTCCTTATCAGCAAACACGGCTGGGTTCAAGCAGCAGGGCATCCTTCTGCAGTATCCACAGGTCCAGGAGTGTACTGAAGAATTGTTCAGAGACTCACCGTCTTATATCTGGTACCCAATTTTAAGTGGGAGAAGCTTCTGCAGTTTTCCCCCCACAGAGTTATCTGGGATGTCCTGCCATGGTCCCAGTCTGTCTGGGGGCCCAACAGGCTAGTGTAAAGCCTTTTGTGTGTGAGGTGGGTCAGTGCCTTCAACATGCAAGTGTAGTAGTTGACAGTTCAGACCCCTCATCAAGCCAGGGTAGCCCATTCTGCCAATACCTAGACCCTCAATTGTGATAGTCTTGGGAAGAAATACAAAAAGGCCAGCTGTCAACTGCAACTATTCATGTGACCCAGGAACAGGCATCAAAGGGTTAGGATAAGAAAATGCCAAACAATAGAGCCCTCAGCAGGCGGCTATAAGGCTGTAGAGTCAATAATACATCCTGTGATGTCAAACAGCACCCAGGCTCATTTGATTGTGAGTCTAAGGGAGCAGCAAAGCCTTGACTTGGTAAACAAGAGATTGGCGAGTCAAGCCTTTTATTAGGTCGAGCTGGTGTAAGCAGCCCGAAGCGCTACATCCAGCGAAAGACCTTATGTTATCCACTTGCTGGGAATGTTGGACACGGGATGGGCACGCACAGGGCCGTCGGCGATTTCATCACATGTACGCGCACATACAGCCACACGCCGTGCACATCTCCTGTCCCAGTCCCACAGCAAGTCAGCCTCTCTAAATGAAATTGCGCGCGCTCACACAGCCACACTCACAGACACAGACACAGCCACACACACGCACACAGCGCTATACCCACACACGCCCACACGACCCCCCACTTACCGGGCTCTGCATTGCAGGATCTCTCTCCCCTCCTCCTCATTTGGAATTCTCCTTCCCTTACGTCGCGACCCTGTCCACTGGATGTTCTGGGAGTTGGAGGACCTTCCTCGCTTGCACCGTTATGCCTTGCCTGCTCTCTCCCAGGAATCCCAGCACTCTCGGAATCCCTGCTTTCTTCTAGGCTCTCCACTACCCACACCCCTCTGCATCCAAGGTGCCGCACTCCGGACGAGCTACGTCACCACGAGCCTGGCACAAAGGCAGGGCATCTCCCGGAACCTCGCAGGCTCCAAGAAACATTCCTGCCTATCAAAGCAGAGCCTGCCTCTCTTGCCTGCGTTCCAGACTTTGCTCGTAACATACGCACGCCTTCTTGTTTAAGTAAACCTGGCATGGAGTTGATGGTTTTTGGATATACCAGTCTGGTAGCATTGAGTGCGTAGCTGCTTTAAGCAGTGCATCTACTCATTGTATGATGCGCATCTCTATATTGCCTGAGAGGCACTATAGTGCTTGGAGGGAGTCATCCATTCATGGTGACTCCGGAGAGGGGGGGATTCTCGCGCCTCACTGATGGGGTTGCAGTGCATGACTTAGAATCTCCCACTTGTTGCATTTCAATTAAAGGGACCACACTGCTTTGCCAACTAAGGGGGGAATCCGCTCCGATGCGAGGTTTATGGAGACCCCTCATCTCAGCTCACACTCTGTTTCGTTAGTTTCCTAGTGCCTAGAAATCCTTCCCTCTGTAAACAGCCCTGATGCATTTAAGCAACAGTACTGTACAGCTGCTAAGAGGTAGGCGCTACGGTGTGTGGGGGCTGACCACAGACCCATCTGGCCCCCTGAAAGCAGAGACCTTGAGGGTGTTTCCTTTTGCAGCACTTCCTTATAACCAGTGTCCAGTGGGGAAGGGCTCTGTGCCCCTGCGCCATTTCAACCACCCACCCAGAGTAGACCCACTGAAACCAGAGCCCTGAGGGGAAGAGTCTGTACAAAGATGCCAGTCCGCCGACTCTTCACCCCATCTCGCAAACCCAGTGCTCCTGAATGGACAGGCTCCGTGCCCTCCCCGGAAACCAATGCCAGGGGAAAAGTGGGAGGTATAGGGGCAGGGTGGCACCCCTGTGGCCTGCTAAATGTCGCCAGATACTAAGATCTCAGAAGGGTCTTTCACAGAATCCATTGTTTTTCATGCCCAAATTTGGGCAAAGACAGTGTGTGAGAGTGGTTTGACTCCCTGCTTCTCTGCTGGTGCTTTGAAGCTGCTGGATTTGATAAAAGCGCTGAGTTCCTGCCCACCGTCAGTCAACAGAAACCACACAACGTTCATCCTCCTCTTCAAACGTGATGTTCTCGGCTCTACTGTGAAGATGGCACTCAACTCAGTCAGTGCACCTTAGTCCTGACTCAAGGGCAATTCCAGCTCTGGGACCTGCCCACCACACAGTCCTACCAGCTCCACCCCTTCCAGTTCTGCAAGGCCCCCACCTGCTTTGATAACACCAACACACCGCTCCTTCAGACCACCTCTGCCCTGAGACACAGTAATTGTTTCAGGAGTGGCACCCACCACAGAACTCCACCGATGCACCCCCCCTAGATATACAATGTCCCTGCTATAGACCACACACAGCTCCTCCAGATCCCCTCTGCCCTGAGGCACAGCTGATGTATCAGGAGTGGTGCCCACCATACAGCTCCACCGATGCACCTTCCTAGATACACAATATCCCCTGCTACAGACCACACAGCTCCCTCAGACCACCTCTAGATTGATGCACAGCTGCTGTTTCAGGAGTGGCGCTCGACACAAATCCACCGATACACCCACCACAGAGCTCCACTGATGCACCCTTCTAGATATACAATGTCCTGATATAGACCACATACAGCTCCTCCACATCACATCTGTCCTGAGGCACAGCTGCTGTTTAAGGAGTGTCACCCAACATACAGCTCAACTTATGCACCCACCACAGTGCTCCACCGATGCACCGCCAGATATACAATGTCCCTGCTACACACCACACACAGCTCCTTCAGACCACCTCTTTCCTGAGGCACAGCTGCTGTTATAGGAGTGGCACCCACCACACAGCTCCACCAATGCACTTCCCTAGATACATAATATCCCCTGCTGTACTGACACCACACACAACTCCTTCTGACCATCTCTGCCATGAGGCACTGCTGCTGTTTAAGGAGGGGCACCCAACGCACAGCTCCACCGATGCACCTCCCTAGATATACAATATCCCTGCTATAGATCACACACTGCTACCTCAGACCACCTCTGCCCTGAGGCACAGCTGCTGTTTCAGGAGTGGCACCCACCACACAGCTCCACTGATGCACCCACCACACAGCTCCACCGATGCACCTCCCTACATACACAATATCCCTGCTGTAGACCACACACAGCTCCCTCAGACCATCTCTGTCCTGATGGGAGCAGTAGTTCTCCCTGGCTAGGGACACACCTTCAGCCAACCAGACACTGCCGGCTCTAACACTTTATATTGTTAACTATTTTAAATTAATTTAATTTAACATTATTTCTATGTGGTGTATTTTAAGTCCCTACAACCTTCCTGGTTGGTAGTTTGTGATTGAGGGCTTACTCTAGCTCTGAGCTGGAGCAATTTACTCCTGTTTTAAGTCCCTTTTTTACTGCAGTAACTTTAGAAGTTGTCTGCCGTTGGATTGAAGACACTACAAAAATGAAGTTAAAAGACTATTTATGCCACTAAGTAAATAATATTAGTAGTTGTATACGCCAACTGAAATCAACTTATAATTACTTCGGCGGTTTAAAGATGAGCATACATACACCAACCCAGGGAACTACCTCATAATTTTATATATTTGGGTCGAGCATTCGACACCTCATGTATATACTTTAGTATATACTTATATGTGTATGTACTTTGTGGGCTCTGGGGATCAGCCCTAAGACTTGCATGCTTCCGATTAGGGACTTTGTTTCTGTTCAACTGCCTCTATTCAACTGTCTTGATAGAAAATGACCAGCAGAGGTCAGTAAAATACCAGAATCACTTTAGCATTCTCTAGATTCAAGTCAATAGAAGTTGGCTTCCATGAGCACCCGTAGACAATAATATTTGTTTCAAATCTTGTATTTTCAGTGATATGACCACCAAAGGCCCCGATTTTATATTAAAAACAGAGTTTTGGACTATACCATTTCCTGCTGAAAGGCAATATTTCTCTCCAGGTGTTCTACCTGGCATGTCATGCAGTTTGGTGCTTACTTTTCCTTCATTTTAAAGAACAGTAGATGTTTCAGCACCCAGGCTAATGTGCTGCATAGCTAAATACATAAAAGGTCCCAAAGACGAGACCGATTGCATTGCAAATGCTTGTGTTTTATACTTGGGTACAACCATGACAATCACGGATGACCGCACCACGTAAGGTTTCTTATAAAATTGATATGCATTGAAGGCATTCGCATGGTCGTCAGGAAAGGATTCGTGCTTCAAGCCGTTTCTATTGGCAATGACTTTCCCAACAGTACTGAGCCTTTGCCTTAATGTTACAATGCACATTATATTTTTTGTTCCCATTTTACTTTTCGTGGTGGTGGTTATTATCTAAGTAAAGTGGGGACTTCAGAGTTTCAATTGAATTGTGAAACATTTTTTAAACATAAGTTTTCGTGTCTTTTGAAATAAATTAAACGCTTTTCTGGATTTAAGTATCTCACAATTGCAGGCAATTCCATGTATGTGTCCTAGAGTTTTTACCTTCGCTTCTCAACATTGGCTTTTCTAGTTCACTAAACATAAAAGACTCTCCCTGGGCTATCAGGAAGCATCAGGGGTCGACGAGAACTGTTCTGTTAATCCCGTAATTACGGGCCACATCGGGATTGCAAGTAATATGGGAACATTGTGTACTTTCAGCCAGACTCGTAGCAGGTACAATTGGAGAAAACATGCAGAAATCTGTGCTGAAAACACTGATATCAGGAGGATTTTTTCTCACTATCACATAATTGAGAGCATCAACGCCGTATTGGTCATTCATAAGCCGTGGGGGAGAGGGGTTCAAATTCTCTGCTGAATACTGTCCCACCTCTGATTGGCACCACAGTTTGTCTCTTTGTAGCTCAAGCCTGGGCAGTGTATGCGTTGCTCTGCGAGGCTGGCTGTATTCAGTGACGGACCTGAAGCTCTACCCATATCCTACCCATCTTTTCAATTGTATGCTGTTACTGTCTTGTCAAAATGGTTGCTTTTGATTTATGAATAGGCTTGGCAGTCCCTCCTTAGTACCGCCTGGTCTGCGTTTGTAACTTCCCATGAGGACTGGAGTTTTTACTTGTGTTGTTACATTTCTGCTTTAGCTACAGTCTGTGAGCACTATTTTTTTTTGGTTTTCCCCTAATCCATCCACGACATGCTTTCCTTTAGTCATGGTGGGCGGTCCACTTTAACTACAGCGGCCACGCTTCTTTATTAGATTTGCCGGTACGATCCGCTTCAACCATAGAGGCCGCGCTCCGGAAGCTTTGCTTTTTAATGGTGTCTAAACCAGTTTCTTTAGATGATGCTCGCCGTATTCAGCTTAGAGCGAGCCACGTCTAAAGAAAGGGACACGCCTGCCGTGCTTTCACTTTAATAATGGCTCCGTCTAAAGAAAGGGCTGCAGCTATCATTAAAGTGGTCTTGCATTTGCGATAGTTTTGAGCTATTGCCAATATAAATGACAATGACTTATTTATGTCTCGGTTTTTCAAAACACACAAAAAAGGCATTGTCATTTACAATGCCAATAGCTTAAGCTCTCGCAAATGCCAGACCTATTGCATTGCAAATGCTTGTTTTCTCTTTCAGGCAAGCCTATTTCCAGTTTTCATTTAGGTCATACAAAAAGTTCCCTGTTTACAAGCAGAGATGTTCCATTACAGAAAATGTAATCGAGTGCTCAGCCAGCTGGGAAACTCCACCTCTACCAGCTCTGGTAGACCTTTTCATTTGCAAATTGAATTGCTCAACTTCAACTAAAGGGCCATGACTTTGGGCATTGTGAGTTCAGCATCAGCGGAGCCTTCATATCGAATCAATCCGTCTGATCCCTGTGCTCAATCACCATTCAACATAACCCCAAAAAAAGGTGAATGAACAACTTGATCAAGTAGGTTCGTGATTTGCAAGTGAAGCTTTATGAATGAAGCAGAGGGCTTTGAAATTCACTTTCTCCTGGTAGATGTGCAGCTTTGTGGTGAAAAGAGAATGGAGAATTTAAGGATCATGAGATGTAGGCTATTACTGGTGTCCAGGTATCTGATATATATATTTTAACACAATATAGTACATATTAATTCCCTGATTCCATTTCTATCTAGATGGGAAAATGGCAGAACAACGCATCTGCCTTAACCACGCATATGCTGTCTAATGCTTACGATGGTTAGGGATTAGAGAAGGAAGCATCAGAACAGGAACCTCCGGACGCGGACAGGTTTTGTTGGGGGGGGGACGTTTTAGGGGTGAAGTAGCTTTTAGGGCTCAGTGCGGGGTACTTTTGGGAAGGGGCAGGATTTTAGGACTCCGGATGGGGAGCGGAGGGAGGGGTACTTTTGTGGGCTGGGTTTGGGAGGAGGTTTTAGGAGTTGGAGCAGTTTAGGGCTCAGGGCGGGGAGTGAGGGGACATTTTTTAATTGGGGGGCAGGGTTTTAGGCCTTAAGGCAGTGGAAGGGGTTTGGGGTAGATTTATGGACAGCACAGGACTAGGTTTTAGGGCTCAGGGCAGTGGGTTGGAGTCAGGGTAATTTATGGTAGGGAAATACTCAAAGTGCGAAGAACGGTGAGGGTTTAAAGACAGCACAGACAATAACTAAATTTACGTGACAATATTTAGAAGAAGAATTAGTATTCAAAAGTCCGCTCAACACCTCATCTGGATCCACCGATAAAACCCCGCAATTTCCTTAATATGCACTCAAAGAATTGAGGGAGCGGCAATTCACCATAAAATCAAAAGGTTCACTGTTGTGATTTCCAAAAATTGTCCTTTTATTTGATGATTTTCAACAGATGTCGCCGAAGACGTCGGACGCCGCCGGCCGAGACTCCCCTAGTTAATATTGTATTCACATATTTATAAGGACTATAGCCTTTGAATTTCTATTGTTACTAGTGATAGAAGAATAAGGACTTTTTCTACAAGAAGGGAAATAAATTTCAAGGGGAGCTCAGGCATTATACTAATTTAGTATGAAAAGCAGGTTGCACTATACTGGAATATTGTGAATAGAAAGTCAAAATTTCTTCTTTGAAAAACTCGCTTTCACAGGAGCCCTGATGATGTCCATCTGTGGACGAAACGCGTCGGCTGTTTATGTTGCACTTTGATTCATATGAAGATTTTCTATCATTCTGAATTTCAGAGCCTCGCCCAGGATCCTGTCTTTCAGCATATACGTTTTGAAGTTTACTAAGATCTTCCTGGGGGTTTTCCTTTCTTTGCTCTTTCCAAAGGGGTCTCTGTGGACTCTCTGTATGTCTTCCTCTAGTACCCCTTTGTCTGCCCATGGGAAATGTTCTGCCAGAAGTGCCACTACAAATGTTTTAATGTCCTTGCCCTCTTGATTCTCCGGCACATTTAGAACCCTGATATTGTTTTTCCTCGCCTGGTTTTCCAAGGATTCCATTTTTTCATTCATGATTTTGTTCTCTAGCCTTAGGGAGTTAATTTCCTTTCTGTTTTTTTCAACCCTTTTGTCTAGAGCAGCAACTTCACTTTCCACTGCTGCGACTCTTTCTCCTAGGGCGTTTAACTTGTTATCCAATTTTTCGCATACTTCCTGAATTTTGTTTTGCTTAGCTTCTGAAATGGAGAATTTCTCTTTCATTTCCACCCATATCTTCTCAAGGAGTTCGTCTGTGTGATTTTTTAATATTTCTTTTTGACTGCCTAGAGAACTAGCATCATCCTCTTCATTGTCTACGTCCTCTGGAGATATATGTGCTGCTGTAGCCGAGGGCTCAGTACCCCCCTCCGCCATGTGTATTTCTTGGACTTCTACACCTTCTACTGCACCGCTTCCTTTTTTGGTTTTCCAGATGTCTTCCAAGCACTTTACTTCTAGTAAATTCTTTTTCTTGTTTCTGGACTTTCTCCTTTTCTTTAAGCTGCCTGAGCCTACTTTCCCGGTTCGGGTAGTGGTCGTCCGTGGGTTCTCTTTTTCCAACTGAAGAATGTCTGCCAATATTATTGCCTCTTCTCTTTCTCCCTTCGCTGATTCTGGAGCGGACTTTGCTTGCACGGAAGCTTGAAGTCCTGGCTTCAGCCCTTGTTGTTGAATTTTAAAATAAGATCTTAGGGAGGGAGTGACCTTTATTTTTGATCTTTGCGAGGGGCCCAATTTATCTTTCTCTTTCACCGAGGTAGTCTTGAGCTGATCTTTTAATATGGTCTTTTGACTTTTCCTACTCACTCTCGGTGTGATACCTTTAGGGAATTGTTCTTGGCTTAGGAAATTTCTATTGCGCAGGCTGTAGAAAGATTTTACTTGTTTAACCTGGTTTTCTGCTTGATGAGGGTCTAGTGAGTCTTTGATTCTCACTTGATTCTTTTTTACTGGACTCTCCTCTAAATTCTGAAGTTCGTCTTCTTTATCCTCCTTTGCTGGAATTACGAATTTACTCATAGGATAATAGTTTGTAAATGGCTTTTCAATTATCTTTTGATTCAGGGCAGCAATTTGACAGGGTTGAGCAGTGTGCTGATTGTTAAATTCGTTACATATGCTAATTCGTGGCGTGCGTGGCGTTATGTGAAATACTCTCGTTGTCCAACAAATCTCAGTTTTGTTGAAACTGCTGAAATTGACTAGTTCCCTTGTGGTGATACTGTGCGGCGTTGCAGTTGCAGTTGCAGTTTTGAGACTTTTTATTTTCCAGCTCCCTGCTAAATCGAGTTGTATATTTTGTGTTTTTGTGTTTTTAGCACTTTTTGTGCTTTCTCTGCATTCGCATACACTGGCTGGGGCGCTGGATGAGAGCCTTCACTCTGCTGTCTAGCACGCTATCTGCTCCCGTGAACTGGGAGCACTCCTGTCTGGCTATGATTCTACCGCTCGTGCCCCGGAACTGATAGCACAGTCTTCCGGAGGCACGGCGGCAGTGCGACTTTGCCTCTGCTGCTGCGTCCCACCGAAGCAACCTCTCCGGCTCCAGCGCGGCTCCCTGGCTCCTGCCCACACACGCCCGATCCGCTCTTCTCACCTTTGATAGCGTGCCCCTCTCTGCGCCTCCGACGGCGGGCTCCAACCAGGGTGGATGCTGCGTTCACCAATCCTCCACGCGACGGGGCACGAAACTTCCTTCACTGCCCCACTGCCAAAACGAAGGAAAGAAAAGACCAGGGGAACGCACCATCCCGCGAGAGAACCTCACATAAGGTAGGAGAACTAATGGAATACTCCGCACATTTTCTTCGTCATTAGGTGCTTTCTCAAACCGTTGCGGTTACATCGAACCACGGGCGCTCCGGGAGCTCACCGACTGAGCTTCCTACTCAGCCGCCATCTTCCCTTCAATCGCCCCAAACAAGGACAGCTGGACTTTTAAAATAAGGTCCGACATGTCAAAGGCCTCTCAGACCAGACAATGGGAACTAGGAAACTTAATGTCAGAATTGCACCAACTAGGTGCCACAGTGCAGATGAAATTTCCACCGTCATTACGCATCATGTGGCGAAACAAAATGCGAAACATAAGAGAACCAGAAGAGGTGAAAGCACTGATAGAACAAATAAAAGATCAAGCGCGATCAGAGGAACCCTTGAGCTAAAGGAATTCATGTAAAGTTAAACACATCATAAATACATCATAAAAACAAAAAGTCTAACAGTCAAAGTATGTATAAAACACGAAGGTGCTTAAAATCAACTAACTCTTATAAATGTACATAGTAAGAATCACGGGAACGGGAACCTAAAAGGGTTATGAAGATAACCGAAAGAAAAGAAGATGGAGGCTTCCCCGGGGAGGGCACCCTTAAACCACAATCAAGAAAATATAAAATCACACGAAAAAGGGTGGGGAGCAAAATAGGGGAAAAAAAACAAAAAATTCCTCATCAGCGAAAATTTAGGAAAAGAATTCAAAGCGGAGTTACTTCTCACAAAAAATTGCAATACATGAATAAAAAATATGGGGAGCACTAGTAGAGACATAAAAATCTTATCTTGGAACGTAAACGGCCTGAGGACAAAAAGCAGGAGGAATAAGATCTTGGAATATATCAGAACTGAAAAAAGTGAGATAATAATACTGCAAGAAACTCACCTCCAAAAAGAAGAATGGGACCAAATAATTAAGAATTTACGATGGGTAGATTTCCATGTATGCACCACACAACAATGCAATATCAAGGGAATTGTAATAATTTTTAAAAAATCATTAAAAGCGACCCTAACCTTCTCAGAAGTAGACAGTAAAGGCAGATGGGCCGTAGCCTGCGTCAAAATAGGAAACTCTCCCATCACCATCGCAGGCTATTATGGGCCCAATCTTGATGATGCTGACCCCCTACGAAACTTATACTCGCAGTTATTATTAGCCACCTCTCCCATAATATTGGGAGGTGATTTCAACTTAGTGATGGACTTAAAAACAGACAGACTACCACCAGGAAGACAGACAAACTTGAAAAAAATGAGAGAATGGATTGGGATTTACAAAAGAGATCTTGACTTAATAGACATTTGGAAAAACAAAGGAGATAAAATGCATCCTTTTACCCTGCATAACAAAAAACTAGGCCATAAATCAAGAATTGACTACTTCCTGGTCAGCAACGAACTAGCAAAGAACGTGGAAAAAGTATCTCACCTACCAGCTCATTTGTCAGACCATTCAGCAGTACAGCTAGCACTACAAGTCACAGTAAAAGAAACGGAAAGAAGGTTCACAGTTGAGAGAGCCTTGCTACTAGACGTACAGTTAATAAAGGAACTGGAAGATGAAACAAAAAGCTTTTTCGAACTAAATGCCTCAGGTACTACAGAACAAACAACCTGGGACACGTTTAAAGCTGTCATAAGGGGCAAACTTCTAAGTTTAGGGGCTCGCAAAAATAAGCAATTAAAACTAGAAATCTCAGACTTAGAAAATAACATTAATTCCCTAGATATTGCCATTTCCTTAGAACAAGACGAGGTAAGAAAACAAGAACTTCTTAAAAAAAAACAGCAGCAAAAAGAGAAGATCGACTACATCTTAGAAGATAGACTGAAAAAAAAATGGGACTCCGGTAAATTAGCAAAGCATGAATACGGTGAAGGCTGCGGAAAATGGTTGGCATGGAAAACTAAAACTGATTTGGTTAGAAACAAAGTGAGGAGCATTATTCCAGATGACCAAACTGATCAAAACTCTGATGAAAATATCATCAGGCAAGAATTCTGGAAATTCTTTAAAGAGCTTTATACCGAAGACACAAACCCACAAGTTCAAATGATCAACTCCTACCTGGAAGATGTTGCACTCTCAAGATTAGCGGAGGATGAAAGCGACGCCCTGAGCAAAGAAGTCCTCGAATGTGAAGTGGCGGACGCCATTAAGAGCCTGAAAAAAGGAAAGGCAGCGGGGCCCGATGCTTTACCGAACGAACTTTACATGGCACTAAAAGACTCTCTACTTCCTCATATGACTAAATTAATCAATATAATTCTTAAACAACAGAAAGCTTTACCAGACTCCTGGAATGATGCCATAATTACAATCATTCTAAAACCCGGAAAGAACCCTGCCAGATGCGAGTCGTATCGTCCGATATCACTACTGAATACAGACTACAAAATTTTCACTAAAATAATGGCAGCCCGGTTAGGGAAATTGTTACCAAAATTGTTGCACCAGGATCAAAAAGGGTTCATCAAAGGGAGGAATCTACATGAAGTTACACAAGAACTATTAACTGCAATAGATATCGCAACACATGAGAAAACTCCTCTCACCATACTTACCGTAGACGCCGCAAAGGCATTTGACAGGGTCAACTGGGCCTTCCTTGAAAAGGTTATGGTCAAAAACAACATAGGATCAAACTTTATTCATATGGTAATCCAAATATACAAGGACCCAAGATCCAAGGTCTTAATAAACGGTAGTCTCACAGAAGATATAAAAATAAGCAGAGGAACGAGGCAGGGTTGCCCCCTTTCACCCTTGCTTTTTAATTTATACATCGAACCGCTAGCGAACAAGTTAAGAAACAATAAAAAAATCACTCCATTCAAACACCATTCATGGGAGAAGAAAATCGCACTATATGCGGATGATTTAATGATCTTCACGGATGATTACCCAAAAGCTAAGGAGACTATCGAAAAAATTATAGAAACATTTGGGAAAGTTTCAGGGTATCTAGTAAACCAAACAAAAACGGAGATCATGACATGGAATACCTCATTTCAAAGTCGCAACATAAAAAATGAAATCAGATACTTAGGAATCCTAGTAAATCACAATATAAAAAAGATTCCACAACGTAACCTGAACAAGATAACCGGAGATGTAAAGAAACTGCTCGAAGCATGGGCCACTTTACCGCTCAGTTTGATAGGGAGGTCAAATATAATCAAGATGACCATCCTACCAAAATTCACTTTCTTATTCAATGCAATACCACTAGAGTTTGGAAAAAAGGAGCTAGCACAGGCACAGAGAGTCATCATAAGCTTCATATGGGCAGCTAAAAGCAGAAGGATTGCTTGGAAAAAAATCAGGAAGGGGAAGAAAGATGGAGGACTAGCCAGCCCGGATCTGATGGAGTACTGCAGAGCCTTCCAATTTAAGAACACCAGAGTACTACTAAAAAACCACGAAAACTACCCAGAATACTTACAAGCAACTACAAATCTAGATGACCATGTATTGTTTAAGTTCGGGCATCCCAAGTACTTCAAAAAAATAAAACTTAAGACACTAAGGGACGCAGCAAGGTTGTGGGCACAAATCAGAGGAACCCTAAAAATAACGTATTACAGCAAATGGGCCTCCATCTGGGACTCTCCAGGAACCCCAGAATGCCTTTAAGACATACTTGCTCTTCCATTAAAAAGGGCCAATATAAATTACTGGGGGCAAATACTAAATGGATCGAATCTAAAAACATGGTCAGAGCTACAAGAGTTGACAAACAACACGCTATCTAAATTCAAATTCTATCAAATTCTAAGTTGGTCAAAGACTTTACCCAACATAAACAATGATAGTGATAAAGTGGAAAAGGAAATGGTTGTAACAACACAAATACCAAAAGAAGTAGCGAAATGGTACTGGGCTCTGATAAAGGCCAATGACACAAACCCCAACACTGAAATACAAATTTGGAGGAAAGATCTACCAATAGCAGACTTAGACCTAATTTGGGAAAAATCCGTGTCGAAATGCTGGTCAACTCTGAAATCCGCGGCCTTAAAAAGGAATCACCTGTACACAATCCACAGGGCATACTGGACACCAAGTAAGCTCTCCAAATTTAAGAACGCAGGAATAAAGAAGTGTCCAAAATGTGGAGAAGAAAGAGCAGACGACATCCATATGTTCAAAAACTGCCCCCAACTGGAAGAATTTTGGGACCAAGTTGGTAAGACCCTGAGCACTATCCTGACCAAGCAACTAATCGTAAGTACAACTCTTGTCCTCTTTGGGATTACAGACCCAGGAAACAAAGGGGGGCTCACTAAAGGGCAAGAAAATCTCCTTTTTGTATTAATAGCTCTTGCAAGGAGAGAAATTTGTATTAAATGGATAGGGTCCTCTAGCCCAACTCATGCAGAATGGTTGAACTCGGCCATAAGAATAAATAAACTTGATCGGAAAGGAAAGGCATGCAAGAGATTCCAGTTCTGGGAAAGTTTTGAAAGTTTCTTAAACCCCACATAAGATCTAAATACTAGTCCAATGATTAACGCGATACATCTTCTGGTGGACAAGTATGGTACTTGCCGAGTAGTCAAGCTGACTAGCTCCCCTCGCTCCAAACCAGAGATAATGGTATGTAACGGGCAAAGGAAACTCCTCTAAAGCAAAAAGAGGAAGATAAAACTCCCCAGGCAAGAGAGAACGAGGGGCAGTTTCGGAAAGAATCCAGAGGTAGACACCTGATACTCCGTAATCATACAGATATCGCAAGATGAGGACAAAAAAAACAAAAAAAACAAAAACAAAAAAAAAAAATCATTCTGAATTTCATCATCTCTGTTGAAAATCATCAAATAAAAGCACAATTTTTGGAAATCACATCAGTGAACCACTCGATTTTATGGTGAATTGCCGCTCCCTCAATTCTTTGAGTGTAATTTATGGTAGGGAGCACGGTTTTAGGCCTCGGGCAGGGTTTTAGGCCTCAGGGCAAAGTTTAAGGCCTCAGGGCAAAGTTTAAGGCTTCAGGGCAGAGTTTAAGGCCTCAGGGCAGAGTTTAAGGCCTCAGGGCAGAGTTTAAGGCCTCAGGGCAGAGTTTAAGGCCTCAGGGCAGGGTGCGAGGTGAGGAATAGAATTTTAGGGCTAAAGGTGAGGAGGTTGGGGTAGTGATCTTAACCACGCATTCCCTCTTTACTAATTACACCTTTGCAACTAAATTACGTGGTAAAGTAATGCATTATTAAGAAGCATTCATGGTTTGGGCTGCAGTGTAGAGGCATGCGTGGTTTAGCAATGCATGCCTCTGTCAAGCAGCCATCTAGATTAGTAATAGATTTGGCAAAGAATATAGAATATGCCTGGTTTCTTTTACGTTCTTGCATTAATGGTAACTAGTTAAACGGGACGGAATTGTAATCCAATACTCAATAAATATGACTACAAGATGGACACCATATCTATATTTAACACATGATGTCTTTGACTGTTGTGGTTCGATCTGATCTAAAAAGGGTTCAACATTTTATACACACTTAAATATTAGAAATGCCTCAGTCAATTTCCCTGATTTGACAAGCCTGTCCTATCAGCTGAATAACAAAAAAGCTAACTTGACTTCATGGGAAGTATGGATATATTTCAATTCAGATGAAAGTTACACATGGCCTACATTGAATGCAAACAAAGTTATCAAAATAATTAACGCACTGTGATTTTGATGCACTTTTCCCACGTATAACTTTGTTTGCGGCTGCTTTATGTGGCCCCAGTTCTTTGGTACTTAAAATTCTTGCCTAATGAAGCAAAGGTTTCTACTGGATTGTAGTTTGGGTTTCAAAACCAAATCGAATAAGAACATGCTAGGAGGTAAAATCACAATAGATTTTTTTTATAAATCGAGTTTCATTCTTTTTTGTTGTAAAGATATTTTAAAAGCCCATAATTCAGATCCTTAGAAGGCCTGAGAATTGTATATTGCCAAGCCTGGAAACACAGCACTTCGCATAAATTATTTGGCAGATTGCTTGGTGGACTGAACCTGTTTCATCAGCAAAATATTACGTTTAAAGACACCCCAATGACAAGATAATTTATGTCGTAGA
The DNA here is from genome assembly GCF_964263255.1 of Lissotriton vulgaris. Lineage (NCBI taxonomy): Eukaryota > Metazoa > Chordata > Amphibia > Caudata > Salamandridae > Lissotriton > Lissotriton vulgaris. The sequence continues at coordinate 855,683,502 of NC_141698.1, forward strand.
CCTTCTCTAGCAAACAATAATTAAGATTTGTTTTGGAGTGCTTTACTGGGATTGCATGCCATAAACTTGATCTCGTAGGCATAGTCAGCAGAAATAAAGTTTTGAAATTTGCAAAACTACTGAGTCGGTTTTGCATATCCACTGAGTTCCAACATCAATAGTAAAGTTATTATTTTTGACCCAATCATTCCCTGGATATTCTTAATACAATTCTCCAAATGTGCCACAATACTGTTCAGAGAGAGAACACACAGGGCCAGAACTAAAACCCTGCCAGACACCATGAATTGCTAGGAAAGAATGTTGTGGTCTCACCATGTTGTATACCTCGAATCCTTGTAGAGTTGTAGATGCAGGTGCTCCACAGCACTCCTGAAAAAGTAGAGCAACATTGGACTCACCCACTTCATCCAAGGACAAACACACACTGCAGGACATACACCGGACCCCATCTTCACACAAGTGACTGCATCAAATACAACTCTGCCACACTGCTCACAAGAACCATCCTTCTCCAAATCAACGCACCTCAAGTCAACAACCCTACCAGGTTCAGTATTCAAAGTTGCATCTGGGGTAAAATCACATAAACAGACTGGGTCAGCGCCCTAAGCATGCATCAACCTAGCCCAACAGACAACCTCAACAAGGACATCAACTTTTCAACAACTGGATCAAGAACTGTGCGAACGCCCTCGCATACATAAATCAAACCCAACAAGCATAGTAGATCAAACAAGCAGGCCAACTGGTAAACATAAGACCACCGAGGCACCAAACACTGTAAACAGCTAGAAAGGAAATGAAGAGCCAGCCACAACATCACTGACCGAACTAACTACAAGGCTGCACTCAGATGCCATCAACAGTAAATAAAAGACACCAAGAAAAACGTACTAGAGGGCCGCATCAAAGGAAGCTCCAACAGCTGCAAAGAGATCTTCTTGATCCTTAAGGATTTCACCGCAGCCAGTCAACAGCATCACTGCCTCCCAACAACTCCTCAACCACCTATCCAACTTCTTCCACAGCAAAAACACAAGCATCTACAGCAACTTCACACAAACCGAACCACAGAGAACTCATTGCTAATCTACCCACGACCAATCAAGACAGCCACTTGACTGAATGGGCAACCCTCACCAGAAAGACAAAGCAACAATTATGTGAACCATCCACTCAGCGGCCCCAACGGACACATGCCCCCACTACATCCACAACCTGGGAACATCCCCAAACAGCATCACACTGACCCACATCATCAACACCTCTATGAAGTCTGCCACTTACCTGGATTAATTGAAACTTACAGAAATTAATGCCCTCCTCAAGAAGATCACGGCTGACCGAAATCAATTGTGCAACTTAGGACCCATTTCCCTGCTCCCCTATCCAACCAAAATGATTGAGAAGGCCATCAACCAAGCAACTCACAACAAACTTCGATCTTCACCATCTTCTAGAACCCAGTCAATCAGGATTCAGAAAGAACCACACAGCACTCATCGTGGCCATCTAGGGCATCAAATCATCCTGGACCAAGGAGAAACAATGGCCCTCATCCTGCTTTACCTTTCTGTAGCTTCAAAACTGTATCCCTTAGCACCCTCATCAGAAGACTCAACGAGATTGGTATACAAGGATCCACTCTTAAGGGTATCTGTTCTTTCCTCACATGACAACCTAAAAGGTCAGGCTGCCACATTTCAGATTAGAGACCAAGAAATTGATATGCAAAGTCCCACAGGGATCGTCCCTCAACCCTATACTTTTCAACATGTACATTGCACTGCTCGCCAACATGATCAGATCGCAAGACATCACCATCATCTCCTACGCCGATGACATCAAACTCCTCTCCATGACAACCAGCTCCAGAGCCAATGTCACTCTTGGACTTGGCCCTTTTTGCAGGGTCATTCCAGAACTTTTCGCCTTCTTGCTGTATTTTTTCTAACCTGTTTTTGTTGATTTTATGACTCTGGGCACTTTGCCAATGCTGACCAGTGCTAAAGTGCATGTGCTCTCTTGTAAACATGGTAAGATTGGTCTACAACCGTTTGGCATATTTAATTAACCTGTAAGCCCCTTGTACAGTGCTATCTCATATACCTAGGGCCTGTAAATTAAATGCTACTAGAGGGTTTGCAGCACTGCTTGAGCCACCCACCGAAGTAGCCTGTTAAACCTGTCGCAGGCCTCTGTCGCTGCAGGGCCTGAGCGTGCAGTTTACTGCCGCCGTGACGTGGCATGTAAAGTGGTTACCACATCTGCAACTGCCCTTTTACCACATTTAAGTCACCCCGAAGGTAGACCTTAGATAGCACTATGGTGCTGTGTAGGTAAAAGGTAGGACATGTGCCTTAACTGTGTGGCATGTCCCTGTAGTGACAAACAGTCTATTTGGTTTTGTCACTGCTGTGAGGCTGCCCTCTCATAGGTTTGCATGGGGGATTCCCAGAAATGTGCTTCAGTGTTCATTTCTGACATTAGCGGGATAAGGGTGATCATGTTTGCATGTTTGGAATTGTAGTGATAAATCCTGCTTATTAGTGAAGGCAGATTTGTCAATACTATTTTAGAACTGCAACTTTTTTTGCATGTGTCTGTGCCCCGCCTGGATGTTTATTTACCATCTGGTTTTGACTGACAGGAGAGAAGGAATGTGCATTCACTCTAGAGACTCACAAGGGGGGTTGAGGTGAGCCCTGCCTTTCCTGGGTGACTCTGCGCTAGGCTGAATAGACCTTGGCTGAATTCAGAGTGGTGGGAGGGGTTTCCCTTGCACCTGAATAGACCTGGTCTGCATATGGAGTGGTGGGAGGAGTTGCACCTGCACCTGAACGGGGCTGTGCCTGCCTTCTACAATGCTGTCTCCACCCCTCTGTGGTGTGTCTGGGGCCAGGGTTTGAAATGTGAATGGGGGTGTTGTGCACTTTAATATGAGATTGAAGAGCCCACAGAACGAAGACTTTTGCACTATAAATATAGAGACTGTGACCCCCATGAAATAGAGAGAAGACACTGCATTGATGGCAAATTGCCAGAAGAACTGCTGTACTGCCAGTAGGAACCACCATCTGAACTGGTTTGCTTTTGCTGTGCTCATCTGTGACCTGCTAGATCACATGAAGGACTGTCACATTGCTACAAGAATAGGATCCTGATGAGCTGGCTTGCTGGCTAATGGCTGCTGTAGTGCCCCACAGTTGTCCTTCAGGGTCTGCGTAGGGCAGCCCTCCCTGTTTGTCAAGAGCATGTGGTGATCACTTTGAAATGTGCGTGGCCCGAGTCCAAGGAGTGGGCTCACACTGTCGGGAAGAGAGGATAAGGTGCTTCGTGTTGCTGTGCAGCATGTGTCGGGCTGCATTCCTAGTACCGTCCAAGGCTGGTGAATTAGTGAGCCACCACACCTGGCATCCCGTCCGGAAGAGGCCAGCTCAGAGCCACTTCCCTTCCCTGCATTTGGTTGGCAGCTGCACCGTGTGATTGTGGGCAGTTGCCTTGGGTGATTCTTTTTTCTTTAATTCAGCACTACGGGGCGGATCCTCGGAGGCTCCAGTGTTCGGAAATACTGCATTTCCCTGGGTAGGCACGCCTGACCTTCGGCAGCCTATGAGTTGGGCTTAAACACGTCCCTGGCAACCAATCCAGTGTATGGCCCATAACCCTGCTATTGGAAGGGCAGGAGTGTGGGTGTCCAAGGCCACTGAGGGTCCGGAGGTGCTTAGAGAAGTACAGTTTGAGTTAGGCACCCCTGGCGATGCATTCCAAACCTGAACTTACTGCATAGGACCTAATAGATGCACAGGAGTGAGGTGCCCCATCACCGGATGAGGAGGCTGTGGTAATATGCATGCCTGGTAATTTGTGACATCTGCATTTTCACATGCCCCGAGGTGGTGCTGTGGGCCATTTCATGCCTATAAATATATATGTATGTAGCAGTCTTCTCATGTGGAAATAACCAGTACAACGATAGCAGCAACTGCCGATTATGTACAGTGATGTTTTTTTAATGTGCACAATCTACAAGCATTTACTTGATTGCACTGCAGGGGCTGTTATGACAATTGGCAAATTGGCAAAGTGATTGTGTAATCTATGTGATGTCATGACAAGAGCCTAGTGGCACAGCAATATATGTGATTGTGGTCTAATGTGTTTTATGAATACAAAGTATTTTTTTAAATAGCCTTGTGTGGACTCTTTTGTGGTGTGCCTAGTGTGTCACTAGTGTGTGGGTTTGTTGCACAAACGCTTTACATATTGCCACTGGGATAAGCCTAACTGCTCTGCCAAGCTACCAAGGGGGTGAGCAGGGGTTGAGCAGGGGTTATCTTGGGTGTGTAACTCTTTTGCCCTGACTAGAGTGATGGGTTCTGCCTCGCTGAGGTGCATGCCCTAGCCAACCCGAAACCCCATTTCCAACTTCAAACAACTGCATGACCATGGTTGCAGACTGGATGCCAATTAATTGCCTGCAGCTCAACTCTGAAAAGACAGATGTACTTGTCTTCGGTAATAAGACCTACCAATGGGACTCCACCTGGTGTCTGTCACAGCTAGGACCAACACCCACATTTACACGCCATGCAAGAAATCTAGGAATCATCCTAGATGACAAGCTAAACAGGAGGACTCTAGTCAACACATTGTGAACCTCCTTTTTCCACAACCTAATCATGCTGTGAAATATCCTCAAATGGTTGCCTCAGAACATCCGACAGACCCTCACACAAGCACTCTTCACCAGCAGGCTGGACTATGGTAACCCTTCATAAGCAAAGCCAATTTAAACCTCACACACACAGAAAGCTCTAGACTACACAACAAAGGACCAGAATACCTAAAAGCTGTATACCCTTTCACCAAACCACCAGAACTATGTTTTGCCTCACTCTCACACATTCCCCACATCCGCAAAAGCAAAATTGGAGGTCGCTCATTCTCCAACATCATACCCAAGACATGGATCGACCAACAACACATCAGAGCCTCTTCCTCACTTCTTGAGTTCCACAATCTGAAGACCTGGTTCTTAGTGTAAGCACTCTTGGGACCACACATCTACACGCCTGTCCAAGTGCTTGGATACCCTCCGATTAGTGAGCTATTCAAATCAAGATAACATAATAGTAGAATTATTACATTTAATCATTGATGGCATTCTCATATTAGTTTGGTAGGTGTGATGTCTAACACGGATTTTAGATTAACAAAATTTAAATGCAAAGAATTTGATTTACAAGATCTGCTAAAGGCTTCTTTAAATTGGGCATGGTGATCGCATGCCTGACTGAGTATTACGGACCTGCACATACTGCCGAATGTGGATTGAGCAAGGCGAACCAGTACTTCAAAGCTCAGTTCAGTGAAGAATAAACTGGTAGACATCACAGAGTGCTTCAGCTATCTGTATTGAATCTGTGCACGCACAGAAAATGCACTATGAACCAGATTTTAGACAGCCAACTAAGATTCCCAGCAGGCCACAAACACTTCTGTGTCCTGAAGAGACCACGGCAGTCTTGGTATAGGAGGTATAACTTCCTAATGGTTCATGGTATCCTTTGCTAGGATATTGTGAAACAATGCTGTTGTAGTCAGGAATCTGCTGCAAGGATCTTGGATCTCTACTGCCAAGTTTTATTGCTTCCTAAAGATTGCACTGATGGACACTGGAAATGGAGTATTACGATGAGTCGAGTTGTTGGTGAAAGCAAACTTTAACCTATTTTCTTGAATATTTATCCAAACCTTTCCAAAGACTGGGGTTCTTACCTTATACTCTGCCGCTCGCAGTCGGGACAAAGTGACGGAGTGAAATCCTTTGCTGCTCCACTTTCTGGGACATACCTTCACAGGCAGCTGGGTCAGACGTCGATTTGGGGCAAGTGTTGTGTGCGGGACCGCAGGACCAGTCTCCCTTGCGGCCAAGTGATCTGCCGCACCTGTGTTCTCTTCCCGCCCTCCTCCTATTAAGGAACGCCCCTCCCCGCACACGCGGGACGCGGGTGGGGTTGCGGTATGGTGATGAGTGTTTATGATTTCTTATTAGTTTGTTAGTTTCCCATTATTTATGTGACCCGGCGTTTGTGTTTATACACGTACGAAGCATCTGCTAAGTCTCTACGGTCTGGAAAGGACATAAATGTAACTCTTACATCTACGGGGGTGGGGTGGCCATGGGAAACTTGGATCAATTTTTCAAAAGGGCAACTGTAATTTTAGACAAAGAAATAGCCCTTACCGAGAAACGCTTGGCCCAAGAGCTCATAACGGGAAAGCGCTTGTCGTTAGGTCAAATTGGTTCGGTGGTCTCTCCCAAAACATCAAGACCATTAGATTCTTCAACTACTGCGCGCCCTAGTACTAGCCTTATCTTGGAAGACACATAATATAGAAGGGTCCCATACCTTAAATATATCTTCAACTAGCACGGCTTATAGTACTGCCAATAATAAGGTTTTAAATTCCCCCTTGCAACATAGTCCGCCCATAACAGCTAAAAATCAGGGACCACCAGTGAAAACTATACAAAATAAACGGAAAAGAGGGGGTGGCCCTTAGAAGGGTGGTTTGACTAAAATTCAAAAGAAAAATAGTAACATCCCTGTTCTTGACGTCACTCTGCAACCCCATAGCCCGCATAGGGCTACTTTGGAGCCCACCTTACATTTCCCTAATTGTGGTATAGACGATGCTGGCTTGCTTGGTAAAATAGAAACACTAGTCAAATCTTTGATGTTACCCTTGTTGGAGAGAACTAGGATGATAAATTCTAAATTGGACCAGATAGAGAAGATAGTTAAAGAAAATTCCAGTACGCTGGATAATTTTGTAAAAGGAGTGGATAATCCAAAGCACCTGGCTGTTCATCGGCAAGGTGTGGGGATTGGAAATGTCCCTAGGGTGGCCCAACAAGCTACCATAGATAAGGCTAACATTCAATCTGGTCAAAAAGATATAGAGAAGCGCCCTACACCCAAAAACCTTTTAAAGGCCCGGTGGTAGGTGCGGAGCTGAGAACGCAGCCCATACCGTGCGCCTCAGAAGGGCAAACCAATAAACCCAGAACCCCAGAGAGACATGGTGCCGACCAGGGTAGATTAAAGAGAACTACTACCCGTATCGATTTACCACCAGAGGCGTCCCCCTTTGTAAGTGTCCTGTCAGGAGTGCCTGAGCTTCCTATTGGGAGAACTGAAGGGTATTATGAACTAAAAAATAAAGTAGCCTTTTGGCTAAGTAAAAATAGACCACTTCCACCTAACATCGATGGGAAAATTTTAAACGTTAGAAGGGTTGGGTGGTTGGGACATATGACCAAGGATATAGAGGGAGACCTGGTTATAGTGAACTTTAGGGACAAATGGGTGATTCCCTATCTCCAGAGCTGGCACTCTCAGATCGGTGATGGAGGAATAGTCACGTGGGAACTAGGTGATTTTTATCCCAGACCACCACACTGGACCTTTAAAAGATGTCAAATAGGAAACACTCAAGTTAGGAGTACCTTAGTTCCTGCAGTAAATGGCTGTAACATTGCTACAAACCGGTTTGACCTATTCTCAAGCTTAGAAGCGGTCGATTGACTTATTGACTTTTTAGTGATACCCCCAGCCTCCCTGTAAAATCCCTCTCGATAGGCAGTGTGATAGATAAGGCGAACCTAGAAGTATTTTCACCCATCAAGAGTGTGAATTGACAAAGTACATCTCCGAAATTAAAACAACTAAGGTAGGAGATTGTACAACATTTAGTGGACCATATGAAACGGGCGCAATGGTGAGGTTAGAAATCCCAGTATCGAGCATTTCGCCCCGGAACACTACAACCAATGCTGAATAAAAGGAAACAGGTCACCTCATTTTCTGGAATGTGGCAGGATTAAAATCTAAAATAAATAATATTACATGGGGAAGTATTGTGAATGGGTATGAAATCATGGGCCTACAGGAAACATGGTTAATAGAGCCTATGCATATCCCTGGATATAAAACCTTCTTTACATCTGCAGTACAGGGTACACATGGTAGGGCTAAGGGTGGTTTATGTATGTACATTTCTAACCAGCTTAAATATGAGAAAGTTAAATTGCTATCTTATAATAGTTATCATCATCTGGTGAAGATCTGTATCAATAAGGTCACCAGTGTAATCATCAAACTTTTATAACATTGTAATGACAGATATTGTTCAGACCATAAAAATGTTGGGTGATGATTTAAAGCACGAAATGGACACAAACTTAAAAGATGAAATGGTCATTTGGGGGGCAGGTGGGGATTTTAACTGTTCTCTCTGTAAACGGGGTCTTATGTTGGACCAGGACATTAGCCTCACTCATTTTGAGCATACCACATGTGGGGATCTGTTAAACGAAATTCTTTTTTCTTGTGATTTGGGGTATGTAAACGAAATTGGCTAGATAGGATCCCCCTTTGTCCCTACCTTTATTGGCAGGGGAGCGGCCACTACAATTGATTTTATACTATGCCCCACCAGGTATGGTTGTCAGATCAAAAAATCTGAGACCCTTGATGTGGCATTAAGTGATCACCGACCGCTAACTTTGGAGATTGAAAACCCCTTTTGTGATTTCAATAGGGAATGTTCGGTTAGACAGCTAGTCCCAGATGTGATACTCGGAAGGCAAAATGGTTACTCACTTAAATGGAGCAAACTGGTCCCAGAAAAATTCTTGAAAAACTTGGTAACTAAATGTACGGAAAGTTTTTTGATTTGTTTGGATGAGCAAGCAGATAGTCTGTCCATAATTAAACATTTTAACTACATTGCATCCTCTATCAGGGATACTCTGTGGGTTGAGTCAAAGAACCGGGGGAAAACAAATAGAAGATGGTTTGATTCAGCATGCACAACAGCACTTTTTAATCTTAAAAATGCCCTCCACAAGAATCCTCGTGACTCCTTATTGGTTAGAAAGCTTAGAAAAAGCTATAATGAGGCACTCAAAAATAGGAAACTTGCAATAAAAAAGGATGCTTGGGAATCCCTCTGTGGGGCCTCGCTTTCCAGAGATTCATTTGCTTTCTGGAAAGCGGTAAATGCCCCCTTTCTTTATGATGTTAACAAGGCAGCATAGAAATAGCAATTACTGAGGATGAATGGGTCTCCCACTTCTCCAAGCTGTATAGTCCTGTACAAGGGACATATCATTTGACATCTGATATATCTGGAGTAGAAAAGGTTAAGGATATAAATCTGGTTGTAACCTTGAAAGAAGTCATGGTGAGTCTTGGAGCAACTACGGGTGGAAAAGCGGCAGGCCTGGATGGAATCCCAGCGGATTTATTTGAAGATAATACTGAATTATGGGGCCCTATGCTAGTACAACTTTTTAATGCTGCCTTTGTGAGGGGTCTAAATGCCTCTTGGTTTACCTCGATAATCGTCCCAATATTTAAGAAGGGAAATAGGCAAAATTGTGCACGCTATCAACCCATTTCCCTTCTTGACGCATCCATAAAGATCCTTGGGAGAGTGATTTTAGGGAGACTCCAAATCTGTGCAGATGAAAATGGGATAATCAGTGACCTGCAATACAGATTCCTGAAGGGAGTTGGAACAACAGAACAGGGCTTAAAGCTATTGATTTTGCACCAAAAATACACTAGGGCAAAGGGAGAACGCATATACTTTACATTTGTTGACTTAACGTCAGCATTCGATTGAGTCTCCCATAGTAAACTTTGGGAAATTTCAGAAAAACTAGGGGTAGATGAAAATATCATTTGCTTTTTAAGAGAACTATATTCTGGTGCCACAGCAGTTGTCCGTTACCAGAAGGATGGAGAATGTACTAGATCATTTGGGATAGGCCGTGGAGTACGCCAGGGGGTTGTCCTAGCCCCCTTTTTATTTTTAGTATACATTAACGACCGCGAGAGAATTCTGCTGCAGGAGTGCAGGGACATGCCCATGATCGGTAAAAGAGCAATCCCTGCACTCTTGTATGCAGATGATGCGGTAATAATGGCACGAACACCTATTGCCCTACAGGGCTTGATAACTTTTAATAATTTTATGTCAAACCTGGATCTAAAAATAAATTGCACAAAAAACTTCTCCATGAACTACGGCACAAGGAGTATTAGCCGGAGAAAAACGATGTATATAAATAAGAGTCCCCTGGATTCCACCACGACTTTCCCTTCTTTAGGCATTCTGTTCCATGAGTCTGGCATATTGGCAAGTGCTGTATAAGCAATAAGTCTTCTGTTCTCAAAAGCAACAATGGCCTTAAAAAATGATATTAAGAAAATGGGTAAAAACACCAATCAGGGAAATTAACAATTTTCAATGCGACCTGTATATCAGTTGCTCTCTATGGCTCAGGACTCTGGGGATATGCCAATACAAACTCTATCCAATTAGTGGAAAAAAATGTTTTTGAGACACATCCTAGCCGTACCTGAGAGTGTCTCGACTTATATCTGCCACAAGGAACTAGGCCAGCCACATATTGGAGACACAATCAAAATCCAGCCCATATTAGTCTGGCATAGGGTTTGGACAACAAACGAGTGTGTATTAAACTGTGCAATTATGACGGACGCCTTAAAATTAGAATATGTGAATAGGATCAAATGGCTTGACTATGTGAAATGTTTTCTTATTGAAATTGATTGCCAAAACTATTTTGATGATCCTCTCTCAATGATTAATGTCCCGAGAAAGATATTGAAAAAACAATGCATGGAGTTCCTTGAAGAGAAAAGAGCTAAGGTAGAAGTAAAGAAAAAAACTATTTTTACATCAACTGATATAAACTCAGGACAAACCACAGCCATATTTAACTTTGTATATGTCTAACTATGAAAGATTTGTCCTGACATGCTTTAGGCTAAATATACTTTTTAGACTTTTGAGTTTCCCTGTCATGAACAGATGGTCTTGTGACTTAGTTATGTGCGCCCATGCGATGACTCTTCGACCCAATCGGATATTCATATTTCTTTTTCTGCAAATTTTATACATTGCCACGCAGAAATTTGATTGTTCCGGTTCTAAAGGAAATTAATTTAAATTGTTGTCGCCCAGCATTTTTAGAATTGCAGAGATTGGATACAGATTTAACTGTTGTAACTATTTCTGAATTTTTAAAAAAAGTTTTTAAACTAAGAAAATCTATTTGTATGGACGAACTTGAATAGCTTGCTACGAACAAAACTGTCTTTTTATGATATATTATGCAAGAGATCCTTTTATGTTGTGTACTTTTATGGTTATCGCTGATTAACCGAATAAAGGTATAAAATGAAAAATGAAATGACCTTATACTAAGAGGTCCATTGAAGGAACAGGAAGGATTCTCAGACTGGTCAATGTTGTATGTTCTATGTTGCATATTTTTATGGGAATGTAATGCAAAAGACAGTAAGGTAATATTGCTTATCTGGCAGTTATACAAGACTGCAAACTATAACATATTTTCCACAAGACAGCATATAGTCCTGAAGCTTTACTACATGTTTTTCGTACTTGTTCTTTGTATATTTACTTTTAAGGGATTACCAGTTTCATACAAAAGAGAAGCGAGTCAGTCGCACTGGGATATTTTGACAGTCTAGCTCAGGGGTCTCCAAACCGGTCCTGGAGGGCCGGATCCATACCAGATTTTTAAAATTACTACTCTATCTATTCACTATAACAATTAACTATAGAATTCTTAATGGTAAGTTCCTAAAAGATTCTTCTTGTAGATGTCCACTCCATCCTGCAGAAAATCCTTGGACAACTGAGGCCGAATCAGAGTGATTGGGTCCTGTTTCTGTTTTTTCTCTTGCTCCATTCACTTTTCCTCGCTTCTACCACTGGCCCTCATATTTCCCATGTATATGGTCAACAGATGTGGTAATGGGGGACAGAAATAAGTATCGCTCCCACTGGATCCAGCGCAGATGGCTAATGCAGCCTAGAAAAGAAGCCCAGGTGAAGGATGAGATGATTAGCCTGGTGAGGTGTGGCAGCACAGACCCAGATGGATAACTTTGAAATTTCAGGTGCTCTAGCATGAGAACAACAGCAGTGATCTTTGTTTTTCTTTTTCTGTGGCTAGTGTACACTCAAAGGATGAGACCGAGGTGTGGGGCAAATATTTTCTAAAACCACTGTCAATGGTCCAGAGGCCCTTGCTTTAACTATGATTTTGTTGATGAAATAGATTAAATGACAATCACAGAGACTGTCAAAAGGCACAGAGAGGGCGGATAATTGATTGGGAGTAACCAGCTCTTTACAGATAATGAATAGCTTCAATTGAGTTTTTTGTCTCAGCAATACAGATTTTGAAGTGTACCCATTTGGCTTTAGTAGAAGCTAGTTGATGTGCTATTGAGTTTATTGTACAAGCAATCTATTCTGAAGAAGTTCATCTTTGGCCTAGTGTCTTTCTGGCATACATTTGTATTTTCAACAGATCACCTGGAAACCTTTTATTGAACTTCGTTGGGTACTTATGCTCATGGAGAGGGGGACAAGGATGTTCAGAGTAGTGGCTACTTTATTCTTACGGTTGGAAAGGAGCTGTGGAACTCCAATTAGGGATTCTGAACATCAAGGAGCAATTGGGAAATATCATCAAGATGAATATTGTTTGCATTCCTCCTTGAAATAGTGAGTACTGAGGCCATGAAGAGAGTTTGATTATTACTAAGCTGAGTGTCAATGAAGAAATTAAAAAAGGCTATGGTCAAGTACAAAGTGATTAAAAGGCACCAGACATTGTAGCTTCAGGTTTGAGGAGAACAATAGGCAAATGCAGTGATTTACAGCGTTTACTGACAAATTTACTCTTTCCGAGAAACCAAGATTCTCTAATTTCTTTAATGCTGTTGTGGCTATGGGAATTTGAGGAGCCATATATCCATATGTTCAGATTGCGGACTACACAGTTGACGATGGAAAGTAAATGTTGGGCATGATAAAGGAAATGAGAGCGAAAGGCAGTGAGAATTTGGATAAATTACTGGACACGTGATGCAAAGTTGGGTTGGTGATCACTTTGGGTAGAAAGTGAAAGGGTCATTATGTATTTCACGAATATCAAGTTATAATGAGTCAAACACCACACCCTCTACCACTCTACTTGTTCTTTTTTTAGGATACTGTATTTAGGAGAGAGGATGTTGGTTATATACGGAAAACAGGAGTTGTTGTACCAAGTCTCAGTGGTGGCTAAGAAGTGTAAAGAATGATTGAAGGTATGGTCATGGGCAGAAGACACAACCTTGGAAGAAAATCTTGCATTAAGGAGGGCAGTCGTTAAGGTGTAAACAGATGTGGAAGAAGTGCAGTGTGACTATGGACGTGGTGACACAGCGGGTGTTGGAAGAAGCGAGGAGGGAAGATTTTGAGGAAGGAGTTGAGATGGCAGCAAGCAGAGTGTTTGGAAGAGAATGGTTGCGGTTAGGGAAGGAACACATCAAGGACTTGTGGTAGTTCTTTTTCAAATTTAGCAGATGCAGATAACTTCCTTGAATCTTAACATTTCCATTAATCTAGCTGTATATGGTGAATGACAAAAGAACTGAGTTTAGAAGAGAATTAACAAACTTTAGGTCTTCAAATATTGTGTAAATGGAGTTAAAAAATCCGAAGTGGAGAATAAGAGGTCCATTAAGATGTTTATTGGGATTGCACCAAGATGAGGACTCAATTGGCTGTCCACAAATAAAGTCAGCAGATAGGCACGGAATGCCTTAGTTATAAAGTTCTTAAGGACCGGTTTCGAGGTTACAGAGGCTGGGTATGTAAGTGCATAGCTTAAAGATCCGTATCGGGCAGCTAGTTTTTGGACGATTCATAATGAAGTTGAAAGAATAATTTAGTAATTTGTTTTCTGAGTCAGAAGTGCTTGTCTAGTTTATGACCATGAGCTCATTTAATGTTATGGGCAAAAGCCCATAGCACCTCACTATAGAAAAGCTCAATCTCTTGGCTTTTGTACTGGGAGGTGTTCCCCAACCTTTAGTAACAAACCAGAGTACAGCCTTGGTTTCGATAGCACAAACTTCCCCACGAAAAATTAACTACAGCACAGGTGAGAAAAGTGTATGTTTAATCACAGAATGTGTACTACATCAGTGCAAGCTTACACAATATAAAAGAAAACAGATACAAGGTAGGAGTCAGCTGTGTAACCTTACTCAAAAAAATAAACACACAAGTGTTGCAAAAATTTCAACAATAATGTAAGAGTCCATGCATTTGACAAATAAGCATCTTCTCCAGGCACCCTCGAAGGGTATAAAGTCCCATATATTTAAAGAAGAAGACTGATGAACCGAAGAGGAAAGAGCTGAGAGAAAAATCCATAAACAGCCTGGATTCATCAAACACCAGCGCACACGGGAAACACTGGTGACCGCTTCCAACATGCCCTGGTCAAGATGGTCTCAGATCGCCTCTTTAAGAGCTGCAATAAATGTTAACAGTGACTCAGAGAGAAAATCAATGCGCCAGCATGTTCACCCTGAACATGCTGTACTGAAAGCGACAGATACACTGCGGGCTCAATATACTTCCAATGCAGCTTTAAATGTGGGCTGATTGTGTGCCTGCTCTGTGGAAACTATGCATGTCTGAAAAGGATGACGCACCCCCATACCTATTGAAGCTATGTGACGTAATAAGTATTCACTCGATACAAATACACATCCATTTGTTAAAAATAACTCCTAATACTTGCTCTTCATAAGAATGCAGGCTATCCGCATCAACAATTTGCGAGGTTTTTGCTGAATATTGTGGTTGGCAGTAGGTCTTCCATCGTTGGCGGTGCATGCAGGCAGTACATTACATTTCATGTCATGTGGTGCTGGTAGGCAGATCAAGTGGTAGTACACACAGCTGCTCAGCACATCTGGGCAGTAAGGTTTCTACATACAGAACGAGCTGCCCTTCAGTCAGGACCTTCTAATAGCTAGGTTGTGATTTACCAGGAGAAGCGATGCAAGCGGACAGGCCTTGTAATATTTGATGGCTTTCTTCCTGGTGAATTGCAAGGAATCAAAAAGGCGAGTTCTAACTTCACTGTGGTTCATTTCCATTCTTGGGAGTCAATCCCCTCCAACCTTCTCTTTCGGAAAAGGAACCTAAAGAAAACCAATCATCCATCATAAATACGTAGTGAGGTAACTGCAATAGGAAACAGGTATACCTTAACAAGAGCCCTGTGTAACCAACTCAAGTCTTAGTTTCAAACACACAAAAGGTGAAGGGAGGAATGAATGTTTGTTATAAGTTTATCCATAGGTAATCACTTGAGGAAGCATTTCAGTCCATCGCTTTTTTTCCCCGCCATGTTTGAGCTGGATTGTTCTTATTGAATTATGGTCAAGACTGATTAGCATATGGCTGAGCCAAAACGGAGGAGGCATGGTGGACAAAAAAACGATGGTCTGGAATGCCACCCTGAGTAACTGCCGTAAGTTAGACTTAAGGCAAGCATCGTCCCATCACCTTTTGGGTGCTTGATGTCTTTTTGTTTGCCATCAAATTTATTGCCAACCCCCCCACTACCTTTTTCATCTACCTGCGATAAAAGTATAGTTGAAGCACTACAGTTTACAAGTCGTTGATATTTGCTAAGTGTTGCAGATGAGAATGCTAGGGTCAACGTTTAGTAGGCACTCAGGTGATTTCCTGACACTGTAAACAAATGTTTTGTGGTACCCAAGTCAGTGTCACTTATTTTTATGACCACTGGAAGATGAAAGGTTGAGTGCGCTTGCTTGGATTGGAATATCCCTGCAATTGATGCATTTGTCCACCAAGCCACCATGCCCAGCAACATTGAAAGTACCAGTATTATGAAGGTGTATCTAAAGAAATATAAAGTTCTACCATTCTTTGTCCTAGAGAAGGCAGTGCTAGAAGATAAAGGCTAATGGAGACAAACAAGTGGATGAAGAGGTGACTCAAGGCTTTTCTTCGATGAATGCCAGTGAAAACCTGACATATTCAGCAGTAAAATAGGATATACATTCAAATTACTGGGATGGTAAATAACTTGGCTATAGGGAGGTAACATTTTCAAGAACTGGTTAAAGGTATAAGTGTGAAATTAAACAAAATGTAAGAATTCTTAAAATATCAGTCAAAAGAGGAGAATGAATATTACTAAACAGTGGGAGACATACCAAATAGACAAACATTTGCAGTTAAGCAAAGACGGTTATTTAGTAAGTATGGGCGAATTTTGCAGATCTGAGGTCCGCGAATTTGCGCTAAAATGGCAGAATAATCCGCGAATTCGCAGATTTTCACGCGAACTCGCTGATTTTGTTGCCATTTCCAATAATGTGATGTCGGGTACCCTAGTGTGTGTGTGTGTGTGGCGGGGCCAAATGGGCGGGGCTTCCATGAGAGTTCACATGCCTCTTGTTTATAAAGGGTGAGAGACCGATCAGAGCAGCAGATGAGAAGGAAGCAGCCTCCTGGTCACAGGAAGTACATGGGGATTGAGCTTGAGAAACTCCTGCCTGCATATTTATCCATGAAGATTCCACCGTGTTACGTCATACATCTACTCAACTGGAGTATTTTCTACTGTCTAATCAGTACATGCTACCTCGTTGGGTAAATGTATAGTGCTTTTGCTACACTACAGCTGCGTAAAGGGCCAGAAGAGTTGTCTCCAGTGACCACGTGTGTATGTAATTTTGCCACCCCGCCGAAAGGCGCAGGAGGTCCCTCGAGTGAGCTGTCCATCATTGTGAGGAAAGGGCGCAAAGACATTTCATACCCTAGTGTGTGTGGGGCCAAACGGGCGGGGCTTCCATGCGAGTTCACATGCCTCTTATTTAACCCCTTTGATGCTCATGACGAGCTCAGCTCGTCATGAGGCACGGTTGAGCTGTGCTGATGACGAGCTGAGCTCGTCATGAACAATGGTAAATCTGCGAGTGCAGCACCGGGGGCGAACCTCTAGCAGCCAAGGTGTTAAAGGCTCAGAGACCGATCAGAGCAGCTGATGAGAAGGAAGCAGCCTCCTGGTCACAGGAAGTACACTGGGATTGCGCTCGAGAAACTCGTGGATGCAAAAACCTCCATCAAGGATTACATCTAATTGTAGGCTGTCGATATGGGGAACGAATGAATGAATGAATGAATGAATGAATGAAGGGCGATTTGTGTAAGCGCTACTTTGCCCAAAGGCGTCAAGGCGCAAAAGATGGAATAAAAAGCCAGGTACTGAAATGGAATGGAAGGGAGAGGTGACCTAAGAGTAGGCTTCAGTAAAGAGCAGGGTTTGAAGGCCCTTTCTGAAGAGCAGCAGGGAATCCTGGCCCCTGAGTTACAGAGGGAGCTCATTCCAAAGTCTGGGGGCTAGTGAAGAGAAGGCCTTACCACCCCATCTCGCCTTGGCGACTCGGGGAATAGACAACAGATACTGACCGGAGGAGCGTAGTGCCCTGCCTGGGATATAGGTCGACACTAAGGTCCTGATGCCCTCAGCGCCAGCACCATGAAGAGCCTTATGGGTGATGGTCAGAATTTTAAATTTTATTCTGGCATATACCGGGAGCCAGTGAAGGTTTCTCCTGATCCTGGTCCCTGAGGAGCATCTGGGGCATTGACAACGAATCTTGCTACCGCGTTCTGGACGACCTGCAGGCGATGGAGTAGTTTAGTGCTCATGCCAAGGTAGAGAGCATTGCAGTAGTCCAGTCGAGAGGATAAAAGGGCAACTGCCACCTGTTTCCGTGCATCAGGGGAAAGGTAGAGTGAGTTTTCTTAGTATCCTTAAGACCCCGCAGCAGGTTGAGACTGTTCTACTTACCTGCTTATCAAAAGCAAGTGAGGTGTCAAATATGACTCCCAGATTACGGGCAGAAAGGGAGGGCTGGGGACAGGATCCAAGTGTCTGGGGCCACCAATCATCTGACCAGATCTCCTTATTTCCCCCGAAGATCAAGATCTCCGTTTTCTCCCCATTCAATTTAAGAAAGTTCGAGGCCATCCAACCTGCCACAGCTTCCATGCAATTACGGAAGTTTAGGGCCGTGGTCTCGACAGAGTGGGACAGGGAGACCATAATCTGGGTGTCGTCGGCATACGAGAGCACTTCCAGTCCAAAAGTTCTAACCAGCCTAGCAAGTGGGGCCACATAGATGTTGAACAATGTGGGGCTCAAAGCGGAGCCCTGCGGTACCCCACATTGCAAAGGCATGGCATTGGAAAGGAAGTCACCCAGTTTGACCCTTTGCTCCCGATGGTTGAGGAAGGAAGTGAGGAGGCTGAGAGCCAGACCCTTCACACCCGTTTCACTGAGGCGGGAGGCCAGAATGGTGGGGGACAGGGTGTCAAATGCTGCCGTAAGGTCGAGTAGGATCAGGAGAGTGGTCTGACCACTATCGACCTTGGCGCGGATATTATTGACCACCACTGTAAGGGCTGACTCTGTACTGTGCGCCTTTCGAAAGCCATGCTGAGATGGATCAAGCAGGCAGGTCTTATCTAAAAAAGCGCTGAGATGCTAATTCAAATGAGCCTCCAACATCTTGGCTGGAGCGGGAAGAAGAGAAATGGGGCGAAAGTTCTTCAGAATCCCAGGATCCAAGGAGGCCTTTTTTAAAAGAGGCTTAACGATGGCAGTCTTCCAGGGGGCTGGAAACTCACCACTGGAGATGGCTCTATTCATAACTTCCAGCAAAGGGGGAAGTAGAGTGTCCCTGCAGTTTTTTAGGATTTTAAGGGGACAGGGATCAAGAGGGGAGCCTGACTTGGTGGAGTCTAGTAATTTGTCCAGTGTCTCAGTCGAGAGAAGAGGGAAGTTGGACAAGATATCTTTGGAGGCTGGGGGATGATCTAAGGAGGGAGAGAAAACGTGAGTAAGATTATGACTCTGGAGAGCTGTATAAATATCCGAGATTTTAGTGTGGAAGAAAGTGGCGATCTGATCACAGAGTTCTTGAGAAGGTATTATGGGGTCGGGGTGTTGGACAAGGGATAAGGTTTCTACCACCTTAAAGAGATCACCGGGGCAGGAGAGAGATGAGGTTAGCTTAGAAAAGTACATTTGTTTCTCGGCTAACACCGCTGCTTCATAGCTCTTAAGGAGGTTTTTATGCTTGGTCCGAAGATCGGCATCAAGCTGAGCTCTCCACAGCCTTTCGTACCTCCTACACTCCTGTCTCTGAAGTCGAAGAGCTTCTGAGTACCAAGGTGCTGACGGGCTTTTCCTGGCACAGTAGTGAGATTTAAGAGGGGCTAAGGTGTCGATCGCCCGGGAGATGGTACTTGCAAGCTCACGGGCAGTGGTGTCGATATCCTGGGAGGGGGGGGGGTTGAAGCTAGCAATAAATGGGCCAAGAGATTCGTTGGACAAGCCCCTATAGTTCCTCTTTAAAGCCCAACAGTTCCTGTCCGTGTGGGAGGCAGAAAGGGAACCTGGAAGAAATTCCAGTGGGACTGCTGTGTGATCCGACCAGGAGAGAGGCAAAGGGGAGCCAATCTCGAGTCTGGGGTCATTAGTAAAAACCCCATCTAAGATATGGCCAGCGGAATGTGTAGGGGATAACACCTTTTGGGAAAGGTCAAGAGAGGCAAGCGCGTCCAAAAGTGAGATAGTGTCAGCAGAGTTGGAATTTTCTAAGTGGAAATTAAAATCTCCAAGGATAGTCAGAGAAGGCCTATTAATGAATGGTTCAATAGCTTCAAGTAAGTCGGCAACAAATGGAGACCTAGAGCCCGGGGGTCTGTAAATAAGAATGCCAGCAACATTTTTTGTCGGGGAAGTGTTAAGAGAAAAGAAAAGGGCCTGAAAGGATTTCTGGGGGGAAAGAAGGGGCTCTATGTGACAGGTAAAAGAATTCTTATAGACAATGCCTATTCCACCCCCTCTGCGGTCTTCTCTATCCTGTCTCACCATGGCATAACCATCAGGGAGGGCATTGATCAGGTCGGGGCCAGATGAGTCCGAGCCCCATGTTTCGGTGACAAAGACCCTGGAAGGTGTTCTTTCCGAGTCGAATTCTCTGAATGCGACGTTGTTGCTAACCAGAGAACGAGCATTAATAAGAAAGCCCAATTCTTTAGGGGGAGGAGGGGGTTCATGTCTTACCAAAGCCCTAGAAGGCTTAGCAACATATGCATGATTGAACGCGCTGGAGGTAGTCGAGCAACTACAAATGAAACCAGGGTACAGTTGCTCAGGAGATAGCGTATGATGACATGCTTGTATGGGGGGCCTAAGAGATGTAAGAAAGCCCAACAGATCCCCATAGTCATCATGAGAAGTAATGGGGGGCTGAACAGAATGCCAGGCTCCTGGCGCCTCCTTGGCGCTGACTGGCGCAGACGGGCAGGACTCTGGAATGACTCCGGCTAGAGTCCGGCCCGTCCGCTATGCGCGTCCGCTGCGCGGAGAGGAAGAACGTCCCCTTTTAAGGGCGACTAGAGCGCGTCCGCGCGCTTCAATTCCCCCAATATGGCCGCCAAAACCACGTTCGCCTCCCCGGGGCCGTGCTCTCGGCGTCAATGCTCGGCTGAGAGCGGCCCGGGCAGCGACTGGTCGGGGAAGGTCCTGGGGCAGCAAATGCAAGTGGTTACTATGAGTAACCGAAGCTCCGCACCAATACAGTAAAATTCTAAAGGCTTTCAGATCGTGCCTAAGATGAGCCTAAGTACGCTTTTCCAATCAAGCTAGGCAAGTAAAATTATTAATTAAAACAGGTTACAGGCAAGAGTGCGAGAAGAGCCTCCCGGCTAGTCGCCTCAGGAGGGGGAAAAAGTACAACAAGCTAATAAAGGGGAGGAAGCACACCTGCCTAGTCTCCACCATGCTCAATAGTTGTTTGGGCGGATTATAATGCTTGACTGAATTTGAGCTTCAACTCGGGCACCTGCTTCATGTATATCTGTAAGTGCTTCCTGCTGAGGTTTAATTTTTGTGACAGGAGCATCATGCCAGAATGAGTCCTGTCTGCATATTTATCCACGAAGATGCCACCCTCTACTGAAGAAAAATAAAAAAATCCGCTCGCGGCCGGATTTTTCAGAAATTTCGCACGATTCGCGGATCGATATCTTTGGAATGAGTTATAAAAACTCACATATGGAGGGAATAAGAGTCAATTGTTTGTTGTGAGTGGAAACACTCAAAATGTGCATGAAAAATAGAGCTCACCTGTCACCCCAACGTCTGCACAACATTTATTCCGCTATGGAAGCCCGATGCCCCAAAATGCCATCTTTATGATGCTCACCTGGCACATATGCTATAGTCATGTGCCTCCCGTTCACTGTACTGATCTTGAGTTTTAGATATACCCTCGAGAGTCACTGGTGGGAAGTAGTGAGCTCTCTAGAGTCCGTCATATTGGGACTCTTCCCTCGCCCTAAGACGAGGAAAGCTGTCACCAGCTTCATAGTTTTGGCTTTATTTCTGGCTAAACAAAATATATCACTATCAATTGGGAAAACAACGCTCCTTTCTAGGTCGGAACTTGGGAGAAAGTAATGCTTTCTTGGCCCAACTCAGAGAGCTCACATTCTCACAGGGAAGAGAGGGTGGGCACTCGGACACGTCATATTTCACAAACTTGGAACAACCTTTTAGAGGAGATTAAAACTTTAGTAACGGAGGATGTTTACCCTTCGTGTATATTACCCCAATCGTTCAATAATAGATTTAATGGAACTGTGATAGATATATATATATATTTATATATAACCGAAACGCGTCGGCTGTTTGTGACAACCTTGTTTAAATAAATTCACACGCTGACGAAGTTGGGCTATATAGTGTTATTTATTTTATTTACATCTTTATGATGAAAGATGCTTGGGCTTTTTTTTTCATATTTTCCTGTCGGACATCTTCCTTTTAAAGAACTTCAAACTACAGAGTTCTATATTGTCTAGACAAACTTGAGTCGCTGCTGGGGAGGGAAGCATGGTCGGGTTTGTTCTGCTTTTGTTTGCATTTGTTTTATAAAATGCACACTGCTATGCTGATGTATGTTGATTTATTATTTTGGTTAGTTTCATCATTTGTAATCTTCATTATCCCATGCTCATGACTTGTGCCAATGAAACATTAAAAAAATATATTTTCCTCCAACGTTTAGGAAAGATGTACATTCCAGACATGCTGCTAAAATGTACTAGCTACAACCAGCTTTAGCTGTCTCTTGGAAGACCTATTGTTTTGTAAACATTACATGTCATTGAAAACAGCTTTACCGGTCTGCTGGCTGGGGCTATTTTTTCCAATATATTAAATATACTTAGATTGGGTGTTCAGTTAGTGGGTTCCAAATCTAGCACTGGGCAGCATCTAAGACCGTTACGGTTCACTGGTTAGGCAGGTTCCTAGTTACGGGTTCCCCAGATGGTCTCTTACGTAGACATGTATATTCTCACTTTGTTAAACGGCCAGACCTATACAAAAACGGAGTATGGCTGAGCTAAAATTGGGTGTTACCACAACATTCAATACATGAAGGATGATCATCGGACCCTGCTCCCCTTTTCTGTCGACACATTTCAGTGCTCAAATATTGTTCCTTCTGTGTCAAGCACCTTTCCCGGGAAATCCGGTATCTCACGAGAAATATGGTGAAACAGTGTCCTTGGTTCATAGGGCATGGTATGGAAGCACATGGACTGCGGGTTCACGCTGGGAGGACATCCCGCCTGCAGAACTAGGAAGTACTGCAGAATGAGCAGTAGCCTAAGGCAAGTGATTGATTTTTTTTAATGTATATATTTATGTTCATGTGCATATATTTGTGTATTTATGTGTATTATGTGTATATATGTGTATTTATATATGTGTATTTATATATGTGTATGTTTGTGTATATCTGTATATGTTATTTGCATATCTTTGTACCCCTCCCCATGGGATTTGCAACCAACCGCCACTGATGGACACACAGGTGCCAACCTCTGCAAAAATGTTTGAGATGTGAGAGAGCGCAAACTGAACGAATTGTAGCAGTGCATCACACTTACACGTAGTACGCACAATCATGAAGAGAAATGCCATGAGTGCCGAGAATATATTCATCTATAGTTTGAAATGTGTAGTTAATCTAGAGATATTATATAGAAGTGGAACTAATGCAGAAATGTGTGAAAATGTATAACCTCATTAGACGTGATTAATCCAGATCCATGCCGTGTAGCTGCTAAAATGTAAGGATGACATGCTGCAAGCACAGAACGAAGTAGGCCTCAGGGCCAGAGCTGAAAGGGTTGGGAAAGGTATTCATTTGCACGACGTGGATTGCACTAAATGATATTTAGTAATTCTGTTTTCAATAGGTTTATATTTGATAGATGTGTTTACATAATCATAAAGCAGACTATTAACATGATATTGATTAATGAAGAATTTGAAGAATATAATCACTATGAGAAATGTTGTAGGCCTGAAATGTTTCACCATGCTTGATTTACACGTATTAGTATGAGCCAAGTTGCGCCGAGACATAATGTTGCAAACTTCTGTTAGAAGTTTATGAGAATTGGGATCCTAGCTGCAGATGTCTGTCTGCAAGTGAGAGGGGGGATCCAATTATACATCGAATGAATAGAAGGTTGTTTAGGAGAACGAAACAGACACGGAGGAGGGTTCAGGAATGTTTAAGGGGTATCGGCGGGCCGGAGAAGAGTCTGAGAAGCAAGGTCAACTCTAACGCACGAGGCTCCAATGAGGATCATCATGGAAAAAGCCAGAAGCAACACCACGTGAGGGGCGTCTCGCGAGGGGCGTCTCAAATGTTGTTGTGTGTTTGATATTAGGGACAGCACCCCTGGGTGGAGTTAGAGCAGATGCCTGAGGACCCTTTAGAGAGCGGATGGGTAGGCAGAGAGGGGTCATGACCGGCGATCATAGGTTTTCATCTAGATACTAAGAGTGGGTGATCTCCCTAGGGAGTCATTCACCGCTGACACCTTTTGGTAGGTTGGGATTCTGTTAAGTAGGGATACCATCCAGAGCAGGGTAGGGACAGCCTAACCTGACCCTTTTATTCCGGCTGTAAATGACTGAGAGATCACAATACGTGTCTATGCTTGCAGCTCTTTTAATGTTGGAACTAGTCCTGGTAGTTTTCTTTGCTCGTCTGAGGGTTTTCAGAGAGCACATGTATGTAGTCGTACCCATGTATCTTGTGAATATCATTCTGAGATGCTTGTATTTGCAACTTACCCTAACCTTATAATAAATCCTTGAAAGCTAGAAGTAGTTTGTGGTTCTTCCGAGCGGAGTCCATTATTGATTGAACTAACCTGGTAAGAGATGCACTTTCTTCCCTCAATGACAGGCAATAAAGGTTCAGTCGACCAGAACGGGGTTTAGATCAAGGGTGATAAGATAGCGATCAAAATCCCACCCCCGCAGTTGGTAGCAGGGGATGGTTGCCTTCTTGAGGAAGGTGATCTAGGCCAGGTTAGATTACCCCAAGGCCCCTAGAGACCGATGATTGGAAGAACCGCCCGCCGAAGAAGGTCCGGATGACGTGAGACAGAAAAGCAGCAGTATCGGTCGAGAGTGAGTATAAAGGGTCATGCGTGTTAGATTGCGGTGTTTTTGTGTTGTATCTATGTTGTAATGTCTGGCGGAGTTGAATGCCTGTAGAGTGACTGTGGAACAGGTTGTGAGCGCGCGCAACCGGTGAAAATCTTAAGTTCAAAGAGAGCTTAAGTGGTTTGGGTGTATCGGACATCCAGAGTAATTGTCAACCAGAGTGAAGGGGGTCATGAGGTACCATTGATCGCCCGCGGGACCGAGATTGGGGGAATGTAAGAGTGAGCGTGTGAGTAACGGACGCTGGTCGGAAGTTACTGTGTGTAAGCAACCTATCAGAGAGACGGAGGACGTTTCGTCAATTGGTGTGACAATTACAGATAGACTGTGGACGTACAGTCAAGAGAAGTGACGGCTTGGTCGGAAGTAGTCATTTTTTCAGTGTATGAATGGGACGCATGCATGACCGGGAGACGAGCTGAGAAAGGAGGGGTGCTGCTGCGAAGCGGAGACGAGTGACGTCAGAAAGCGTCGCGCTGGGATTGGCCGGCCGGAGCAAGATCGCGCTGTGATAGGCCAGCTAGCAAAGCCGCGCTAGGATTGGTGGATTGTCATCAGGAAGTAAACAGAATAGTGAGGCTGGAAATTGTGCGTATAATTATGAAGTGTTTTAAATGGTTAAGAGCGGCGTTTAAAAGAGAGAGGCGGAGATCTTATGAAGGTGAAGAACCACCGCCGGAGGGTACGCCGGCTTATTATATGGCGGCAAATGTTGGGCTCCACACTATACTGTGGATATCAGAGTGGAGTAAGATTACAGAAGGAAATGAGGAATTAACGTTTCCAAAGTATGGGACGTTCAGATTAGAGGTGCTACACAGATTGAAAGCAGTCATGACCTCAATGAGACCTATGCCTAGACCGACCCAATTTGAAGCTCTCAATGCCTGGATTAGGGCAGCGCATGAGAAGAACCTGAATAGACGACAAGAAAGGGTGAAACGATCGGTAAGAGCAGTGCAGGAGGCCAAATGGGATGCGGATGCTAAAAGATGGAGAGTGCATAACATTGAAGTAAATAAACTGTACCCAGTATTAGAAGTGCCAGGAAACAAAAACCCATTAGAAGAAGATGATGAGAGTGAGACAGAGGACAGCCTGATAAATAGGTTACTGACAGATAGGCCACCCCCGTATAACAATGAGACAGGAAAAGGTGAGACTAGTGGAGAAGGGGGCCCCAGCATAGGGGAGAATAGACCGCTTCCCATTACCGATTGGGATCCCACTGCAAAGAAGGAACTGTCCCAACCTAGTCCGGTGCAGCAGGTGGTCGGAAGGTTTGTGGTGCAACGGGTGCCGGAAACGGAGTGTGCCGCATCTTACGCACTACCAGATGCCCTGCAAGTACCTGTTACTATAGGCCCTATAGTATCGATTTATGACCCAGAAAGAGGTAGAGGGGAGGAACAGGTACGGAGGGACAGGGAAAGAGCAGAGATGGCAAGGAGGAATGACATGATCAATTCTCCAAGTCAGCTGCCAAGGCCAAGGGATTGGAGCACCCCGGTACATACAGCAGATGATCAAACGGGAGGTCCGGGGGGCCCTAGATGGCCGGAGGATCTGAGGGGATCAGGACGGAAATCCTTTCAGGAGCTAAGCGAGTACATGAAAAAATGGGACGAGGCAGTGGAGGCTCACAAGAGCATCATAGCAGCAGAAGCTGGAAGGGAAAGCCAAGATAGCAGGACCCGGACTCACTACAGGGCTGATGAAAGCAGTCCGGAGTGGGACGGGAGGGGTCAGGACAGTAGGGGAGACACCCATCATTCCAGGGGTAGAGGTAGACCAGACCTGGGAAATAGGAGCCCTGAGTGTGGGGGGGTGTCCCGCCCAATACACAGTGAAGGAGACAGGAGAACTCAAGAGTATAGAAACAGTTTCAAGTGTACCCACTATGTGTCTGGGAATAGTGGACAGAACGGGAGTTGCGAGAGGTCTCGTCATGACCCCTGCGATTACGGAAAAGAACACAGTCCGGGGGATATGAGGAGCCGAGAAGGGTCTTGCCAGATACTGAGTGACACTAGAATACGAGAGAATAAGGACAGGGTAGAGAACCACGGAGAACCTTGCCATGAAGGAAGGGGAGCCAGAGAGAATGGACAAAATGGGATAGGGGGAAACAGGCCCGTGTTTCATCACCTCCCCAGGCAGGATGGCCGAGCATGGGATTTAGAGAGATGGGAGGAAGGGAGGACTCTCCTTAACTCTCCTGAGCCCAAGCGTAGGGCTCGGAGTTGGGATGGTAGAGAGGCCAGTGAACCCCCTTCGAAAGACATACTGCGAGCTGAGATAAAAGCCAAGAGACTCGATGTCGCCAGCTTAAAGTCAGATTTGGATGATATGGTAGACGGTACCTTGCCTCTAGAAAGAATGGAGATGTATGAGCAGGATGAAATACTGTTCATGGCAAAGGACATCACCCGGAAGGCGAGAACAATCCATGAGAAGTTAGTTGAACTGGCAGGCAAATATATGGTGGACCTGTCAAGGACCAAAGCATTACAGGGTAACCACAGGCTACATTATTCAGATCGAGACCTAGATGAGAGAAGGACAATAGGATTGAAAACACACATAAGGGAACTGATCACTGGGATAAGGACGTGGAGGGCACTGGATAAATGGGAAGAAAGGTGGTCCAAGAAAGGGACCGTAAGGAGAAGCGTGCTTGGCATGACACCAGGAGGACTACAGAGAGTAGAGGCATACCCTTTGCGTGAGGTTGCAAATGGGAACTATGTACATGTGCCATGGAGTAGGGGGGACTTAGCAGCCTTTACTAACTCCTTCCCAAAATTGAGGGAGAACCCCGTCGAGTGGTATAAGCAAGTGGAGAGGTTCGTGAAAATCTCCAAGGTACTGTGGATAGATCTGAATACACTGTTTGATATAGTGGTACCAGGAGACCTGTGGACCGCATGTAAGGTTAGTGCCGAGTGGCCCACAGCAGAACCAGAGAGGGATCCACGGACCAATGGGCCGTCCGAGACAGTAATGGTAAAATACGAGAGAGTGATGACTTGGCTGAAAGACAAGGTGCCAATGCAGGACATAGATTGGGTCAAAATAGATCGAACTAGACAGGAACCCAAAGAGACTGTTCATGAATATTACGAGAGATTGCTGAAAGCGTTTAAACAATATAGCGGGTTGGATGTAATGGACCCGAAAGACATAGGGCAGTTTGTGTCTAAGTTTGTCTTGGGTTTAAGACCAGATATTAGTCTAATGATTCAGCAACACTTGATTTGTTGGCAAAATAAACCTTTAGATGAAATCCTGAGATATGCCAGGTACTGCTGTGATGAGATAGACTCCAAGGCAAAGAAGCTAAAAGAGAAACTGATGGTGGTGCAGATGCAGTCAGCTGGTAAGGGTGGACAGCAGCAGCAGCAACAGGGAACAGGAACTGGGGGTAAGAAACAGTATAGCCAGAACAAGGGCAATGAGGAGAACTCCGCCTTTAGACCAAGGGTGGATATAGCCGCATTGAAGAAAACGACTCGATGCCACCAGTGTAACGAGGTGGGGCATTGGAAACGCGAGTGTCCCTACAACGTCGAAATTGGAGAACAGGAGGTAGAGGAGGAAGAGGTTCAGAGTACTCCGGCGAGAGGGGTAACACCCTACCAAGGAAAGGTGCTCAAAGGGGGGACCCCACCCCCACGAGCCCAGTTCCCCCAGCCACCCAGAGTAGGGACCATGGGTAAGACATTTAGACAGATGCCTCTATTTGTAGGAGGGGAAGAATGCTATTACGTTGATCCATTAACAGGACAGAGAGTGGAAAGAGAAGACTGTACCCTCGGGGCAGCCTTAGATGTGGACCAAAGGGGACCCTACGTTGAGGCCGAAGTGGCAGGGTGCCCCACGACATTCCTAGTGGACACAGGAGCCACTCGATCCACGATAAGATCAGCCGCAGTTCCAGGCCTGCCCATGTCTGGAGAGACCATACAAGTGGTGGGGGTCGCAAACAGGAGGATGACTAGCCCATTGACAGAACCAGTGCAGGTGAAAATAGGGAAATACAGCGATGAGCATCAGTTTGTGGTCTGCGATTCTAGTCCTGTATGTCTGTTAGGAAGAGACCTTCTGTGCAAATTAAATTGTACAATATACTGTACACCACAAGGAGTGGAGGTATTGACCAATGATGACGATGCAGACTTCAAAGTCGCAAATTCAAGAATATGTGTGGAGCTGTATCCCACTTTGACCGTGGAGGAGCTCCCATGGGATCTGAGAGAGACCGTAGCACCAGAAGTGTGGGATTTCACTGGGGAAGAGATCGGACTGGTCAAGGGAGTGGACCCAGTGAAAATTGTAGTGAAACCGCATGCCGAGTTTCCAAGAACACCCCAATATAAATTGACTCCAGAAACGATTGCAGGCATAAAGCCTGTGATCGAGTCCATGATTAAGCAGGGAATATTGAAGGAAATCGTGGGTAGTCCATGCAACTCCCCGATTATGGGTTTGCAGAAACCAAATGGGAAATTCAGGATAGTGCAAGACCTCCGAAAGATTAATAATATAGTTGTCTCATGTTGTCCAGTGGTACCGAATCCATCAGTGATACTGTTTCAGATACCGTTTCAAGCCGAATGGTTCACTGTGATAGATCTTTGCCAGGCTTTCTTTTCGATCCCATTGGACGAGGATAGCCATTTCCTTTTCGCTTTTAAGCTGGAAAATCGCGTATTAACATGGTGTCGTATCCCCCAGGGGTATACAGAGAGCCCATCGATCTTTAACCAGCTATTGAAGAAAAATCTTGAAAGTCTAGTGCTGCCCCAGAAGTCGGTTCTGGTCCAGTACATAGACGACCTACTTGTGGCGTCAGAAACTGAAGAAGCTTGCAGGGAGGACTCCATTGCTTTGCTAAACCACCTAGCTGTAAATGGGCACAAGGTGTCCCCGGGAAAATTGCAGTACTGCCTGACAGAAGTGCAGTACTTGGGGCACAGAATTGAGAAAGGCAAACGGAAAGTGTCACCAGACAGAATAGAGGCGATCATGAAGATGAATGCGCCTAAAACGCAGAGAGAAGTCAGGATGTTCCTAGGGATGGTGGGGTATTGCCGACAGTGGATAGCCAACTTTTCACTGAAAGCAAAACCCTTGCAAAAACTGACGCACAAGGAGGTGAGTGATCCGGTATCATGGGACAAAGACTGTTTGATGGCGTTCCTGCAGCTGAGAGAGGACCTGTGTCGTGCTCCTGCTCTGGGAATGCCTGATTACGATAAACCATTCTTGCTTTACTGTTGTGAGAGAGAGGGTTGTGCGTTGTCTGTGTTGGTCCAAATTCATGGGAATGCCCGTAGACCAGTTGCCTATTTCTCGGCTACTTTAGACCCAGTAGCCGCAGCGTTGCCCGGATGTCTCAAATCCGTTGCTGCAACAGGTGTCAGTATCGAGCGTTGTGAGAATATTGTGATGGGGCACCCGTTAGAGGTGTACGTGCCCCACTCTGTTGAACTGTTGATGACCAGGACCAAAACACAGCATCTGACCAACAGCAGGCTCACGCGCTATGAGCAAGTCATTCTTGCTGCAGAGATCGTGACCCTCAAGAGATGCTCTGTTTTGAACCCTGCTACCTTGATGCCTCTCCCAAGTGATATCGACGATTATGAATGTACAGACCATGATTGCCTCGATGTGACTGAACTATGCACCAAACCGAGACCTGACATCGTAGATGAGCCACTGACTGACCCCGATGAAATTTTCTTTGTCGATGGCTCATGCGTAAGAGACGAAGTTGGGCAGTTGAGAGCAGCTTATGCTGTTTGTACAATTACTGGAGTTGTGGAAGCCGGATGCCTGGAAGGAGTACACTCCGCTCAGGTAGCCGAAATTATTGCATTGACGCGTGCCTGCCTGGCAAGCAACCAAATTCGAGTCACCATATACACCGACAGCCAATACGGTTACGGGGTAGTTCATGATTACGGGCAGTTGTGGTCTCAAAGAGGTTACATGACGTCTTCAGGCTCTCCCATTCGAAATGGAGAGTTTGTGCGTCTATTGTTAGAAGCTTTGCAATGTCCGGCAGGGATTGCCGTTGTAAAATGTACCGCTCATACTCGAAATATGGACTTCGTATCACAAGGCAATAGATATGCCGACGAAGTTGCGAGGTATTGCGCGGAACAAGGGTACTCTTTCACAGAGGTGGAAGTGGGTGGAATAAATGTAAGAACTGAATTAGCCATGATATTGGAAACTGTCGACTCTTGGGATGAACTGAAATGCATGCAAGAAAACGCACCAGACTTTGAAAAGCAAACATGGGAAAAGGCAGGATGTGTGATGGGTGAGGCTCATTTCTGGGTTTCGGCAGATGGAAGGGCAGTGTTACCCAATGAGCTGGTGAGCCCAATGGCTAGACAAATCCATGGTCCAGTACACCTAGGGAGAGACGCTATGCTGAGGGTATTTAGACAGACCTGGTATAATCCTAAGTTCAGAGTAGCAGCTGAAGCAGTGTGCCAACGTTGTGTGACCTGTCAGCAGTTAAACGTAGGTAAAAGAACACCAGTTGCACTGAGCCACATAGGGAGGTCTGGAGGTCCGTTCAATCGAATGCAGTTAGATTTTATTGAAATGCCAAGGTGCAACCGCCTCCGTTATGTCCTGGTGGTTGTTTGCGTATTTTCCAGATGGGTCGAGGCATACCCTACACGCAGGTGTGACACCCTCACAGTAGCCAAGTTACTGCTTAGGGAACTCATCCCTAGATTTGGGGTACCGGCCTCTTTGGAATCAGATAGGGGAACGCATTTCAACAGCGAGCTTGTGAAGATGATCTGTGCGGCCCTGAACATAGACCAGAAATTGCATTGTAGTTACCGACCAGAAGCATCAGGAATCGTGGAGCAGATAAATAGCACCATTAAGGCCCGAATTGCAAAGATGTGTTCATCTACATCCCTGAGTTGGCCTGATGCTCTGCCATTGGTCCTTATGAGCCTCCGTAGTACCCCGGACAGAAGAACGGGACTGTCGCCTCACGAGGTGTTAATGGGGAGAGCAATGAGGTTGCCATCTGTACCAACTGCTGCATTGTTAAACATCACAGATGATATGATCCTGGACTATTGTAAGGGGCTGTCTGACGCCATTCATTCTGTGTCCCTTCAGGTGCAGGCTGCCGAAGTTCCGTCGTGCCAGGACCCGTGCCATGACCTGTGCCCTGGTGATTGGGTGCTTGTGCGAACGCACGTGAGAAGAAGCTGCCTGGATGTTCGCTGGCGAGGGCCCTACCAGATCATCCTGATCACGAACACTGCAGTGAAGGTGGGAGGCCTGCCCAATTGGATCCACGCGTCGCATACGCGGAGGGTTCCAGCACCTCTAGAAGAAACAGCTCCTCTCTCGGATAGGAGTCCAGCTGCGGACCGGGAAGCCATAGAGGGGGCTAGCCAAGCTGTAGAGGTGCCAGAAGAAGTAGGGAACGAGTCTGATCAGCCTGAGGACGGTCAGTACAACAGCGAAACAGACGACGCTACTGAAGGAGAAAGTAGCTGGGAGTACGAATCAGATACTGACCAGGCTGAAAGAGAGCGAGAACAAAGCAGGAGGACAAGGAGCAGGAGGGTCAGACGTGGAGAAGCCAGCTGGCCTCAAAGAAGGAGTTCAAGCCTGAGGTCGACTCCAGAGAGAACCCTCCCTCCAATATCCGAAGATTCTGACCAGGAAGAAGGTGCGCAGGGCTCTGAAGCACCAGATCTAAGAAGATCAAGAAGGGTACGTGTGCCTAGCAGAAGATACGCCACTCCTGAGTGGACATATCTGGCGACAAATGTCTTTGGAGCGGGAGACAGGGAGGATACGAGCGGTGGTGGTGTCCAGCTCTGAGCCCATCATCACGGTGGAAGTACAGCTGTTAGTACCCGGAGTCGAAGCAGAAGGGTCACTAACTTTTACACTCCCCAGCCCTCCCCGCCTAAGCAAGTTAAAGCACATGTTTTTCACCGAATTGCAATTCCCTGACTTTGGAACAAAGATAACAAGCCATGAAGAGCACACTCTTCGCCTGGAAATATTGAACTATGCTATTCAAGCCGCAGGTCCGAAATTAATTGTGGATGCTTAAAGACTTTTGTAAATAACTAAGAAGAAGAAGATTACCTAGCGCCTAGGAAGCAGAAATTCTTAGGGACCTTCCTATAAGTTGACGGAGAAGGGCTAGGGTTGTCTGTGTTGAAGCTTTAAAAGACTTTTTGCAAAGGAGTTGCCAGCTTCCAGTTGTGGGGTTCTAAAGACTGAAGGAGCAAAAGGGACTGTAAAGGAAAGAGAAAGAAAGAACTTTTGCGTTGGAAAAAGGAAGGGAATCCTACTGTCTGACGAAATGGAAGCAGGCACCCCGAATCGTAGAGCCAAATGTATAATAGGCACACTAATAGTAGGAGTGATACTTCTAATAGCCTTGGTAGTTACAGTTTCATATGTAGTGGGACATGAGAGGGAGGCAAGGGTACCAGACGAGAAGTCTGTAGTGACACCAAAACCCACTGTTGCTGGTGAGAAAGGAGAAAACATACAGGAAAAGGCGTTATTAGCAGCAGAAGCCCGTAGATTACATATGGATGAGTCCCAAGGCGACTTTAGGTCAAATGCTTATGCTAAACTTTTGTATGAATATGTGGATGCCATGGAGGTTAAGGACTATTATGTCTGCATGCAGTTGCCGGCGTCTGTAGATGAAGGCATTAGATACCATCACCTCCCGCTGACATATGGCATTACATGTAGCTTATTGCTTAGTATATTTTATGGGAGAGATAGTTTTGAATACTATTTCTCCAATTATGATTCAGTGTTACCAGAAGTCCCAAATTATAAACAAATGAATAAGTGGGACTACTGGAAGAGTGAAGACAGATTGGCCAAGTTCTTCATTCCTTGGATTACCTTAGATACTTCACATGCCCGCAGGAATAACTTGACATGCAAGGTGTCAGAAGTCGAGAAGAAGTTTATAGGGCAGGTGGATGATCGATACAGAAGGCAAAAGATTTTGAAAAAATCAGGACAATGGAAAACAGATTGGACCGAGGAAGAGAAGGCACACAAGAGAAAGGGTAGTAGTGGTCCAATAGCTTTGGATAAAACGCAGAGAGGAAAGTTATGTCTTCACAGAGCCAAAACGTATTACGAAAATGTATACGTAGGAGAAGTCAGTTGTGAACATGCTTTCAATTTAGAATATTATACAAAAGATTTCCTGAAAGGAATGCAAGTGATTCCAAATGTATATTTTGTGTGTGGAAGAAATGCCTACGTGAGACTGCCTGACAACTGGTATGGATCATGTTACTTGGCAATTATCTTCCCCAAAATATACCATGCCCAAGACTTAGAGATCATTGAGGGCAAGGCTTCAGCGAGGGGGAGAAGAGACCTAGGAGATGCGGAAATGGTTGGAGATGTATTTGGAGCTGTATTTCCTCTTTTAGGACTAATCCTCAATGATGTCAAAATTAGACGACTGGCAAAAGTCGTAGACAGATTGTCTGCCAGCACTGCTAGGTCCTTAATGCTGGTGGAAGGAGAGATGCAATCGATAAGGGCCATGGTGCTTCAGAACCGTCTTGCATTAGACGTCCTGCTAGCAAAAGAGGGCGGAGTCTGTAAGGCTTTGAAGGTCCAGGAATGTTGCACTTACATTCCAGACAATTCAAAGCCCCTGGAGAAGGTTATAATGAACATAACTAATATCCACAAAGAGATCGAAGACCTGAGTAGAGAAAATTTTTGGGAAAAAGTGGGCCATGGAATGGGTGAAGTTGGAGGTTGGTTCGCAAACTTGGGAAAGAGCTTCGTATGGTATGTGCTGAAACCTATCATCATAATATTGATCTGTGTGATCATGTTGTGGGGATTGGTGAGGGCATACAAATGGTATAGATCAAAGAGCTTGGAGAGAGCCCGGAGAGAACAGCTACAGAGATTAGCTGCAATACAAGACAATCAGTATAGGAGCCTGAGGGCTCTAGAAACACAGAAGCGAGGAACACTAGCAATTAGTTCAGTTTAAACGTTGGTGATGACCCCTACAGGTCATCAAAGGGGGGAACTGAGAAAGCGCAAACTGAACGAATTGTAGCAGTGCATCACGCTTACACGTAGTACGCACAATCATGAAGAGAAATGCCATGAGTGCCGAGAATATATTCATCTATAGTTTGAAATGTGTAGTTAATCTAGAGATATTATATAGAAGTGGAACTAATGCAGAAATGTGTGAAAATGTATAACCTCATTAGACGTGATTAATCCAGATCCATGCCGTGTAGCTGCTAAAATGTAAGGATGACATGCTGCAAGCACAGAACGAAGTAGGCCTCAGGGCCAGAGCTGAAAGGGTTGGGAAAGGTATTCATTTGCACGACGTGGATTGCACTAAATGATATTTAGTAATTCTGTTTTCAATAGGTTTATATTTGATAGATGTGTTTACATAATCATAAAGCAGACTATTAACATGATATTGATTAATGAAGAATTTGAAGAATATAATCACTATGAGAAATGTTGTAGGCCTGAAATGTTTCACCATGCTTGATTTACACGTATTAGTATGAGCCAAGTTGCGCCGAGACATAATGTTGCAAACTTCTGTTAGAAGTTTATGAGAATTGGGATCCTAGCTGCAGATGTCTGTCTGCAAGTGAGAGGGGGGATCCAATTATACATCGAATGAATAGAAGGTTGTTTAGGAGAACGAAACAGACACGGAGGAGGGTTCAGGAATGTTTAAGGGGTATCGGCGGGCCGGAGAAGAGTCTGAGAAGCAAGGTCAACTCTAACGCACGAGGCTCCAATGAGGATCATCATGGAAAAAGCCAGAAGCAACACCACGTGAGGGGCGTCTCGCGAGGGGCGTCTCAAATGTTGTTGTGTGTTTGGTATTAGGGACAGCACCCCTGGGTGGAGTTAGAGCAGATGCCTGAGGACCCTTTAGAGAGCGGATGGGTAGGCAGAGAGGTGTCATGACCGGCGATCATAGGTTTTCATCTAGATACTAAGAGTGGGTGATCTCCCTAGGGAGTCATTCACCGCTGACACCTTTTGGTAGGTTGGGATTCTGTTAAGTAGGGATACCATCCAGAGCAGGGTAGGGACAGCCTAACCTGACCCTTTTATTCCGGCTGTAAATGACAGAGATCACAATATGTGTCTATGCTTGCAGCTCTTTTAATGTTGGAACTAGTCCTGGTAGTTTTCTTTGCTCGTCTGAGGGTTTTCAGAGAGCACATGTATGTAGTCGTACCCATGTATCTTGTGAATATCATTCTGAGATGCTTGTATTTGCAACTTACCCTAACCTTATAATAAATCCTTGAAAGCTAGAAGTAGTTTGTGGTTCTTCCGAGCGGAGTCCATTATTGATTGAACTAACCTGGTAAGAGATGCACTTTCTTCCCTCAATGACAGGCAATAAAGGTTCAGTCGACCAGAACGGGGTTTAGATCAAGGGTGATAAGATAGCGATCAAAATCCCGCCCCCGCAGATGCACATGAGGCGCTGTTGAATCCCAGCCTCGGTGCTGCACCAGGTCAATGTATCGAGGGCCACCAAAAGGCGGGCGGTTGCACTGAAGCAAATGTCAGAGGTTGTTCTTGGAATTGGCCACTCTTTGTACAGGTGCCAGTATCTGTGGGGCACTGGGGCTCAGGCACCATCAATATTTCCACCTGAGGTGACTCTGCTATTGCAGACAGGGCAACACAGGCGCAATTCACTGTAACACACCTTCTGAACATTTATCATGTCGAACCAGCGCTGCAGGTTTAGCTCTTGAAAGTTCACCAAACCTTGGCTCCGGAACAGAGGCACCAGGAGAAGTTTTACTCTGATAGGAGCTGAGCGCTAAGGGGGGAGCGAGGGGAGCTGTGGGCTCATTATGAAGGGCAGTATGGTTTTTATCAGTCCCCCACTGGTTTAGAGACATCTGAGCAAATGTCCATTCACATCTAAGATTCTGGAGATGGCAGTGCTGGTAGCATAACAATTTTCACCCAGACTCACTCAAAGCACTTTTTGATAATACGTAGTGTCTTTGGAACCTGCGCTCTTGATAATAAAAAACTCATCAGTAGCTCTGTATTTAACTCCCACAACCAAGCTGATCCCTCTCAGTAAGTGTTCCCTCATTCAGCAATGCCATGTTCTGGACGACATACATATCAAAGGAGGGAGTGGAGAAAGGGAGTGTCCGGAGGGACATAGGGAGTGGGTTTAA
This sequence comes from Lissotriton vulgaris, assembly GCF_964263255.1. Classification (NCBI taxonomy): domain Eukaryota; kingdom Metazoa; phylum Chordata; class Amphibia; order Caudata; family Salamandridae; genus Lissotriton; species Lissotriton vulgaris. The sequence continues at coordinate 855,720,345 of NC_141698.1, forward strand.
TCTCCCATGACTATAATTCATAAACTTAAGAAATCCACCCACAGTGCACTAAGTGAAACAAGATGGATGATCTTGGTGGTGATGTGGTTCCTACAGTGGTGGGAAGCACATGGTGTTTTTTAAATACCCCTCACACACCAAAAGGGCCCTTGAGGTCATGCTTCATCATAGGGGTCTTCAAACCCCTCTACGGAGCGCCGCGTGCTACTAACCAGCGGAGGCATGGGAGCACTTAATGTAACCACTATGTGTAGCGTGTGAGGGGTAGGGTCAGCAGTGAATAGTGAGTGAATGTTAACAAATACCTGGCAGAGGACTATAAAGAATTGTAATAACCCCCTGCTGGTATTGTTAAAAACACTGAGGTGGAGGTTTGATGTATTAATGAAAAATGCCTCCTGTGTGTCTGTCAACATGTTTCGAAGTCGAATGCTTCTTCTACAGGACGGGTACACAGATCGCTACCCTACTCTACTCACAAAAGACAGTAAAATACCGTCTACACTATAGGGGATACTATGTGATGATTAAATGTATAATGCGCCTACTATGCTCAATATGGTGTGTTGACAAAAGTAATTTTTTTATCTCCTCTTGCTATCTAGAAGTCTGAGGCCTCATGAGCCTTCAAGGAAAACCCAGGGGACCCTGTGCTTATTAAAGCATTATACGTGAGTATACTACCTCACCCGACCATCCCCTCCGCGAAACCGCATCGGACTTCGAAATACGTTGACAGACACACAGGAGGCATTTTTCATTAATACATTAAACCTCCACCTCACTGTTTTTAACAATACCAGCAGGGGGTGCATTGAAATTCTTTCTAGTCCTCATCTGCCAGGTATTTAACAGTAACTACCTATTCACTGCTGACCCTTTCACTCACACACTACACATAGTGGTTACATCAAGTGCTCCCGCGTATCCGCTGGTTAGTAGCTCACTGCGCTCCGTAGAGGGATGCAAAGACCCCTATGACGAAGCATGACATCAAGGGCCCTTTTGGTGTGTGAGGGGTATTTAAAAAACACAATGTGCTTCCCACCACAGTAGGAACCACATCACCACCAAGATAATCCATCTTGTTTCACTTAGTGTCGTGTGGGTGGATTTCTTAGGTTTATGAATTCATGTTCTGGACGACACCTAGATTTAGTCTGTACTCCATTTGTATTGGATGTCCAGTAACTTCTGCCAAGTCACTCAGAGCTCTGCTGTTGATAGTACCCAACTGTCTAAACGCTGTGCTCTTAATAACTTATTACAACTGAGAGCCTTGCTCCTGAGAATACCCTCAGTGATACAACTTCCCATCCCTGAGAATACCAAGGCTCATTCTGAGCTTCGTTCTTCACAATAGCAGAATCACCAGAACCCTGCTCCTATTAACTTTCACACTCACTGAGAGCATGGTTATTGAAAATACCTAGACTCGCCCTGATCTCTGGTCTTGATAATCATCAGATCACTGTTCTTGATAATAAAGCAATCACTAAGAGTTTCCACCTTTAGTATCTTCCATACATGCTCAAAGTTGGCTCTTGAGACTAATCAAAGCCTTGTTCTTCGATAATATGTTGACCACTCAAAGCCATACGCTCGATAATAACCAGATTCATCCATCCTCTGGACAATAACCAACTTGCTGAAAGAGTTGTGCTGTAATGTTCAAGCTCATCCAAAACCCTTGGTAATGTCCAGAGTCAGTGGGGTGGTATTTGTATTAATACTGAAATTTACCCCAGATTGGTTCATGGATCACTCTTGGAGCCACACCGATCACTACACTTGGATAACTAGACTCAATAGACACTCTTGGCTGCTCCCAGAATGATTTCTATATCTGCTCTTAACATTCCTAACACTAATTTCGTATTAACCACACTCACTCACACTGATTTAAGAGTTCCCAGATTAACTCATAACATCCAGACTCACTAAAAGTTATGCCGTTTGACCAACACCTAATCTAAGTCCTGCTCTTGATAATAACAGCCAGTCAGTCAAAGACTTCTTCTTGATAACACACTCAAAGGATTGTTGTGGATTATAAACCAGACATGCTTAAACCCTTAATCTATACATGAAGTATATGCAACAAGAGTCCAATCCTAAAGATACAGACTCGAGCAAAGCCCTGTTTCCCAGATAATGCCCAGAACGTCTCAAAGCTTTGTTCCTGGTAATACTCACACAATGCCTTCCTCTTGCTAATACCAAGACACACACTAAACATTGTTCTTTATAAAACTCAGACCCTCTCAAAGGTCTTACTTTATTTTTCCAAGTTTTGCCTACCCCCAACATGCTACGTTATGTCCACTTGAGAGGGCTTGAAGACACTGCAGCATAGCAGGAATCGACAACACAATAGAGGAAGCCAGAAAGATGTGGAACAGCTGCAGACAGTAAACAGTGTGCAGTAGATGTATGAACCAGTTCAACATACTCAGATTGTGTATCAAGGTGCACTCCCTTAGCCCAGTCAACACTCACTCAAAGCGATAGCAGCTGCGATTTGCAGCAAGATCCTTTTGGCCTGCCAGTTGTTGCAACAGGAACTCCAGTTTACTCGCTGATACATACTCTCCTGACAATTTATGAAAAGCCGATGTTTGCTTTTCCCTGCCTCCTTCCCTGGATTTTCATTATAACTGGTTTTGAATCACCCTATGGCCACAGTTGACACGACCACAGGAAAGCTTTTGGTTATAACCTTCTGTGATTTGTGGGGTAGGGTAGCTGGGGCCACATAAGCAAGAATGCATACATCATGTCTGAACATGCTTCCTAAAGCTACCCTCCCTAGGGAAAACCACCCCAAACCAACAGGCTCTCTAGACTGCCCTATAAGACTTTACCGTGAGGGTGCTTATAAGTGGCACTCGACCACATGGTTGGCAACAAAAGGGAATGTGTGTGATCTAGCTCTAGCTTAGAATATGCAGATTGTTCGTTGGCATCCCTCAATGCCTTGGTAAATATGTAGACATCGGGTTAGCCTCCCAGCCTTGAAAGAATTGCTAAAACAAAACTGTCCCCGATCTATTCAGGTACCCATTTCATCTCTGCTAACCACATGCAAGTCAAAAAAGAGTAAATGCTCAGTGTGTTTAAAAAACAAAAAAAATGCAACTGCTTTGTGTGGTCAACTAATAACTGTATTAAGAGTGTCGTTTTTATACGGGATTCTTTATTTGACCCTATGTAGATCTTTATGGCTCTAGTCGGTTTCATTTATTATAGAACTGAAAGATGTTTCGAGTATGGTATGAACTATCTTCATGTCAAAGAACTGAGGCGTCAATGGGAAGACTAAAAGAGTGCTCTTAACAGGCACCGGAGTACCTGCACTGCAATGAGTTGGTAGTCAGGCAGCTGAGGGCCTGTGCCGCAATGAGGTGGTATTCAGGTAAAGGAGTGCCTGTGGGACGAAGAGGCAGTAGTCAGGCAGCGAAGTGCTTGCCCTGCGATAAGGTGGTAGTCAGGCAGCAGAGTGCCGTGATGAGGTGGTAGTCAGGCAGCGGAGTGCCAGTGCCGCAATGCGGGGGTAGACAGGCAGCTGAGCACCTGCGCAACAATAGGGTGGCTTCACTGGTGTAAGGAAAAGTGAGGGCGCCTCCCTGCACGGTACTTAGGGGGGCCCCCTCCGGGCTCAATCAGGAGCTCTCCCGGCCAGAGTTCAGTGCCGAGGGGGCCCCTTGGAGCTAAGGGCCCCCCCCGCACCGCGTGGGCTGCGGGGGCCTGTGTTACGCCCCTGGGTGGCTTGCATGCCCATACAGCATCTGCCAGAGTGGTACTCGGGTCATTGCTGAGATCGGCACCCCTGTCGCCGTTTCCTTCTAGTGCCGCTGCTAGCGCCTCATCATCTACAGGTTTTCTTTCCTTTGGTTGAAGCGATTGAACAGTGTAACCCAACATGACTCATCCGCGTTTTCAACTCTAGGTTATGTTCCCCCGTAAATAGTTTCCACAGCACGTTTCTCACTGTATTGATTTGTTCTGAAATTGTATAAATTAATTTGAGTAGATTTTCTGTTGTGATGCTGTGTATAGCAGATTAAGAGAGTTTTACAATCATTTTATTAGTTTGTTGCTCATATGTCTGAAATAATTCATTAGACCCGTGGCTCACTTATTAGTGAAATAGCACAGTGTGTTAATGCCCTAACGGGCAATGTTTTATTTGAGGCATTGATTGAAGGTGGGGCTCACCGGCACTCCTTTTTAAGGACTAGGACTTTTTTCATAAAACCGACTACAGCCAAGAGGAAGACACAAAAGATGGAAAAATGTAAGAAAAAGAGCTAAACATGATAAAGTGAGAAAGAAGGGATACAAAAGAACCTGCAAGAGTAAGATAAAGTGAACGGAGTGTTTGCTGGTGGAAGAAAGAGGCATAACTTGGCATCAAGATCAGGCAGCCTCGGACTTCAGCACCCAACATTTGGTAGCGGAGGCCGCGGGCTCTTGAGCAAAACTTTGGGCTCCTGCACTTATTCTGCCAAACATTATGCACTCCTCAATGGTGGGATAGTGGGAGTGTGGGCGTAACCTGGAAGTCATATGTTTAAATCCCAGCTGAGCATTTAAACCTTGTGACATCCACAAACGTTTGCTAACTATACAATGTGCTGAGCATTGTGCAATCATTTATAGAGGTACAAACATACAACACACACAGACTAACTAGAAATTGTTGTTCATTTAAAACAATAGGAATCATCACTACACACATCATTGAACACCCAAACATACCAGACTCAGCTATACCCCACCTGAAGGTCAACTGGACATCCAGACCCACAAAGAGGGGCACCTCAGATGGCTGGGAGCGAAGAAGACAAATGAGACAAATACACTACTCAGATGCTGACTGCAAAGTAGTACGACTGTCCGGATACAGAAGCATCCTACTGCAACAACTGAACAAAGCTTGGTTTGGGCAGTTTTTGAAGAAAGAGGAGAAGGCTACGGCATGGGCAGTCACTTGTCCGCTGCACCTTTCACCGAACCTGAAGCAGCTCCTAGGCTCTTCTTTTTTGAAGATAGGATCATTCAAATGTCTGCGCATCTGCTGCCACACCTTTGACATTTTTGTGTTAAAGATCAAAGATCTCCCTCAAAGCCAGAAAGCATTGGAATACCCAATAAGTTTCAAGGATGAAATCGTTGCCGGTGCTTGTTATTTGATAGATTTCAGTCATTGGCCACACCTTTTCACTGCAGACTTGCTGCAAAGTAGAAGAATAGGCACTCAATGAATTGACTTCTTATTTATAGGACGACATTGTGAGGTATTTCCTAACTACAGGAACCAGCACCAACAGACTGCTTTTCTTTTTGGAACACAAAAGCAATATTTCCTACTCTGCCATAACATGGGAGAATGGGTGCAATTGAGCAGTTTTGCAAAAAGTGCTCTGACAGTATTGGAAGAACCTTTTGCGAAGAATATCCCACAACAGTTTGGCAAGGGGCGTTAACTTTGGCATGTGGACTGCGGCTGGGGCAGCGTCTGAAAAAAGGCCTCACAACCAGCCTCTTTGTGGGCCACACATCAAAGTGTGCATTAGGTGCTTAGCCTACTTATAGAAGCTCAGCCTTCTTCAGGTTTGAAGTTCCCTCCAGAGGCAGCCTTAAATGTTCCAGTAAGTCTTTTCAGGAACATAATTTGAGGTTAATTTTGGATACATACTGGAAATAGAGATTCATGTAAGAGGGAATATCACCTTTTACAATGTTAATCTAACAAGTAGTCGGCAAGTTTAGTGCAGCAGCCTGTGGAATGTCCTTCTGGTTCGAGGATCATTCTGACAAGCGAGTGAGCTGAACAGAGTTTTTTTATGTGGTTATTCATTTGCCAAAGGGGCATAACCTTTGCCCAAGACTCTAAAAATACCCATGGTATTCCCGTTCCACATTCCATTTATTTTACAGCACCTTTTTCAGGATGGACCATCTTTTGCAAGAGGGCAGAGAGATATAAGAGAATTATTACATTTCAAAATGACAAATTTGCAACACCCTATCCCTTCCAACCATTCACTTGCTATCTCACTCCTTAAAAAACCTTGACTTGGCAGCTTGTGGGTTCTGCCATTTGCAGATGAGTTGAGGGCTTCTCTCCAAGCAGAAGTGGTCATAATGTCATCTACTTCACCTGACTTCACATAAGAAAACATCCTTGTTCCTCAACTGCACAAAACAAAATAGCCTAGTCGGTTCTTTCACAGAATTAGGATTTTCATGCCAAGTGGAGTATGAAGTTCAGATTTGAAAATATTCTCAACACCCCAAGATCTGATCCAAATTGTGAGTTGGTTTGTGTTTGACCACTCACAGACATGGCCAGCATTTTGGGCTAAATCACAGCCCTTCGTCAGGGGTAGCTGTAAATTAACAATTCAAAAAATTCACAATTACTCAATTATCCTCTGAATAGAGTTATCAATAACCATCTCATGAATCCATAGTTCATTTTGCGAATAAATATACCCTAAACAAAATTTTTCTATCAATTACTTGAATGAAATCATTTATACTACTTCACTCTCTTATCCACCAACCTTTGCTCCCCAAGCCATATTGTGAAAAACAACCAGACTATCATCCCACCTTCCCCTCTAGTGCTACATCGCTCACTTTTTGCACTTCCCATAGCCCTCTTTCCTCATCTGTCTGTGTGCATACCACCCCACATGATGTTTCAAAATCTTAATAATGCCATACTTGCCATTACCTCCCAAGATATCATGCCTGTCTCTATTCTTACCGCCTGGATCATAGATCTAGGTAGGGAAGTACATTTTTAATACATTTTCCCTCTTCAATATCCTACCCTCTTTTGCCACTCATATACAATAGCTCAGCTTCATATTGGAACTGAGGTGGTATTGTGGCCATATATGCTTTCAAGACAGGTCTATCTGACCTTTCTCCATATGTCCTATTAAATATTTTCAACCCGAAAACTGAGGCCTGCGCTCGTGTTCTTAATGCATTCAGATACGTTTCCCATTTTAGGGATCTTTCGTACCATATCCCTAAATATTTATACTTATTTACTATTCCCAACTTAGTGGAGCCCAGAAACAAACTAAATTTCTTCCTTTCCTTTTACCAAAGCGCAAGATCTTGCTTTTGTCTAACTTTTTTCTCACTACAATATTCATTGAACACATTCAGCTTCCTCTGCAGACCTCTCTGTGCTCGATCTAAAATTACCAGATTGTCTTCATAGAGTAGGCAAGCAATGTGTTTCCCATCTAATTTAGGACTAGAGCCCCAAACCTTTTTTAATATAACTGGTAAATTGGCTGTGAACTAAGAGGAGCAAGGGGGCCAAGACACAACCTTGTCTTAACCCATTTTCAATTGCCATCTTCTTCGACAATGTCCTTTCTGAGTGAGGCAGTGGAATGGCAGCTGGTGGTCTAACTCACCTTCTCCCCCTCTATCATGCCTTCAAAGGCCCTTGGGATGTGAAAGACTGAGTAAAGCATTGCCTGTACCAACCACCACATTCCCAGTTAGCCACAGACCTCTCTTGGCCCATTCTGAAAGAAACAGGTTGCACTGATAAGCAGCTCTATCAGAACCACTGTAAGCTTGGTGGTGGAACCCGGTTCTCAGTGTGAAGCAGAGAGTGGAGTGTGCTGCTTTGGGCAGGGGGTGATGGGGAAGGCATAGAGGGTGATGGGCTATTTTGGCATCAGGGTGGTGGGATATTTTGGCATGAGAGTAGGTATTTGCTTTGAACTGGAGAGGTGATGGAATATGCAGAGGGTAGTAGGGATGAGTGGTGAGATGGCCGGGTATTTTTTTTTTAATACTTGAGAAGGGACAAGGTTTAATGACAACAGTGCAGGTGGTGCAACATTTCCAAGCCTTCTTTTCTTGATTTTGGGCCAGGAAGATGAGGGGGTGGCTGACAAGCACAAGGTGAATCACAAGGTGTGGGGAGAGTGCAATGTTTCCAACTATCCCATTACTAGTCGGCCCCTACATAGCAACTGAAAGCAGGGGCTGGTGATTTAAGGGTGCTGGCATTCAGAACGTTAAATTGTAAATGAGTGAAAATAAATACACGGAATTCAGGCACATATCTCCAGGTGCTAGCCTAGTTTCAAGCATGCTTACGTAAGCAAGACCTGCACTGGGGGTAGTGGGGTGGGGTAAAAGCACATGGACAACAAAGTGCATGGGCCTGCGGCTGAGGCATGACTCAGGCCACAGAATAGGTTAAAAAAAAAGAAAAAAGTTCTACATTTAAAAAAGAAATCTGAGAAAGATGGACTTTTGCAACAGGAACACGTCGGTTCCTCATTGCTCAAAATCAAGATCATTAACCCTAAAGATACGACCAACTACTTAGAGAAACCTCTCCACAGCCACCTGAACAATTGCATGAAAATGTTTTATTCAAGGAAGGAAAAGGTGAACTTTACATTCTAAGTGCTGACCACCCACATTAAGGTAATGACCTGATAAAATCTACAGATTCATTATGAACATGCCATCCTTATATAGAATTTTAGAAGGGGAATACAATTAATGTATTAGATCTTCTATTGAGTTATCCTGAGAAAAGGAGATTAAAGGTATCTCAGAGGAGGAAAGATGCAAAAAATTCAGAATATATGCAGACTATTTCTAGAGCACGTTCAAATACTTAATCATTGTGTATTGTGTATGTGTCTTACCTGTTGCCTTCACAAAGGGAGACTGAATTACAAACCATTGCTAACTTTTCAATAAAATAAAAGGCAATTTTAACCATGTTCATTCATGTGTTAACGTGCAGCCTTGTGCTGGGTTACATTATGTGGGTTGCATTACTGCCGTATTGCACAACATGCAGCCCCACAGCCACTTCAGAGAAGCCACAGGTGAACATAATATTTACCATACCACACTTTAAAGCACCGCTGTGTCAGGAAAAACAATCATCTTAATCCAATTACAACAGGGCGCACTCTCGTTAAAAAGTGCTTCCGAGCACAAGAATACCATGTTAACAGTGGGCGTGTCAACGTTTAGCACATATTGGGGGACCACAATTACATATATCTGCAGAAATTGGCGGACCTCAGTCTACCACACCCTGCACCACGTGGAAATATCAAGACCTCTAAATGTGAATGACTTAAGTATACACTGTGAAAGAAGGATCCAACAAATTCCCGTCACATAAAACACAGCTTGATAGTTGGATGTCACCTGAATTCAAATGGCAAGGGAGTAAAGCCGGTTTCATCATGCGCACCTGGGATAGAGTTTATTAATATCGTCAGGACTGCCACCTTGAGTCATTCTTCAGTGCTTCAGCTCACCTTCAATTTAATTTCTTTAAATCCTAAACTATCTCACTATATCTGCTTTATACTAAGCCCGGTTTCATATCTGCCTTGGTTTCCATTTTCTTTGTCTCGTGTTTAAGTTCATCCATGTTTCATTACCCTCTAATTTGTCAAGTCTTAATCAGTAATACTTTCTTGCGGTCTCTTTGCGTCAAGTTATTCACCCTCATACAGTGCTTAATTTTATAAGAAAATACGTGCCAGGGCCCACGTCAATAAGCCACTGCATCTTGTACCTTTCTATTGCCCCTGCCAGCTCTGCCAATAAGCAGTACCAGCACAACTTCAAACCATCATACTTCCACAAGCGTGGCAATTCGAACTATTCCAGGCACGCAAAGCTAAAAAAATGACTTGGCAGGTGTTAGCCCTTTTTAAAATTATATTTAATTAATAAACAACGATTGTGGTGCTCTTCTCTAAATTAAACAGTGCCACCGTGCCACCATGTGAAAGACTATCTGTGGTACCCTTCTGCTCAGCCAGAATGACTCCGTGAGAGAATGTTGGTATGTAGAATGTTGGAGTGCCTAAGTTAGTTGGTGATGGGCTGAGCAGTAGGGAAGCTGCTCCAGGTGGGGCTTTCTTCCATGTAACTGGCTGCTCAATAAATCTTCATGGAAACCTACTTAGATTCGACTTCTTTCATGAGGGAAGCAGCGTCGTCAAGTCAAAAGTAATGTTTATTTAGACCTTCCTCATTATAATGAAAGTAGCCGAATCCACTCTGAAAACTTTCCTAGCAACTTTCCTCCTGTTGGAAGTGTTGATGAATTTGCTTGGTAAAATAATGTATATATATTTTTACCTATTCTTAGGATTATTCTAATTGTTCTATATGTGATGCTTAGAACGAACAGGCCGGTAAAAGATACATCTATATATCCATACATCTATATCATACCTGTTTATGGCATTTGACATTAGACATGAAATAACTATTTTTGACTTTCAAAATGGACTCCTGCAATGCTTCATTCACATTTAAATAGAATACCTTCATTAGAAATGTACACTAGTCCGAAAACAGTTTTGGGAAAAAAAAATTAATATGTAAACCGAAATAGTCAACTGCACTCACAGCTGGTCCTGTAGCTCCACGATGATGTATTCCAGTTGTTCCTTTTCCATTTTATGAGTCAGGTCAGTCTCTTCAATCCTTTTATGGAGGCGTTTGTTCTTCGAGACAGATTCAGACAGCTGGGCTTCTCTAAGCCGTACCAGCTCCTCAAGATAACCCTTAAAAAGGAATATAAAAATATGATTCTGCAAATAAAATGAAGTAAGTACCAACAAGCTTATACAAATTTGCTGGAAGTTTGAAAGGCAGTAGTTTCTGAATCTATACATACTAGATGATAAAAGGATAACAATTATCATATGATGGTATTTGTTTTTTGGTAAAGTGCACCCATACCCTCATGGGGTCTCTTGGCGCAACCAGTGAAACTGCAGATTCTGCCAGCGTTCTGCACTGACACTTCTTTACCTCACTTTTTATATGTCCCCCTTCCCTCCAGTGTGTAGTGACCGAGGGTCATGATCTGCAGAGTCAGATATTCAAACAATAATCCTGTTCTGTTGGATATACAGGACAGTTCCCGAAAGAACATCTGAGAAATGTTATGCCTTAAGGCAGTCCAGGTCTGGACAAGGGTGAGCTGCCTTTGCCCGAATGGCTACAAAAGAGATTGCTTTAAGAATCGCGGATGTATTTCTAGGCTGCTCAGGCAAAGGCAGTTCACTCTGGGGCTAATTCACGGAAAGTTCCAGGACCAGAGCTGTGGAACATTCATGCTATATCAAAATATGATTTTAATCACAAACTCAAGAAACCTTTTTTTCTAAAGAATCTTTTTTTTCTAAATCCTTCCAAGTGACACTGTGCTCTGGCTCCTTCAAAAAATGCTTACATTATTTTTCTGTTCTCTGAAAATAGATTTGTCTCCGAGGGTTCTATTCATAATACATGTCCACCACTTTATTATTGTATGCTATAGAGGTTGTATGCCACGTTGTATAATATGTATTTAATTGTTCTAATATCAAAGATTTAGGTTTTACTTTACATTCTTTTAGGCTATCAGATACTCGATACTAGTGACTTGCCATGCAACTTGTTTGGGTGGTTTAATGCCTGTTAATATTATCTATTTTTTACAGTGACTAGTTACAAAACATTGTTTACTATGCGACTGAGTGCAATTCTTTTTAGGAGATGGACGTTTTTAGTTTATCATTTACTCTGGTAGTAGTCATTTTTCTGTGACACATCTAGAACCTTTGTTTGCTCTGGCACTTCTTTGCAAGTCAAAAATAATTTTAACTAAGGAATTTCTAGGCATGAAAGTCCTCTCTCCCCTCCACCATTTGCATTCCTAATAGAACATCTGGTCCAAAGTATTGGAGTTTGTAAGAAAGTGGGATATTTGTTACAGAGGGTATATCCATGAAATGTGTTTATTCACAGATTAGTCAGTAGTTTTATTGAATGTTCCTACAAGATACTATAGCAAGCCTTCATTGCCAATGATAACATTTTGAAACGGGGGCCATTGGGTGAATATCAGTCAGAAGAAACTGACATTGCCCATTAAGACCTTGTTGTAAAAAAGTACAAGGGAACCGAAGAATCGATAGGGACCAGGGGTCTTTCTGACGCTATGATAAGTACGTGGACAATTTTTCTTATCGTATGTAATTACCAATCGTTCTACGCATGTTGCATGATGGGATACCAATTTCGGTATGCCTAGGATGCAGTCTATTCTCTCTCTCTCATCTGGTTTGGGGGCGATTTACGTGGCTTTTTCACTGAACCTAGGGCAGCTGCACCATTATAGGCATGTTTATCACTTATAACACGATTTACTCTGGTACAATCTCTTGGTCAAAGTAATTCATATGTTTGACTTCTGCTTTTTCTATTACCCTTTTTTCTTCCCAAATTTCCTCTACAGGTCTTAATCATATTAAAGATGCCAGTTAAGACATTTATTCTTTGCACACTAATATACGTAATCTGGCATGTAGTTGTGAATGCCGATCCTGCATTAATCACAGATCGAAACATCGACATTAAACACTCTGACCCTCTAAATATGTGTATATGAATTCTGGGTGCAGTAGTGTTTTTCCTTGATGGAAATAAGTGACTCCCATAGTGGAGATAACTAATGGTCATTTAATGTCTCATACCTGTTTTTTTCATGTTTTTAATACATTTTGAGGATTACCCCAGTGCACTACAAATCCATTTTGATTACTCTTGTTCTGGTCTCCAGAGCATTAATTTTTTTTATTGCCTTAGGGATTGTTCTGTAAAATACATTAAGACTTTGTGGCATCAAGAAGCTGAAATGCTGCTTAGAGCTCAGTGTCACGCTTGTCTCATAGCGCTCATATTGATAAGACACGCAAAAAGGCATTAACAAATGATAGGTTATATGGTAAAAACTAATACATGTCAGTATTTCACTAGTACATGTAGAATGAAAAATAGTTTATTTACCTATGATCTTAACTCCTACATGAAAATAATATTCGCTGGATTAATGCACTATCGTATATTTACTTTTCTATTAAAAAAAAAAAAAAAAAAAAAAATTATATATATATATATATATATATATATATATATATATATATATATATATATATATATATATATATTACCTACTGGCGGTCGCCAGTAGGTATATATAGTTAGGATTTTTTCCCTATGGGATTTCTGAAAATTCTATGTCTAATAACTTTGGCGTTTGTGGACGGAATTGGCTGAAATTTTCAGGAAAATGGCACATTTTGTTTCTGAGCAGCCCTTGAAAATTTGGGGGGGTTTCATCAAGGGGGGCCCGAGAAAAAAGGGGGGTCCCAAAACGCGTTTTTCCCATGTTAATTTCCATAGGGCGGTTGGACTCACTTTTAGCCCGAACGGCTGAATGGATTTGCACGAAACTTGGCAAAATTGTAGGGACTGTTAGGCCGATGTGCCTTTGCTAGGTCTCAATATATGTGCTCCAGTGGATTTTGAGAAATTAACGTTTAAATCAAGATATATATCTGTAACAGCGGTCCGGGCAGCGATCCGGTTCGCGTACTTTTCGCTTATCGGAACTTTGCGCACGGAAAGCTGATTGGCTCTTCGGTGTTTGTCAACATTCTAAACAGTCCGGTGCAGCCGCCATCTTCTCTCTCGGTAGGATCGAGAGACAAGAGGAGGCCAAAACAAAGAGGGAAATTTCCATAAGGGGGCATAGTAGATCCTCCCTGACCCCCTAGGTTTTATGTGGTGTTTTTAAAAGGGCCCAGCAGGGTCCAAAAAAATATATATATTTTTTTTTTTCGCGATGAGCGTCTAGTACGCGAACCGGAAAGCGTTCTGGGCAGCGTACTATAAGGATAATAGAATGATACACTTTTCAAAGACTGTATGTTAATTGTTTGGTTTTTTTTCTTTTTTTTTTTTGTTGTCTTTATTTTTAAAGTTATTTTTGTTATTTTCATTGTTTTTCATACTTTATTAAATTTTCTAACATTTCATTGTCAGAAATGTCATAATTTATTATAGGGTGTAATTGTTTTTCATTTTCAAGCAAGTTGTCTACTGCTTCAACACATTGTAGAAGTTCGTGGTCTCTACTGTCATCCATAAAGTCATCAAGTTTGTCTTGGCTGCTCTCCTTCAGTTCAATCGAAAATGAAATTTGTTGTTCGCCTTCCATTTTGCCTGAAATTTTGAATAAGAAAATATATATTAGTAGAGATAGGGCACTGTTGGGATTAATTTTAGATAGTCATTTTTTATCAGTGAATTTATCTTTTGGCAGTGTATAGTATCAGAGTGGAAATAGGACTATAAAAAAGTGTATGTGATTTAACCAAGACAAGCCTAACTCCATTCATAACTATAACAGAGAAGTCTATCTAAATACATTACTACTACAGAGGGATAGTGTATACGTAGCAGAAAAATTCTATTATATTAAGTTATAGTGCACAATATATTTCGTTTTTAAAAATTATATCTTACCTTCACAAAGAAGTTGAAGTTTTTGGAAGCTATTAAAAGGTGTTGTACAACAAGAAGTAGTAGTCAAAATGGCTGTGTTTTCTTCTCTTCCTTTATATATATTCAAGTATATAACCAATCAAATGTCAGGTAATAAAAGTAGAAAATGAAAGTAACATTTTCATTGGTTGTCAATTCCAACAGTTCAGATGTGTTTTGTGAAGTAATTTACCTCACGGTATTTGGAGAGGTCTAAAGGCTAAATGGCTAAATGAAATTTCAATCAAATTTGTGAGAATGAAAGGGATTGTTATGTAGTATGAGCTAATTTATATTTGGTGAGAGTGTCTCTAGTCGTTTTTCTGTAAATTACTTTCCCGCCTTTTTTTTGGACCGCTTCCCGGATAGCGGTCCGGTCCGCGTACTTGGAGCGTAACGGGAGTCCACCATTTTGTGTTACGGTCGAATCAAGGTATAAAATGGAGGGTAAATAATGTTCTGAATGGGTAGAAGGGGGCATGGTACAAGTATTTTGCCCCCCTACGTTTTCTGAGGGTGGCTGAGGAGGACTATATTTGCGAAGAAAAAACTTTTTTTTGAAATTTTGCGCGGTTAGCTTCCAGTTCGCGTACCGGATAGCGCTCTTTAAGCGTAGTTTGTTGAAAATTACAGAAAAAAGTTAGAAAAAAAATAATAAAAGTGTGTGATCAGATGAAGGGTAGCTCTGAGAAGAGCTTTTGGGTTTATGGTACATTTAGGTACTTATAAGTAGGTACCAATGCACAGTCTTAAATTCAGAATGAAAATTCTGTTGCCCTCATCTGAGAAGTGAACTCCATCTCCTCTGTAGATATCTTGCATGTAGTAACGCAAGTTATTGTTGTACAGAGAGCCCATTCCATGGTCTCTCATGAAAGCTGACACAGATTTGTTTACATGCTTCCTCGCTTTCTCAATTTGTGGACAAAATTGGTTGGACCACCTCCATTTCTGTCTTTGGCATATATTGGAATATACCAAGGCAGTTTGAGGAAAAAGTGCCATTAATTGCTCAAAGGTGTCCTTTAAAAGCATTTCCAGACCTACCCCTGTCAAAGTGCCCAAATCATTACCTCCACAGTGCACTATTAACAGGTCAGGTTTTGGCAAATGCATAAAGGTTTTCACCAATGGTATCAATTGGTGACATTTTAATCCTCTTTGGCCCAACCACTTAATTTCCACATCTTGTAAATTGAGGTTAGGTAAATTTCTGCTCTCAGCATACCTTTGAGCCCAGTGGATGTAACTATGTCCAACAATCCAGACGTTAAACATGGTGGCTGAAGGTTGTTCTGCAGTCAGATGAAGTGTGGTAATGAAAGGGCAGTTGAAACAGTAGGAGTTTCTAAAGAAAAAAAACTGTGGATTTACAATGCTAATGATTCATTAGCAGTGATTGGTGCATTTCCATTTCTGAAAACAGAAAGTTAGGGTGCATGGATGTGTTCTTTGAAAGATGTAATTTGAATGGTCAAGTAAGAAACATTTAATGAAAGATTGCACTGGATACGCAGGTGCACTGAGAGTTCAGAGTTCAATTGAAACATTGTTGTGTGAATTTGCAAACATGAGAGGTCTTCCAGGAGGTGGTTGCTATGGATACAAGGCAGACAGGGCAGAGGGGGGAAGGATTTTGATTTGAAAAAAGTGAGGGAAGAGGTATGATTGGCTAATATGAGAGATATGTGAAAAGAATATCTGTATTTCTGTGCTTTCAATAGCTGCAGCCTTTGGAGTGCATCCTTTTTCTTCTGCTGAAGACAATTTGGTGTATTTCTGAGACTGTTTTCAAAACTCAAAAAATATTTGCTAAGGTGAGAAAAGATTTATTTAATTTAGATAGAGAATAGTATGATTTAAGGAGAAAATGATGAAGAAAGCTGTGTTTTTAAAATGTGGTTTTGTCTCTAGTGATATACTAATAGAATTAGTTTCAAAGAGAAATTATAATTGCATATTTGGTGTAACATTCTGGCATGCAGTTACACAAGATATTGTAATACATGGAGGCCATTTCATGGTCTGTTATGTAAGCTGAAACAGATATGTTGCTTTTAAAAACGATTTAAGAAATCAATTACATTTCTAGATATGTACTGCTAGAGCTTCATAGGTTGTTTTGGGCCATATTTATAAGGTATTTGAGTGTCTAAGATGTTGTGTTCGCCTTTTAAAATGTAAAGTGTTCCTCATGGGACAAGTGTCTTGTAAATACGCTCCCACTTGTGCTTGGCAAATTTAGATTTTGATTATGGGAGTTACCTAGCCATGTTAATAGTGTCCCAAAAATGGTGCTAGGGCATTCCAGAAAACACTTTCATGTGTCTCAAGGACATTTTTAGTCATTTCTTCATGAATGCAGGTATACAATTGATTTATATGCTGTGTTTAAAAACGAATTTTGAAATGAATTAAATTTCAGGATATGTACTGTTAGAGCTTCATAGGTTGTTTGGGGTCATATTTAGAAGGCATTTTAGTGTCTTTGAAGTTATTTTTCCCTTTTTAAATGGAAAGCGTTCCTCATGGGGCCCTGAGCAGTTCTTAGCCATGTTATTTAATAGGAAGTGGATAACATGGCTAAGAGCATTTGCTGGGAAATGCATGAATATCGTTGATTTTTCTGCTATATTCATGCATTGTGGCCGTTTTTTTTCACATTGCTTCATAGGTTGTTTGGGTTCATATTTAGAAGGCATTTTAGTGTCTTTGATGTTATTTTTCCCTTTTTAAATGGAAAGCGTTCATCATGGGGCCCTGAGCAGTTCTTAGCCATGTTATTTAATAGGAAGTGGATAACATGGCTAAGAGCATTTGCTGGGAAATGCATGAATATCGCTGATTTTTTTGCTATATTCATGCATTGTGGCCGTTTTTTTTCACATTGCTTCATAGGTTGTTTGGGTTCATATTTAGAAGGCATTTTAGTGTCTTTGATGTTATTTTTCCCTTTTTAAATGGAAAGCGTTCCTCATGGGGCCCTGAGCAGTTCTTAGCCATGTTATTTAATAGGAAGTGGATCACATGGCTAAGAGCATTTGCTGGAAAATGCATGAATATCGCTGATTTTTTTGCTATATTCATGCATTGTGGCCGTTTTTTTCACATTGCTTCATAGGTTGTTTGGGTTCATATTTAGAAGGCATTTTAGTGTCTTTGATGTTATTTTTCCCTTTTTAAATGGAAAGCGTTCCTCATGGGGCCCTGAGCAGTTCTTAGCCATGTTATTTAATTGGAAGTGGATAACATGGCTAAGAGCATTTGCTGGGAAATGCATGAATATCGCTGATTTTTCTGCTATATTCATGCATTGCGGCAGTTTTTTTTCACATTGCTTCATAGGTTGTTTGGGTTCATATTTAGAAGGCATTTTAGTGTCTTTGATGTTATTTTTCCCTTTTTAAATGGAAAGCGTTCCTCATGGTGCCCTGAGCAGTTCTTAGCCATGTTATTTAATAGGAAGTGGATAACATGGCTAAGAGCATTTGTTGGAAAATGCATGAATATCGCTGATTTTTCTGCGTTATTCATGCATTGCAGGCCTTTTTTTATCACATTTGCAAGCACTTCTTAGCCATGTTATCCAATGGGAGGTGGATAACATGGCTAAGAGAATTTGCTTCAAAGGTTGTTTGGGGTTATATACCATTTTTGGGAAATTATTAACATGCCTATCTAACTCCCATAATCAAAATCTAAATTTGCCAACCGCAGGTGGGAGCGTATTTACAATAAATTTGCACCATGAAGAATGTAAAATAGCATACTAGATACTCAAATAACTTATAAATATGATCCAAAACATCTTATGAAGCACTAGTAGTGCATATTTCCAGAAATGTATTGGTTTTCATTTAATGATTTACTTCATTGGTAGGCCTTCACATGTTTTTTTACCTTGGTTTTTTTTCAGTGAAAATCTTATCTGCAACCATGTGTTGGCCTCACCTCAAATAAACAAAACAGGTGATGGACTGAATGTGGATCAATGACACACATTCACCCCAGTCCAAAGATCTGGGCCTAAACAAACCTTTAGATAGGCTACATCTTATCGTCATCCTGAATTAATGATTTAAAATATTAGGGAGTGATTTATGAGTGTTGTATGCCTGTTTTGTACCATTGAGTGTCATTTTTGTGATGCAGTGCTGGTGGAAAATATTTGCTATGTTAAATAATTAGTACGGCATTAAGTTTTAGATGACTGTTATTTATTTACTGTTTGGTAATAGTGGTTAATAACATTTTATATTATATTTTTTCACAGATTCAACTGCAGATTCTTTCATAGTTTGGAAAATGCCTTCCAGAAGTCGAATACGAAAGGCTAGAAAACGTCAAAGACAGCAGGATGATGTTTTATTGCAGCAGTCCTCTTCCCCAAATACTTGTCAAAACACCAAGAAAGGTCCGGGTAAGAGCATGAAATCATTCTTAAGAAATATTTGTAGTAAAAAAAATTTTGCTCAAAAAAATGTGTCTCTTAACAAAAAGAGAAGTAATTTAAATGGAAAGGAGAGACCCATCACAAATGTTACTGGTAGAGGAAGAGATAACTCTGTGCATGATAGTAGAAGGAAACAACAGTTTAGGGACATTCGACAACGAATGTTCCGTAATAGGATATTAGTTAATTTATTGAAAAATATTAAAAAGAAAGGCCAACAGAAAGCGGCATTTTATAGGAGGAAGAAAAATGTAGAGAAAATTATTGATCATGCTTTTGAAATCAAGCGAAAGTTGTTTATTTTGGTAATCAATAGAATTAGGAAACTAAGCAAGGTAATTTCTGATTTCAAAACAAAAAGTAGATGGAAGAGAGTAGTAAATCGTACTAACTTTTGTGAAGTTTTTTCTGGAGAATGGATGCATAGTTCAAGTTCTGAGGCATTTTTTAATGAGGAGACTTATTTTCAGGATAATGATTTGGTGCATGCAGTTGACATCAGTGGTCGAGCTTATGAAGTGAAGGATGGTTGTCCAGTTGAAAAAGAACAACTTGTGACAACAGAGACAGAAGAGGCGCTAAGTGATGAGGTTTTAGGAAGACGTCCTAAGGGTCCTGTGTACATTTGGAAGTGTAGTTCTATTTGCAGTGTGCGACAGGTTTCCATCAATTTGCTATGTGATTTTATACGGACATTTAATAAGAAAAGTTTGAAGCAGAAAATGAAGTTGTTGCAAGATTTAGATCCTTGCAGAGTGAGACAAATGACAGGTTTGCGTGGTCATTCACTGGCTTGTCTTTCCAGGAGAGTATGCCAGAGTGTTTTTCATCATTTCAGGATGCTAGCAGTGCATCATAATAAAGTGAGAAAATTAGTGAGAATGTTGTATTATGCTAAGAGTCCAGCAATTATGCTTAAACAGTTATGTGCTGCTCTTTTGCATGGTTCTGAAATAGATGTGAAGAATCTTTGTGAAGAAATTGAGTTTTGTTACTTTGGTAGTAAAGATGAGAATGTTCAAATTGACCCTGAAGTAGAGGGTAATGTGGAAGATAATGTACAGGTTTCCAGTACAGATAATTTTCAGAAGGAAATTGCCACGTTTCAGATGAAATCAAGTGAGAGGCCTAATTTCACTTGTGTATGTTGTCGACGCACTTATTATAAGAATCAGACTAAGGTAGTGGATTTATATGCAAAAAGTGAAAGGGAAAATAATAGTGAATGGAAGGATTTAGCCACATACTTGATGGTAGAAAATTATTTTGATTTGGGATCGGATCAACGTGTGTGTACTTATTGTTGTAATAAATTAAACCAAAACCAGATGCCTGCTAGGGCAGTTCATAATAATCTGGAATTGGTTGAGATTCCTTCTGAATTGAAGGATTTAAATACTTATGAATCTATTTTGATTCAAAGTATCCATCCCTTTCAGGCTATTGTAAGAATGGAGCCAAAGACAGGGAAATTGCCTCCAGCAGATTTACAGAGAGGATTAAAGGGAAGAGTTGTTTATTTGCCTCTAGATTTGAACAAAAACATTAACACAATTGGAATAGAAAAAGTGGAAGAGGAACCTCTGGTTATCTTGGTTAATGGGGTTCCGACAAAGAATAAGAAAATATGGCAAGATTTAGTGGATGTTAGGAAAGTCAAAAAGGCAACAGTGTATTTGAAGAAAAATAATAAGTACTATAAGAATGTATATGTTGCAGAAGAGGAAGTAAGTGATGAAGAGGATAGCGATTTGTGTGCTGGCCAAATTGAGAAAGTAGAGGCCTCTAAAAGTGAAGAAATATATGAACATTATAGTGTTCATCCTTTGCATTCGAAGGAAGTGATGGGGAATGCTATTGAGTTGTTTCAAATGAAACAAGCCAAAGGGAGTCCCATTAGTGTTTGGGAGGAAAGTTTGGAAGCTCGGTGTTTCCCACAGCTATTTCCCACAGGTCAAGGAGGAAGATATGATGAGCGACCTCGTGAAATTCCTGCATCTGAATACCGGACTTTACGATTGTATGCAGAAGATCCTAGGTTTCGGCAATGCATTCCCTATTTGTTTCATCTCCTGTTTGAAAGCGATCTGTCTGGACTGTCATATGCAGTGAACCACATCTTAAAAAGTGGTATACAGATGCGAAACATCTCGGCAAGTGACTTTATGCATAAAGTCAATGTCCAAGACAGTATTTTGGATTCTCACTTAATTAATCTCATGGCGTGTCAGCGTGGTACTAATGAGTACTGGTACCGTCGTCATGGTGACTTAAAATGTATGCTGAGGAACTTAGGAACTCCGACATGGTTCCTCACTCTGAGCTGTGCCGAGTATGGCTGGGATGACTTACTTGAATTTCTACGAGAGGCAAATGGAAATATTGAAAACATTGAATTCAAGACACCTGGAGAACTGTGTTCTTTGGATCCTGTGAATGTATGCAGGTACTTCAATCATAGAT
The DNA here is from genome assembly GCF_964263255.1 of Lissotriton vulgaris. Taxonomy (NCBI): domain Eukaryota; kingdom Metazoa; phylum Chordata; class Amphibia; order Caudata; family Salamandridae; genus Lissotriton; species Lissotriton vulgaris. The sequence continues at coordinate 855,741,676 of NC_141698.1, forward strand.
TTGAAGCTATGATGTCTTTCATCACAAATAAAAAGAATCCACCTCTTGGAGAGGTGTTGGATTTCTTCTGGAGAAAGGAGTACCAAGCAAGAGGTGCCCCTCATATACATATGTTGCTGTGGATCAAGGATGCACCTAAATTTGGAACAGATCCGGATGACTTAGTGATGAATTTCATCGAACAGTATTCTACGTGTGCTGTTCCAAACGCAACGGAGAAGAAAAGTCTAAGAGAACAAGTTCTACGTTTCCAAAGCCATCGTTGTGGAAAGTACTGTCGTCGTAAATTCAGAAACAAGGACAAGTTCTACACCAAATGTCGTTTCAACTTTCCACGACCGGTGATTTCTAAAGGAAGAGTGAACAGTTTGATGTCTTCGCTGCGACATAATGTGATGAGGAAATCACCCAAGAATACATACAATTTGAAAAGGAACGAAGAGTCCAAGTACATCAATGACTACAACCCAGTGATTTTGTCCATGTGGAATGCCAACATGGATATACAGTTTGTGGCTGACAACTGTATGGCTGTGGCTCGGTATGTGACATCTTACATCACCAAAAAAGAAAAGACCGAACTGAAGGATATGTGGGAGGACATTTCCCATGAAAAGAGCCTCAGCAAGAAGTTGTACAGTTTCAGTCTGAAGATGTTGTCGCATCGAGAAATCGGAGCTTACGAATGTTCTGATCGATTGTCTTCAGCAAGTCTCTATGCCAAATCCAGGAGTCTCGTTTGGGCGAGTCTTGGTCTTGCTGCAACGCGAAATCGAGTTCTAAAACCTGTTCGGGAAATTGAGTATTTGGCAGAAAAGGAACCAAACAGTACCGACATTTTGAAGACCAACATGTTGGATACATATTATCCAAATCGAAGCAGTCACCTTGAGAATGTTTGTCTATATGAGGTTCTCCAAAATTATATATTCAAGAGGAACATCAAAGAAGATATTGAGAAAGGAGTGTATGCTGTAATTGGAAGTGAGGGATGCCTGGTCAAGCAAAGAAAATGCCAATTAGTAAACCATCGAAAATTAAGTGGCGAATCTCCAGAAAAAAAGGAGTTTTTCTATTTAGCACTTTTGCAACTTTTCAAGCCTTGGCGTGCAGAAGAGGAACTGCTTGGAGATTTCCTCTGTTACGAAGACTCTTTCAATGCAGCCAAGGAGTCCATAGAATGTCCTGCTTTTTCTAAATATCAAGAAATGCTAACTTTGGAAATTGAGCAGGAAGCAACGATTGCAGCCGAGATTGCCAGAGACAGTTCTCAGGACAGTCAGAGTTCTGTTTCATTGAGTCAAGATCCACTTGGAGGACCTATTATCGAAAATGAAGCTGCCACTGCTATGAATGAAGTAGAAAGAGCCATGGCACATGCTCAGGAGGATTCAGTTAACTTACAAGACTTGGAAAAACAACTCAACGTTGAGCAGAGGAAAATATATGATGAAGTTACCAAGGAAATTGAGCACGGATTAAGTCATGAGAAGAAAGAGTGCTCGTGTACGTCGTTGAAGCCTGTCCGACTGTACGTGAGTGGAGAAGCGGGAACTGGAAAAAGTTTCCTCATTAAAGCAATCTCTTGTTATTTGCAGGAAAGGACTGAGTCATCGCTGTCTTGTGTTGTCACCGCTCCTACTGGACTGGCAGCACATAATATTAAAGGTATTACTTTGCATCGTCTATTGATGCTGCCGGTGGAGCATGACAACAAATTACAATACAACAAGTTATCTGGAGATGCTTGCTGTGAAGTTTCAAGAGTCTTGAGGAAAATGAAACTACTTATCATTGACGAAGTAAGCATGGTTTCCAATGTCATGCTTGCCTTTGTGCATTTGAGAATGCAAGAAGTACTTAAAACTGAATATGATGTGTTATTTGGTGGGAAACACATCATTGTTTTCGGAGATCTTCTGCAGCTGACACCAGTAAAAGGTCAACCTGTGTTCAAAATACTCACGCATGAAGATACCAGGAAGTGCCTAGGGAGCATTGGCAACGTCAATATATGGTTAAACTTCAATTATGCAGAACTGCATCAAAATATGCGTCAGGCAAAGGATGAAGATTACAAGAATATTCTACAAGATATTAGAATTGGAAAAGTGACCGAGCATGGGAAAGAAGCTTTAAATGCACGATTACTGTCAAAATTATATCCCAAACAAGAGATTGTGCCTGAGAATATTTTTCGGAAAATTACTGAGAAGAAATCCGGGATATGTCTCATGCCAACTCTTGCAGAATGTGCCATCTTTAACAACAAAATGTTGAATTTAGAAAAGCAAGAGATTGTGAAACTTGAAGCTATCGACAAATTAGAGCATATGGGATCAACAATTATTTTGTCAGACAATTTGAAATCAAAATTGGATTCATTAGAGAAGACTATATCTAAAACAGCGGGTTTTGAAAAGACTTTGAATGTGTGTTTAAATTGCCGAATTATTTTGAGAAGGAATTTACATGTAGAAAGAGGTCTGGTAAATGGATCAATGGGTAATGTTGTTGATTTTGAGAAATACAGAAATAGAGATGGAATAGAATTTTTAAAAATTAAATTTGATGGCATTGAGGAAGTACAGCAAATTGGTCGTTGTTCTGCTAGGTTTTTGCTTGTTAAAGACTTATATGTTCGCCGTAAACAGTTTCCTGTTTGCTTGGCATATGCGGTGACAATCCATAAATCGCAAGGTTTAAGTGTAGACTGTGCATTGGTGAATATTGGCAGTTCTGTGTTCAAGGAGGGTATGGCATATGTGGCATTGTCACGAGTTAGAACTTTATCGGGATTGTACTTGATTGACTGTGATGTCACAAACATTTGTGCGGATCTAGATTGTGTTAAGGAATACAATAGGTTAAGAAGAGAGTATGCGCCACATTTGCCTCAATATCCTTTGTTTGAGAAACGTGTGGTAGGCCGCAAACGTAGAAATAGCAGTAATAGTAGGGAGGTTGTTGCAAAAAGACCAAAAGTCAATGAACCGAAAATTGTTAGCAGAAAGAAAGTGGATTCTGTTGAAGATGTTGTCGGTTTTCAATTTGAAAACAGTTCTGGTGTCAACTGCTATGCAAATGTAGTGGTTAATGTTCTCTTTTCACTAGAGAGTTTAAAAGAACAGATTCTGTTGAATTCTGAACAAATTTTATGCTGTTTGTTGAATTCTGTTTTCGAGAAATGTAGCACTGATCGAACAAAAGTAGAAAGTGTGTCTGAAGTTCGTTATCTGTTAGATGAATGTTCAGGTCAAACAGACTTCTCTGAAAATAATCAGCAAGATTGTCAGGAGTTTTTAATGTATATGCTTGATATATTGCAAGTTGAGGGTGTAGATGTAGATCACCTGTTTGGGCTTTCTTATCAATGGCAGCATGACTGCGAGAACTGTATGGTATCAAGTACTACTAGTGTAGACTCAGAAAGATTTATATATTTAACTTTGCCAGACAGTAAATCAGTCTCCTTTAATAAGCTAGTAAATGCAGCGGATCACAACATGGAGTGTAGCCAATGTAAATGTGATATGATGTCAACATTATTTATACGTAGATATGGCCAGTATGTCATTTTAATGATCCAACGTTGTAGGCCTGATGGATCAAAATTGTCAACTTTAATAAAAAAATTTGTGGCTTCTCAGCTGTCAATATCAGGGAGGACTTTTGTTACTGTAGCAATTATCTATCACGATGGTCCATCAACAACATCAGGACATTATACAGCTTACTTAAAGTCTGGAAACGGCTGGTCATTCTGTAATGATTCCGTTGTAACGTTCAAAAAAAAATTGCCGTTTGACCTTAAAAATTCTTACCTGGTGTTTTTAAAACCAAAATTTTAAGTAGAGGGAATGTAAGTCTGCAATGCTGTCTAGATTAAAAATCCAACTATATAAACCTAATGCAAGTAAGTCTGCTTCATAGTAAGCAGTATCAGTGTCATAGGAAAAGGAGAACATGAGTGACAAAGAAGAGTAAGTTATTAGTAGTCCAGGATTGTGAAAATAATCTCAAATATTTTATTTTTGAAAGTTGCGAAAATAGAAAATGTCGGGATTTGATTGGAAGAATAACAAGACTTGCGAATCGCGGCAACATGATTTGGCCTAGTGGAAACATGTGATATAATGAGAGAAGTCTTTTTTTCTATGTAACATATTTCACGTATCGATGGAGGTTTTCTTTCAGAAAGTGGCGGGCTGAAAATATTTGTAGCACAACAGAGTGGATGCTGTTCATAGGAGATCGTTCGACGTCATTGAAAGTAAGTTAATTTTAAGGAGTTTTGAAATCAGATTTCGAAGGTTGTATGGGTTTTTTAAACACAATCATTTTGATTGTGTTTTTTTTTTCCCGCTGTTACATGATGAATACCTTCAAGTCACTGATTTAAGTGAAATTTGATACATTCTGAGAACAGCAAAAATAAACCATTTAACATGTATAATTAATGTTATGATTTTTGAAATTATGATATATATTTAGAAATGTGAGGTAGATATGGAGAAGCAGAGTCTTCTGTAAGTGTCAATTTTAATGCTTACAGTGCTGTACTTCTAGGTATTGTTTTTTTTTAAAAAAAAGAAATAGGCCTCACCTCAAAGAAAGCTCTTGAAAGCACACATCTTATTTGCATCCTAAAACAATCATTTAAAATGTTTGACACAATTTTATGATGGCTTTACATCTTTTTTGCGCTGTTATTGCATCACTATTGTGAGACATAAGCAATGCAAAAGAAGCATCATGTTTCAAAATAGGCCTCATTTCATCAGCATGAAGATACTGTTTTTTTAAAATAAATATCTTTAGGATTGTGTAGGGGTCGTAGGGAAGTAGAGGTTTCTGTAAATGTCAAAGTTGTTTAAAAACTGTTTCTTCTTGAACCTTTTCCCTTCTTTTTTCTAATTTTTAAATACATGTTTTAATATTTTTGGAAATGTTTGTTCTCTCTTTTACAGATTGAATGTATGAAAAATTTGCTTGAAAAGTTAACATGAATTATAAGGTAAATGTTTTCTACTTTTTTAACCTACATTCCACTACTGATGATGTTACTGACTATGTTATGATTGATGTAATAAATGGGCATGTTTTACTGCAATGGTAGGTCTTCACATCTATTATCTCGTCTGTATTCTTCAACAAGCATAAATTTGATATGCAACCCAGAGTACGGTTCACCTTAAACAAACTTTTAGAGAGGACACACCTTATCGTCACCCTCACTCAATCATTTAATCTATCACATTTAACATCTATTAGTTCTACTGCTTCATTTCTTTAATCTTTACTTTCCTGTGTTTGCTACTTCTCTCCTTCCTTTCTCTATTACTTAATTTTTCTATTCCTTCAAGTATTTTTCTCAGTCCCTCTCTTCTCATACTTCTTCATTATTATTCACTAATTCTGTCTCTATTAATGTTACTGTTTCTGAATGATCTCCAAAAATTTTAAAAACAAGAACAGTAAGTATAAGGATAGGAAAAGACATTTATGTTACAAGAAAGACAACTATAGGAAGTAAACAGAAAAAACTGTTACTCGCAATCCACTGCTGATGATCTCACTGACCATGTAAAAAATTATGTAATATATGACATGATCAGAAGTGAATTGCGGGTAACAGTATCTTTTCTTTACTCCCTATAGCTGTCTTTTTTTGTAACATAACTGTCTGTTTCCTTTCCTTATACTTACTGTTCCTTTTTTTAAAAAAAATTTTTTGGTACGCTCAAAGTACGCGTACCGGAGTGCGAACTGGTAGCGAACTAATAGAAATAGAGCTTGGCAGAGTTCAAAGAATTCTACCAATTTTTTTAATAATGGGGAGGTAGTTCTGAAAAGAACTGTTTTTTTTTGTTTTTGTTGTTTTAAATTTTTTTTATTAGTTTTCTGAACATTTTTTATATTTTTTTGTTTTTTTCTGAACATTTTGTATTTTTTTTTATTTTTGGGGGGGAGGGGGGAAACAAAAATGATTCATCGAAGACGGCTCAACAGGAGCAACAAAAAAAAAAAGAATTTACTTTTTGGGGCGTTTTGGGCACACATGATTGGTGATGGCTCTCATTATCAGGGTAATGCTACTTTCGCGGTAGCAAAGTGTCTGGTTGCACCACACACAGACTTGCTTCACTTCTCCCATGTTGATTTGGATGTTCGGGATCACCTCCCTCGCCTCCGGTCCCGATACCTCCTGAACAACAGATCTTCTTGCCATTTCTGGCGGATTTTGTTGTTGGTCGCGAAGTTGTGCATTGCTGTAATTGTTAGGGTGCCATCGACTCATGTGCCTGTGCATTGTATGATTGCCAAAACTGTACTTTTTGTCTGTGCCCCTTGAAAGACGATCGCCGCAAATGCGACAAAAGACGTATCTGGCATTTACTTTCTTTTGGTCAGCAGGAAATTTAAAAAATTGCCAGATATAATTTTCTTTCCTATTATATCTTCTGGGCTCCTCTGGCAAAAACTCGTCATTTTCTTGCTGTTCTTCCTCTTCTTGATTTTCCTCCTCTTCTATAATTAGTGAAGCAGGTAGTCTTTTCTTCCCATGAGGAGGTGGAGGAGGTGGTGGGGGCACACTGGCAGAAGCAACCATTGAAGCCATTGCTGATGAATCAAAAAAGGTCTTTCTCTCACCAAGATGAAAGTCAGAGTGAGGAAAGAAGGAGGGGTTTTCATCATTTGGGAGAAGGAAAAATTCTAAACCAATGAAAAGTGTTAATTTTATATCACATGACCAAGTATTACATCATTAGGAAACCAAAAGTGAAATGAACCAATGAAAAGTGTTATTTTCGAGTCACATGACCTGCTGTGTTTACGTTTCGCGCTTTGCTCCGCTTTCCGGTCCACTTCCGGGTCCGCTAACTTGGCGCGTCCAACGACGTATTACGCGATAACGCAAAACGTCATGCAAACGTAACAGTTACGCTAAAGGAACGTTGACCGGTTCGCGTACTAAGCCGCGGCTTTAAATTGAGCTAACGGGAAGCAGACCGGTTCGCGGACTGGGAGCGGAACAAAAAAAAATGTTTTAAAAAAATTGTCTAAAGAACATGAAAAATATATTTCAAAATTTAAAGAACAATACATTGTACAGCTACAGATATTAGCTTTTAAAAAACCATTGAAATTCAATGAAAAAACCATAGGTTATACTCCATATATAGTTAGGAATTAGCATTTACAAAACCTTATTTTACTCGCATAAAACCATTGAAATTCCATATATAGTTAGATGCGCTAACTATATATCGCGCACCCGCAATCCACTGCTGATGATGTCACATATTACATCATTCATGACATGGTCAGTGACATCACTGATGACATCACTGATGACATCTCAAATGACATCACTGATGACATCACTGATGACATCTCAAATGACATCACTGATGACATCACTGATGACATCACTGATGACATCTCAAATGATATCACTGATGACATCTCATTTGACATCTCATTTGACATTACTGATCACATCACTGATGATATCATTTATGTGATAATACAATGAACATCTTCAGACTGTAATATAACCTTAGGTACACTCAGTGTAAACAGACAGTCACAGACTGTCACATATCCATGGAGTTACTCACACACCTAGTCAGTCATGCAAAGAATCAATCACACCTCAATTTCCTCAACTATACAGTTATACAAACTTTACTTATTCAAACATATACTAACACATATTTACTCTCTTATACAATCCCTGATACAAGTTCACAATGATCCATACAGCCACTCACACA
>NC_141698.1:857549656-857922156 GCF_964263255.1 Lissotriton vulgaris
GATCATGACCTTACCGCCCGACCAAAATAAATACGACAATGCTAACTAAATTACCAATGACTAAATTAACAAAGACAGTAGCAACTACAACTTTATTAAAAAGCATGCTTACCAATGAACACTAAAGCAGAATTTCTTTATTTGCGAAACATAACACAAATCGACCATTCTTTATTACATACTCAAAATCATCATGATAATACCACAACCTGTAAACGAAAATCAGGGTTATCCATCAACTTTATTCAAAACCACTTGCTGTCCTCAGGGGCTGGTGGGTGGGTCAAAATTGGCTCTTCGTTCCGTCTCGAGCTCACGTGCAGCGAGGAGGTGCAGCTTCAGAGCACAGGAACAAGAGGATGCCTTCTGGTCTTGCTTCTCCTTTTATCCGTCTTCAGGGCGGGCGTAAACCCGCCCCTGCCTGCCCCAAGGGCGTGGCCAGCCGCGTCAGTGTCTAGGCCAACCCACTCTAGGGCGGGAAAAAGCGCGCCCCGGCTACGCCGCTTCGGGCATACCAGCCGAGACTCGCTTCCCGCCCAAGATGGCTTCCCGGGGGGATCGTGGTACTCCGCCATACGTTCGGGGGGACCGAGTGGTCGCCCCTTTCCATATGGCTGAGATACCCGCCACCCCCTCTCAACACAATCCCCAAGGATGGGAAACCGGAAACAGTTCTGAAGTTTTTGGAAGACGGGAGGGAGTGACCCTCCCGGCCGTATTTATTAAAAATATGAAACAAAATTAAAACATTAAATCAACAGTTTCATATTATGTACAATTTCATTACCACATTGCGATGTTTGGCTAACCTTAACAGATTCTCTAATACAAAGGTTCTCATAGCCGAACTAACATCCTACAAAACATTTACTTGAAATTTTGAAATTGTACATCCTAACGTTTAAGGGCCAACGGCAAGGTCGTAACCGGTGTCAAGATCCCTAACCCAGAAATATCGCCCTCACTTGTGAGGGGCGGCCCAGAGGCGTACCTCAAGTGCAATTACCAATTTCCCTTGACTTGACGGGGGCCCCAATAAAACTCGACGCCACTTAAAGGTCGTACGAGGACTCGTGTGAGGTATCTAGAAGGTAGCGTAGACCCCCCCCCAAACCCCACACAACTTACCACATCTGCCGTCGCAGACGTCCTGGCCCCGGGAAATTCCCCAGGAGGGGGCTGTAACCCCTCCTACCCAGGAAGGGGCCTTGACCGCCTTTCCTTTCCTTTCGGCGACCCATCCTTAGAAGGGACCGCCTCCCCGTTGAGGGGCCAATGGCCACCTCCCCCGAGCGCTCCCATCCGTGCTGGGTGACGCCCACTCATAGGGATCTTCCAATTAGTGCTCACCGATCATGACCTTACCGCCACAGGCCGGATAGTTGACCGGCTATCCGGACCCCCCACAAAACTCCTACCTAAAGGTCATGTTATAACGTCTTTAGCCATGCTAAGAAGTCTCCTATGAGTAACTCATTCCCCACCCGAGACAAATGCACACCATCCCCCAAATACATACTGTCATCATTAATACACCCATGCGAAATAGAATGCAGTGTCTTGGAACGGAACAGCCTACTCACTTTGTTATTAAGCTTTCTAACCGAATGATTCAAAGCAGGAACAGAAATAGCCCCCCGCCACACTTTTCGTGGGATCATATGGGACCATGCAATTGTGCACCCTGGAACTCTCCTCGCTAACCAACTTACAGTGGAAAGCATCGCCTCAAGAAGAAGTCGTCTACCAGTGGTGACCAAATCATTACCCCCAAGATGTACTATGACTACAGACGGCGGTGACCTCGTCCGCCCTAGCAGACCCTCGAAAAATGATTGAAACTGGTCAATACAGAGACCGCCTCTTCCGTAGAAGGACACACTGTACCCGTATTCCCCAGCCACGTGAATCATGTCACCTGCCTTGAATACGTCCGTGGCACGCCTCACGTATGAGTGGCCCACGACCCACACCTCCTTTTTCACAGCCGGTGATGTCTGACCGCTGGCCCGGTGTTGGGTCGACTGCATAGTCCGCCCCGCCTCGTAGGCTTGCGCAACTGAAAACCAAACAAAAACAAGAAGCGTGAGTACATCGTTACAGCTTCACAACATGTGCAACCGCACATACCTTTTATAACAATTGGAGGACCAACGCCCCACCCGTTTAACCTGTTCCACATTCAGACCCCTGGCTGTAGCCTCTGTAGCAGCCCCTATCCGAAAGGAATGGGTCCCAAACTCGCCCGGGTTCAAGCCCGCAGCGGCAATCGACATCGCAAGCACCCGCTGAAACTGAAACTTTGTCAGTGGGGTGGCGTCAGCGTGTCTCAACAAGGTCCCCCCCCATGATGCCACCCTTCGTGCTAAATAATCTTCCAAACACTTTACCGGGCACATGGAGGACCCGGGAATCCTGCGTATGATTATGCAGTCACCCATCCCACTTTGATCGGTCTTGGACCTGACAAATGAGACAGTCATTGTCTCCCCTCTGATCTGAACGTGCTCCTGGCACAAACCTCCGGTCACATCCTGCTTGTTCCTCGCCACCAGTTCGCTTACCCGCATAGCCCCATGAAATGCCAGCGTAAAAGCGGCTCGGAATAACACTGTCTCAAACTGAGATGAACATGTAGCAGGGAGTCTGGATAATAACTGGGCCAGCCTATCCAAACCTATCGGGCGCCTCTCGTCTACCCTGCGACCCTCAAGGCGTTGCCACCCCCGTAGCGCTTTCTGTACAACGAAAGACGCTGTCGGGTCATGGATCCCATGAGCCCTAGCAACAAAGGAAATGGCAGCCCGATGCCTCTGAGCCGTGGCCACCGATTTCCCAGCCAGATGTAAAGACATCAGAAAATTCACTACCCATTCCTCCTGGCCCCAAAGCTCCTCTCTATCAGTCCCCAAAAAGGCTAAATAGGACCGGAACGCCCCTTCATATGCCTTCCTCGTCCTGGGTGCTAAACTCTCTCCCACGAGGTAACGAAGTTCGGGGCACCGAGAGACCAGAGAGCTTCGGGAAAGGGTGCCGGCTCCGTGTCCGCTGTGGGAAGAAAACCCCAGAAGGCCTGCATACGAAAACGAGACAGTGCATCAGCCGCCTGGTTCATTACCCCCGGGACATGTCTTGCTTTGAATAGCACATTCAATTGCATACACAGTAAAACAATTTCCTTGAGCAGTCTCAAAATCCATTTGCATCGTGCTGCCTGGCTATTGATACACTCGACCACGGTCATATTGTCAGACCAGAATACCACAGAGTGATCTTTGAACCCTTCGGGCCAAGTTCTCAGGGCCACCAAAATGGGGAAAAGTTCCAGGAAAGCAATGTTACTTGTCAGTCCACTGTCATGCCACCATGCCGGCCACTTTTGTGCAGACCATCTTGTGCCGAAGATAGCACCAAAACCTATGCCCCCAGCCGAATCTGTCCACAGCCCCAGCTCCTCAGAGGACACGGCCGGTTTGTTCCAGACGACTCGACCATTGAAATCCGCCAGAAATGCCAACCAAATGCGCATGTCCTGGCGGACCTCTGCCGAGAGCCTTGTGCGATGATGGCCCTCCTTCAGGCCGACCATGGCTTGAGCAATCGAACGGGAAAAGGGGCGGGCCATTGGTATAACTCTCAGGGCAAAATTCAACTGACCAACTAACTGCTGTAATTGATGCAGCTTAACCTTAGATCCACTTATACACATTTGCAGGGATGCCCTGAACTTTGACACTTTGTCACCTGGCAAACGAAAACAACCTTCTCCGGAGTCTAACTCGATCCCCAGAAACTCGAGGCAAGTGGAAGGACCCACAGTCTTACCTGGTGCCAATGGCACGCCCAACTGATTCATTAAGACACAAAATTCAGCCAAAGCCTGCCCACATTCCGGATCCCCGGCTGCCCCCAGGAACAAAAAATCATCGAGGTAATGCATCACATGTTGGAAACCCGTCTTCTTTGCGAAGACCCATTGTAGGAAACTACTGAATTTTTCGAAATAGGCACAAGATATAGAGCACCCCATCGGCATACACCTATCCATGTAATAATGACCCTGAAACATGAAACCTAGGAGACGCTGATCGTCTGGATGTACTGGGAGCAACCGGAACGCTGACTCGATATCCGATTTTGCCATCAGCGCCCCGGGCCCCAGGCGATTCAAAATGGCTACGGCCTCATCGAAGGATGCGTACCGCACCGAACACACTTCCGGGTCTATCGCTTCGTTTACGGAAAGACCACGTGGGGCTGATAAATTATGTATCAGCCGAAACTCACCCGGGTCCTTCTTGAGGACCACTCCTAAAGGAGAACAAACAAAGTTAGGAACCGGGGGTACACTAAACGGACCGGCGACTCGACCCCGAGTAACCTCCTTCCGGATCTTATCCTGTACCACGGTCGTATGCTGCAAGACCGATAGCTGATTTTTACATTTCTCTACACCTTGAAAGTCCCCCACTGGGATGCGGAAACCATAACAAAACCCGTTCCGCAACACCCCAGCAGAAGTACGATCCGGGTATTCACTGAGCCAGGGAATCATTGCCAAGGTATCAATCGGGGTAGGTAAAGGCGCCCCTCGGACTATGTTAGACCTGTTTGGCACCTCCTCTACCCCCGTTACCACCCGTTTTGGCTCTGCACGTGGACTCAGGATGGGATGATTGCCCACACCCACTACATTCGTGCCTAAATTTGCACGACCCCTGGGGCCTAGTACATTTGCTCCTGTTGAAGTTCCAACAAACCCCCCTTTTTCCTGTATTGCCGGCAGGCCTCGAGTAATGTTCGGTACCCGCACCTGATCGAAAGGGCGTCCCCGCATACTGGCGGGAGGATTCACCAACGTTACTCCCTACTAATGGCAATTTCAACATACCAGTATCCTCCATTTTGGACCATGACACAGAATCATAACAATCCCAAGTTAAGTTTTTATCATGTTCTTTAGCCTTTCTAAAAAGATTATCATAGCAGAACCAATGATTACCCTCGTGTGATACTGAGTACCCCATGATCCGTGATTGATAAATCGGCAATTCGGGTAGCAAATCGGGCCTTCGTTCCCCCAAGATCGATGTAAAAACCCCCCACGCTTTGCCCCAATTGCCAATGTTCTCATTTACCTTAAAGGCGGCCATCTTAGCGCGCCAAACACTCGGATGCATGAGATCCTTCTGTCCCTTAACATGCTCCATCTCATAGTGATCAGTAAGCAACGAGAAGATGTTTACATACTCCCCTGCCCATATCTTCTCTTTAATAGCCAAAGGAACATGCTGACCCAATTTTTCCCTACGAGAGGGTGCTGACTCATCCCTCGCAATCGGCAATGGCCGCTTACCTGAACCGGACGCTGCCTCTGCGACTGAACTCGTCCCCTGTGGCTTCTCTACCGCTGCAGCCGGCGTGGACACCTTCGCTGCCTCCCTTGTCTCACGCAGTTGCTTCATCAGCACCTGCGCGTCGACAGCCGTGGCGCCCTCGCTACCTTTACCCAACCACGCTGCTAATTGTGCTGCCAGCTCGGGCGGCATATCTTCCCCGGACACGGGGGTGACCACAACGGGAATCGGATTCCCCTCCTCCGGCACGGGAGTGGGTGCCTCGAGCGGAGTAATGGGACCCGGGATGTCTCCCCCAGCTGCTCCCCTCCTGGGCCTCTTGTTTTTCCCTCCCGGGGCTGTTCCCGCCAAAGGACGTTTCGGCCCCCCTTCGTCGTCTTTATCCATTCGCCTCTTTAGGTCGGTCACCTCTTTCATGAGAACGCGCAGCATCTGGTCAGTAGTCATGCGCTTTCCCGCCTTCTTCGGCATTCTCCAACAGAGTATCTGAAAAACAAAGAAGAACGATTACAACGCTCAAAATTGGCTCTTCGTTCCGTCTCGCGCTCACGTGCAGCGAGGAGGTGCAGCTTCAGAACACAGGAACAAGAGGATGCCTTCTGGTCTTGCTTCTCCTTTTATCCGTCTTCAGGGCGGGCGTAAACCCGCCCCTGCCTGCCCCAAGGGCGTGGCCAGCCGCGTCAGTGTCTAGGCCAACCCACTCTAGGGCGGGAAAAAGCGCGCCCCGGCTACGCCGCTTCGGGCATACCAGCCGAGACTCGCTTCCCGCCCAAGATGGCTTCCCGGGGGGATCGTGGTACTCCGCCATACGTTCGGGGGGACCGAGTGGTCGCCCCTTTCCACGTTATAGTTAGTTGGACTCACTATAACTTGCGCGTGAAATGCACTGCTGATGACATCACATATTACATCACTCATGACATGGTCAGTGACATCACTCATGACATCACTGATGACACCATCCTTGTGACAGAGAGACTGACCTCCTTTCTCTGTAAAGTAACCCTTGAAACAAATATTAAAAAATAGAAACTAACATTTTCAAAAAAGTGGAGATACCTATACCAGTTACAACAACCAATTCAGTAATTCCACCATTTACATACACATCCACTCATTCACCAACAGTTCTATATAGTCAGTCATACATATACTCACTCATCATATGTAGGGAGACACCTATACATCCGTTAACACACCAACAGTCTTCCATAAGTTGCTCACACACATATTTACACATGCAAATAAAATATTGAACATCCATTTTTTTGCATATACAGCTATACACACACTACCACCTTACTTCTAAGGAAACTTACACATACTTACTCTCTTAAACTATCACTTATAGAAACACATACTTATTTAAACAAGAACTCTTTCAATGTCTGACTCTCACATATACTCACTTATATACACCAATACTCACATATACTAGATTAAAACATATGTAGTTACTGATAAAGACACTAGTAAGACAGTCATTCACTTACTAACACATACATATACACACTCACTCACCCATACAGTCCGACACATATGCTGTCTTCAAAACACATACAAACAGTGAGTCAGTCATTGATGCATCTGTGTGCTAAGTAACACCCCCACCAAATCATACAGACATTTATACTGATACTAAAAAAAAAATCTCATAAGCCATAGAAACACAAATGTAGCTACTTACCAACCCATGCACCCACTTATACACAAAGTGAAACACTGATACAAACATTTAAATATTGAAACAATACTCGCTAATATATGTATTCACTATGATACACTTAATAAGCCAGTTAACCAATCATTTTTTTAAAAAAAACATCCATTAAGACACTTATTTAAACATGTATTCTTCCATTGACCTTTACATATACATATATAAAACATGTTTATTTTTCAGAAAGGCACACATTCACTGGATGGTGTAATCAGTGATGTCATGAGTGATGTCACTGACCTTGTCATGAGTAATGTAATATGTGATGTCATCAGCAGTGCATTTCACGCGCAAGTTATAGTGAGTCCAACTAACTATAACGTGGGAATTTCAATGGTTTATATATACATACATACATACATACATATATATATATATATATATATATATATATATATATATATATATATATATATATATATATATATATATATATATATGTATATATATATATCAAGCAAGTGTAACCTCCCAGGCTCCGACCACATCGACCCAGGAAATCACGCAGATCCAGTAACTTATTTCAAGCACAGATTTTATTTAGAGCTGAACCAAGCAATCTGACGCGTTTCGGGCATCCGCCCTTGCTCACAGACGTATATATATATATATATATATATATATATATATCTTGTGCAGGTGACCCTGTAAGAAAAGGACATAAACTTTACAAACGTACACTTAACATAAAACACACACTCTAGGAATAGACCCTTCATGCCTCTAGGACATAGCTTGTAGCATGGAAAATAGTGGGTAACAAAGTGAAGGTAAAAGGCATACTTTTGGTTCTTTGGTACAATGCCTCATGAGCCTCCAAACGTTGGGGGTTGTTGCTCTGGCCAAATAGTCCCTGTAAGTAATGTGGAGTATAGCAGTTGTTGGTACTTACAGGTAAAATGCTTCATGATGGCCCCATCTTTCCATCAATATATACTCACGAGTTGCAGCAGAAGGAATCTCCTTGCTCCCCCGAACGCGGCTCCGCTGTGAATGCGGTAGTGCGCCGGTGGGCGGTATTTATAGTCTACACCCAAGCCCATTTGAAGAGTTAATTGGTAGCGTAATTATGTAACAGTGTAATAATATCACAAATATTGTTTATATACCTCCCACTTGAGCATATTCACCTATCTGTAGGTATGACAACGCTGAGTATAATCATTATGGGTATTGAATAACGTAATGTGTATTATACCGTTACAAGATGGCGCTTGCGAAAGTTGGGAGAGTTTCAGTCCTCTGTCGATGTCGACTGAGAGGTGTAACCTTTGCACTGTGTATAGAGTAATAAATGTACCGGTTGAATGTGTGCATACACACACTGACGAAGGCCAAGTGCCAAAACGCGTCTGTGGCCAGCTTGTAGTTGAATAAACTACTGCGTGATTGAAGGTACCCCCCGAGTGCTGTCATTTCTTCTGTGGGATTTACATGGTTTTGACGAGCGTAATGTTTCGCGGCGTTCTTCGAGCCGCCGACAGCACCTGCCCGTGAGTGCACAGGATCTTCGAAGAGAAAGGAGCGGCGAACTCATTTGTTTCCTGTGCACCGCCTAACCGCCAGCAGGAAGGTCTATCGCGGATTGGCCCACACCCACTTCGGACAGTACGAGTCGATTCTCGGAGGACACCGGCGAGCCGTGGGTTCTCTTCGGGAGTCTATCGGAAACACTGAGACGGGTAAGAGGACCATCGCCTGACTTAATTTCCCCTGTTTACCTCGTGAGAATGACATAACGAGGGAGCGGATATTTGGGCAGAGCGTCAGGGGGGAAACCTTTTTCACAAAGTCATCACAAGCCAAGCCCATGAACGAATGCGCCCGCACTACACCAAGCAAGAGGCGCAATTGAAACCGGGAAAATGTTCTCAGAAACAGACCGCCGCACGGCGGCAAAAGACATGTTTAAACACCGTGAAAGACGTGAGAGGACCAATGAAGATGTGCCAGTGGTAGATCCACAAAATGTAAAAATAAAGGAAATGATGGTAAAGCTGGAAAGGCTGCATGAACGCGAGACACGCAAATGGTGGGAAGCCACAAGCCTCACCAGCTATGTTGAGGTGAAGAGAGTACCACGAGGGCTAAGGGTTCACACTGTGCCATCATACGAGAACCCTGACCCCCAGTTGCTCACGGACTGGGAACTACACACAGCTGCATACACGGAAGGGACCCTCAAGATACTAATCAAGTATGCTTGGAGTGACCGTGAAAAGGCGCTGGAAGAAATAAAGAACTCAGAGGACAAACTGGAGGAGGAACCTGATAAAGAGCTAGTGCTGCAGCTTTAAACCGACATGAAATCATGCCTCACCAAATACGAACAAAAAATACGTACCAGGAAACAAGAGAAGTACGAAAGAGATGAGGATGATTATCAACAGGGGCGCATTCTAACATATGCAAGAAAATATGATGCTTCGCGCCAAGCACTGCAATCCAGAACGACCTCAACACCCGAAATTCTCACGTCCGAATCCGAAGTGACGGAGAGCGAATCCGGAGATGAGCAACAAAATACAAGGGTACCAGCTAAAACACGGCAAAAACCACAACCAACGGAGCCAAATGACAGCGAAAAGACCCCTTTTCACCAGGAATACGATGTCATCAAGGGGACCTGGCTAAGAGGCGGCAAGACAAAACCACCGGACATGGCAGAACAACAACAGAAAACAAAAAAACAAGGCGGACAAGGAGAGGGGGCGGCGGCAAGCGGTGGCGGAAAGGGGAGAGGCAGAGCGAAGCCCAACAACTGGGGCAACCGGACACGAGGCAACAAAAAGTGACTCCGGTAACGGAAACCACCAGTCAAAGTCTAACGGTGGTCAATCTGACTGAAAGAACTTTAACCGACACAGAGACAAATTTACTCAGCCTCGGACTCACCTTCTGTCCCAGCACCCCACTTGAATATACCCAAACGAGAATAGACCTCTTCAGATTCACACGCAAGCTCAAGTTGCATAAATACTTCAAACTACGGCCCCACCTAAAACAAAGTGGAGACAAAGGTACCAGAGCAACAGCAACTGATGCCCTCACGGGTAGGGAAATTGCAGCTCTTGAAACCCTCGAAGAGTTGCGTGAAGAACACCTAACACAGGATTCACCTGGATTCCTCAACAGAGGACAAAGAGCTCTAGCCTTGGGTATTGAACAAGATCGTGAAGAGAGTGGATATAAACCCCTATCAATATTCATCCCACAGATGCCTTGGGATGCAATTGACGCCTTTTCTGAAGCCATGACCCAAGAACTCATGCAGTACAGAAAAGCAAACAATCCCATAAAGTACAACATTACAGAGCAACAAAAACTGGCTCTACATGACCTTATGAGGGACGAAAAAATTATAATCAAACCTTCGGATAAAGGGGGTAATGTTGTACTACTCACCAGAGAATACTACAGATTTGAAGCATTACGCCAGCTTTCTGACACTAAGTTCTACGTCAAATGCACCAATGATGTATATTTGGAAAGCATCCGGAGTTATGATAAACTGATAGGGAAATGGCACAACTGTAACATGCTCAGTAAGGATGAATTTCTCTTCCTCCGGACAACCCAACCCCTTACACCAACCTTTTACCATCTGCCAAAATTACATAAGGACAGTTTACACCCCCCAGGCCGTCCGATTGTGTCATCGATTGGCAGTCTTACTGAAAATATGTCCCGGTTTATAGACAAATTCCTATTTCCCTTGGTACTTACTCTACCCTCATATGTACGGGACACCAAGGATTTTTTGAATCAAATAAGGAATGTGAAATGGGACAAAGACTGCCTACTGATTGTGCTAGACATTACTAGCCTGTACACTGTCATTGATCACCAACAAGGCCTAGAGGCTATCCAGAACTTTCTGAACTTGAGACAATTGAGATTTACCACACACAATACCATGATCCTCGAGTTCATCGAATTTTGTTTGAACAATAACATATTTTTATTCGAGGATCAATTGTTCAGACAGGTGTCTGGGACGGCGATGGGTACCTGCTTCGCTCCCAGCTACGCGAATATTTTCGTTGGCTGGTGGGAGGAGCAGGTACCCAGGAGCTGTATGGTAGATGGAGTAGAAGGAAAGACGGAGGGTTGGTTCAGGTACATTGACGACCTGTTTATTGTCTGGCGGGGCTCATCGATAACAGCACAAGCGTTCATTAACAAATTGAATGAGAATGCCTGCAATTTACACTTTTCAGGGACGGTAAGCCCTGTATCAGCAGACTATCTGGACCTGAAAGTGTTCTCAGAAGACCAGCAGATTCACACAGCTCTACATAGAAAAACGACTGCTGGCAACTCTACTCTTTTTGCCAGCAGCAGTCATCCCCCCCAACTTATCAAGAGCATTCCGTACGGAGAGCTACTCCGACTCCGTAGGAATTGTTCAAGATTAGAGGACTTTGATGTGGCAGCTAACGAGTGTGTGAACCGATTTAAGGCCAGGGGGTATGGAGAGTCTCTTCTAAAAAACACCTTGAGGAAAGTAAGGGCCATCCCTAGAGATTCCTTAATCACAACTAAACCCGCCATTGAGAAACCTGATGATGGTAAAGGAAAGTTTAGGCTAATAACCCCTTTTTCTGCTGGAGCTAATGACCTCAGATCTATGCTGCGTAATAACTGGCACATTCTCAAAACTGACAGTGTCCTTAAAGATGACCTACCTGTTCACCCACTTATAACCTTCAACAAAACCAGATCCCTAAGAGACTATCTGGTCACCAGCCACTTGGAGAAACCACTCCCAAAAACTAACACCCTAAAATCCATGAGTGGATTTTTCCCTTGTGGAAAATGTAAAGCGTGTGCCGGAAGTAAAAGGGTTCTCTCAGTTGAAAATCCCGATACTGGCAAGAAACTGCAAATAAAACAGTTCATTACATGCAGCACTCCCCTAGCAGTTTATTGTTTGATTTGCCCCTGTGGCCTCCGCTATATAGGGAGCACAATCAACATGCTGAAGCTACGGATTTTAGAACATCTTAGGGCTATCGACAAGGCTGATCAATCGTACCCAGTCGCTCGGCACTTTGCCGAAAAACATAACAGGGACCGCAGTCAGCTCCAATATTTTGGCCTTGATACCATCAGAAATAATGCTAGAGGGGGTGACCGTCTGCGACGACTACGCAGACTTGAGTCGCGCTACATTATAGATCTTTCCACTAAATGGCCAAAAGGGATGAATAGTGGGGAAGAAATGGTCTTCCATCTAGGCAAATAGCAACCTTGCTGTTATTGTATCTAATTGTATTCTGTCTGTGCTGAGATTTTGTGGATCACTGTATGTATGTATAATATATTTCTGTGTAGTTACAGGGGAGGCTAACCAAGATGAATTTAGAAACTGACCCTCCAGTATATAAACACAGAGAACTAGATCTATGTCACATATACACACTGTTCTCACTAAGAGGTATTTTGATAGGTTCAAAGGGCTCTTTGATTCCTAATGTTACATACTACATGAACAGTAACTAGAGTTGAATGTACCTCAGGCACGTTTTCACGTTTTCTTTGGCACCTCTCAGTTTTTACACTATGTATGATATGTTTACGTTCAATTTCTTATTGTGTATAATTTTGTGCAAAGGTTGTAAATAGGGTCACCTCTCTTTATTTTAGAGGACTGTTGCCGATCCACGGCTTTATCTAACAGTGTAATAATATCACAAATATTGTTTATATACCTCCCACTTGAGCATCTTCACCTATCTGTAGGTATGACAACGCTGAGTATATTCATTATGGGTATTGAATAACGTAATGTGTATTATACCGTTACAAGATGGCGCTTGCGAAATTTGGGAGAGTTTCAGTCCTCTGTCGATGTCGACTGAGAGGTGTAACCTTTGCACTGTGTATAGAGTAATAAATGTACCGGTTGAATGTGTGCATACACACACTGACGAAGGCCAAGTGCCGAAACGCGTTGGTGGCCAGCTTGTAGTTGAATAAACTACTGCGTGATTGAAGGTACCCCCCGAGTGCTGTCATTTCTTCAGTGGGATTTACATGGTTTTGACGAGCGTAATATATATATATACATATATATATATATATATATATATATATATATATATATATATATATATAGTTTCAGCTGCAGTTCAAAGTAGTTGGACTGCAGTTCCCATCATGCAGTGCACAGGTAAGTACCGTTTGTGGAGTCAAATAACGCTGTAAATCCTTGCAAGCAGTGCGAGTGTTGTGCACAAGGAGAACCCCCGTAAATAAAAGTCAAAGCGCTTCCTCGGGTTCCAAAAGTCGACGTTTTTCTCCTGCTTCCCCCACAGAACAACGAAAGGAGCAAGACCACAACGTAAGTGCAGTTTCTTCGGTGCTTTATTCGTGCCAGAATCTCAGCCTGCAATCCACCATGACGCGTTTCGCCTCAACAATGAGGCTTGATCACATAGCGTGCCATGGACACAAACAAGGGAATTTAAAGTGCAAATGCTTAAGTGATACAGCTGTGCTGGTAAGTATTAGTAAACAGTGAAAAAATACTACACGGATCTAGTGAAGGATAAAGGGCGTGGTGCCCTGAGGGTTCTAATAATAAACATATAGATGATGAATTAAGGGATGTATAAAGTCAAATATATATATATACATTGTTTTTGTTATAGGTCACTGTACCATGTATGATGATAAGGAGTGGAGTACTACATTGCAGTCTTTTCTTCCTTTGTTTTTTCTTTTCAGGTTATTTGCATATTGGCAGAGAACTACATTTGAATCTGTAGGCACATTATAGTTCTACATCTCCACTCTCTTTGTAAATACACTTTTTTACTTAGAAAAACGTGAATAAGGTGGCGTGTGGTGCACCCTGTCCTGAAGAAGGAGTTGATTTCCGAAACATGTCGACGCACCCAAGAGGTGATGTGCTTAATATCACATAAAACCACCTCGTCCTGCACCTTTTTAATAGTACCAGCCCGGGGGCTCATTAAATTACTTTTGACTTACCCTACTAGCTAGGCACTTTTTAAGCATTCACTCACTTACATTACTCCACCACGTACTCACACAAAAGCCCTCACACGCACCATGCATAGTCTTTTTAATCAGTGCTCCCACAAAGTCGTAGGTCGCAGCATGCCACATCCGGTAGAGGGGTGCGTAGACCCCAATGATGAAGCATGACACCAAGGGTCCTTTTGGTGTGTGAGGGGTATTTAAAAAACAATATGTGCTCCCCACCACAGTAGGGAACACACTACCTGAACAGGTGGATTCTTGTTGTTTATTATTTTTTTAGTAATAATTAGTATGCATCCTGAATTGACTTTATAGAGGCTCTAGTAATTGATGTTTACGAACACGAAACATGGTTGTTAAAATTGTTTTTTTCTACTGGGCAGTTGACAATCTATTTAATTTCTATTTATTGTTCAACTTTCTATGACCTTCATCTGTCTGTGATGAAGAAGTTACTTACTTTCGACAAAGCTCTTTCTGGAGGATACGCTATCTAGTCACAGATTCCTCACCTTGTGAATATTTGCCAGGTGCCAGACTGGATCCGTAAACTTCACAGCAGTACTCCTGAGTGCAGTTAGAGGGCATTGTGTGGCTCCACACTGATGTCGTTGCTCTGAGGAAGTGACGAGCGGACAACAAATAAGTGCCACAATGCATGCTGACGTCAGTTGCTTTCTTAGACTGTCCATGCCGTTAGACACAGAATTCATTAGCAAATTGCCATGACCAGTGTGTAGATCTCTAGAATAGAACCATTTTACATGGAAAAGAGTCCAATTCACAGAATGGGAAGGTGTGTGGTTCAGTGAGGAATCTGCAGTGACATAGAGTACCCACCAGGATGAGCACTACCGAAGGTAATTAACTTGCTCTTCTAACGGATACTTCTAACTGTAGATTCCTCACCTTGTTCATCTGTACTGTAGCATAGGAGTACATCCCTGGTAGTGGTGGTTATATGAACTGGCTCATAACAAATGTTCCTGCAGGAACACACAGGCAAAATGGCCATCCCGACTGATAAAACTGTCAAGACAGTAGTGCCACAAAGCCACCTGACAAATATCCACTCTGCATGCCCACACAGTAGTATCAACCTTGGCTCTAGTGGACTGAGCCCATAGGCCTTCCTGGAGCAGATTCTTGGCCAATGCGTACCAAATCTTGATGCAGAGCACACCCCATCGAGAGATGGTCTCCTTCAGTACTGCCTTGTCCTACTTTGCACCAGCAAATCCACAAACAGCTGATTGCCGACTTATGTTCTATGGTGCAATCAATGTAGAAATTGACTACTCTCTTGGGGTCCTAAAGATGGATTCTTTCTTACTCTTTTGAGGGATGAGACGGAGCAAAGAATGACAGGAGTGAGATAATCTCTCTGACGTGAAAAGGTGTTACCACTTGTGTTAGAAAAGAAGCTCGGGTCCTCAGCAACAGATTTATTTTTCATCTTTTAATTGTTTTTCTCACATCAGTACGTACAGTGCATTCCAAGGTTCCACCACTATTTCAAAGCAGGACAGTAATTTGTCTGACAGCCCAACATAACTTTGTTGGTAAAGAAAAATCAGGATCCACATCTTATTACAAACAGACAGATGTGGTTTCTCCTAGTAAAAAGTGTATAGTCTAGAGGTACATACATGCAAAAGACCTCACCGACTCCATTCACAAAACAGAACATGTATGAAACAGATTCATCTGATTATGAAGCCATTTGAACATTCAAGTGCTCCTCTTGTTGATGCAATGATACATGCAAATAGGTGTCCATATATCTTTAGGCCTAGATTTTATACAGTGGATATTGCAAACGTCTCTGCAATGATATAACTAACAGTAACACTTCTGAGAAACCACCTAATGAGGGCACTGGACCTTTCATTCAGTTTCTTGTTTAGCAAGCAATATCAATATAGCTGCAAGGTGTCTCACAGGCTTTGGCACCTTATCAACATATTCCAATATAGCTACATCTGGTGTTTAAGGTATCTCATATTAAAGTACCTTGGATATTGTATCTATTATATTTTACCAGTAAGAGGCAATATTGTTTGCACGTCAATGCAAAATACAAAACGTCGGCCTATGGGATGATGACAGTAGGCCATTCATGGGTTCTGGACTTGTTTAATTTATGTAGTTTAGCTGGAGTAAAGTATAAGCTATGGACAAATTTAAGGTGTACAAGTTTGTGTTTATAGTTCAAGGTGAACAGGACACAGCAGTAGGATCATTTACACACGTTCCATAATTCTCCAAAATCCTATTGCCTCAATGGTATCACCGGTACATCATCAATACGACATTCACCAATCGACAACTTACTGATCTGAAATACTCAATCCCTTATGTATGCAAAGTTCAGGAGTTTAGTAAGGGGAATAAACTCTAAGGGTCCCTGAAGAAACTCATAGCAGTAAACCTGTAATGTGTATCAGAGTTTAAAGTATGTAAATATTCAAGTATGTTAGTGGCTCCTCTGTCTTTACAATGATCAAGAGTTGCAAAATGTATTCTATAAACATTGTAATCATACCACGTCAGAAAGCGCTTTACAGCTTTTGTAGTAGTTGTAGGCACGCATGGATTGCTAGAAGTGGGGCATCCAGTCAACATACTAGCCAAAGTCCCAACATTTAACACAGTCTATTCCAGGCAGCTGCCATTGTATGAACAGCATCTCTAGGGTAAGGTAGTTGCTCAAATAAAGAAAAGGGATTAATTTACCCGAACCTATATGTTCAGTTTTCACAGCCATATGCAGTATGAGAGATTCTTAAATTATCTGCTGAATTTTTATTAAGGAGCATAATGACACTATTAGGCATCTATGTGTGCTTGGCTCTCTCTCAGTGGACATGTCAGTGTTATAAAAGCAATGGCCAATAGAAGCATGGCCATCAGGAAGACTGTGGTAGCTGGAGAGGTTTGGGACAGAGCTGGCAGTTGTCCCTGATACCCTGGACGTTGCCTTTGTAAGCCATGATAGGGCTGTGACACCTGTTGGGTTGGTGGCGAGGCATGCATTGGCGATAATGGATACCACTACTGTAGCCTAGAAAGGGGTGCAATTATTGATGGAACTATATGTATGAGGCAGACAAGCCCAAGGAATAAACTGTATTCCTGCATTCTTAAAGCGTTCCATGGTGGAGTCCGCCTTCAAGCCAAAGTGTGATAGCTATCTAATAGCACGTCAAAGTTTGGGATGTTTAGATATCCCCAGAGAAGACCACAGATCTCATACACATGTTGCGCAAAAGTGTCACACTAGGACCAATCACCCAACCTAAACAATCAGTTGTGTCCAAGGCACAGAGGAGCCATACATTTTGTTGAATCTCAGCTCCTGAATAGCTTGTGTTAGGGACAGTCAGAGGTCATTTGAAACTGTAAGTAAAACTTGGGCCACCGTCTCCCATATGGCATGAGAGACACCTGGTGTTTACCGATACAGAGCAAGGCTCTTGGAGGAAACAATGTGCTTGCCAAATGTCTCTATGCACTTAGACTTATGACCAGGTAGGGTGATGGGGAAGGAGTTGGGATTTACCTTACTGGTGGATGCCTGCACCACCAAGCTCTCTGGCATGGGGTGCTGTGCAAGGAAGTACCTCATATAGGTGGACTACTGCAATGGCCTATTGCTTAACGCGCAGGAGCAAGTTTTGAACAAATTACAGCTTGTTCAAAATGCTGCCGCAAGGATTCTGACTGGCACACCTAAATACTCATCCATTTCCCAAATCATTCGCAAGCTTCATTGGTTACCGATTAGAAGCCGGACAAAGTTTAATGCCATGTGTATTATTTACAAGGCTTTGAACAATAATGGACCAGAATTCTTCAAAAAAGCAATTAATGTGTACAATCCTAGTCGAACATTACGTTCATCTTCAGCCCAACAGCTCCAAATTCCACGTACAAAAAAGGCAACATGGGGAGACAAACGTTTTGTGGTGGCTGCCTCAAAACTATGGAATCAGCTCCCTTCCTATATCAAACTTAGCCCTTCACTATTAACATTCCGAAAACATCTCAAGACCTGGCTTTTCAATCAGTAAGTTGTCAATGGAAATCCTCTGCAATCTGTGAACTCTAGCGCCGAGACACCGGAAGGTATTTGTGCGCTTTAGAAATTTTATAAATAAATAAAAATAAATAAATAAATATCAATTTTCTTCATTATATTGGGGAACAAAATCATCCCTGTCATATAAATTGACAGTGTTTGTAATAGCGCAGAAAATGTAGCATAACATTTGGGACCTACTGCATGGCAAGGTATCAGAATCCAATGGGTTGCCAGTTGGCTGCACTCTAGTGGTATCAGGGAACGGCGAGGTCAAGGTGGATTCTGCTCAAAGTAAGAAAGCACAATGAGTTGCGGATCCTCCTCCGGCATCAGGGGCCTTGGCACCTTGTGGATGCAAAGCAAACCAGCACAGTGGGTGGTGCTGGACCCAGAATCAGCACCATACTGGCACAGATGGCACTGAGAGTGGACCCACTGGTGGAAGTCTGAGAGGAAGCCACTCTTAGCCCATCCTTGGGCCCGTAGGCACACGAGAGGGAACTTGTAAAGTGCCGAAAATACAATGTATGACATACGCAAAGGTCTTAACTTACTGCATCATGACTCAACAACTCAAAAATGTGGGGTGCATCGGGACGGGACTCGAGACCAGCTCTGCTGGAGATAAGGAGTGGGTCTCGGTGGCAGACCCTTGAACCCTCTCTTTACCCATAACCTTACAGGGTAAAAAAGGGATGTGCAACCTCAGAACATGACAATGCTGACTCCCCAAAGAAATTGTGGTAATAGATCTAGAACCCTTTTGCTCAGTCATTTATGCAAACCCAAAGAGGTGGATTAGAAATACAGCGTATGTAGTTACAATAATTTTTGAACCATTGTGATTCTTGAGTAAAATACTTGTGCTGCAAGGATTAATAGAAGGAAACAGAATAATGTGATTAGCATTACGAGAATGGTGAAAAAGATGAACACCTGTTTTGCTGATTACAGACGACTATATTCTTGCATACGAGTACAGTAATATAGTGTACTCATACCTAAAGTATTCTACCCTATCATGTCTAGGGTGAGTGGATCTGCCAAATCCCTGTTGGGTGGTCTAACTCCCCATTACGTGTGGGTAAGTGTCAGCAAGCTGCCCATCTTGGTGCAGAATTGGACAGCTTAACTTGCATTAGATGACAAGATTCAGCTGAGCTGGAATTCCGGCATGTTATGTTATGTTAGCGGGCATTTATTAAGCGCATGGCTACTCCAAGGAGTGTCCTGGCGCTAGAGCAAACAAGACCAGCATATACCATGAGACCCAACGGATTTCCTCAGAACGAGGGGCAAGCCATTCCATAGGCGAGAGGCCAGTACTTGGAAGGATCTACCACCCCTCCGGGAAAGCTGAATACGAGGGGTGATGATCAAAGACTGAGATGGAGACCGCAAGGTTGGATACGGAATGTAGGGTTGCAGTCTGGCCCTGAGGTATGTACCAACCTCCCAGGCCCAGCGAAATGCTCCTCTGAATAAACAAAGGGTTGATGTCACATATATAATAACATCCTCCATGTTACCATGCCAAAGCCCAGTCAGGCCACAATTGTTTATTCTATGGTGATAGATCAGTCGCCGAGCGGCCAAAAACAAAAAAAATAAACATCTTGAGGGTTGAACTAAGCCCTTGTACAAAATGTTCAAGGTGTTCTGAAAGAGTGCCTACTAAGTGGTATTGTAAGCAAACTGATTTCGAGGAATGTTATCCTGCGGGTGCACGTTAATGAATGTCTGTCAAATGTCATTGTGTTTAAGGAGAGAAGGCAACTTAAGAACGTGAGCATGTACAGATGGCATTTCCTAACTGGTCCTAATACATCCACATGACACTACAGTTTGAGAATGGTGGGAAAGAGCTGATTCCCACTTAGATTTTTGATGCTTCTTTTTGAACTTATGCAAAGACTTTGACCGCGACAAACATCTGCAGTGGAAACTACTTCAAGAGCAGTAATGATACTTTCCTTTCGATCTGGACCAGTCACAGCATAGAGTCTTCCGATGTTTAGCACCATAAAGATTAGCTTCCTGTTCTCGTAGGGTTGAATAATCTAGGCGCTGTCATCGCAGAACCTGCAGCATAAGTATACCTTGTAAGGGCCTAGCAGAGACATCTGTATGCGACAGTCCCTGCAAAGCTTGAATCCTGTTGTCTTTGAAGGTGACGTTTTCCCTAGCTGACTGGAAAACATTTTGCAAAAGTCTTAAAAAGACGAAAAAGCATCTACAAACCCAAGTCTGAAGGCACAGAAAGAACGGAAGGTACACCAACAAACATGGGAAGCACTTAAATGCAGGTCTGCTTGTTACTTCTGGAGTGGGATAATGTTGGTGAGGTGCCGCATGACACCACCTACCATTGCTCTGGAGTACGATTGTAAAGTATCCAGATTACAGAATATTCACTATATCAAGAATCTGCAGTTATAAGTATCCGACAAAAACTATTTACTTTTTTTTCCTTGATGTATGTGGCAAATAATGTATCTCAGGCCTATACATTACAAGTAAATAATCGTTTCGCTGGTCAGAGGAATTGGCTGTTTCATGTTCTAATGCTCTAGACTTCTGAGGTGAGCTGTTTCTGAAAAAGAACTACACAAATGACCTTTTTTTAGTAAACAAGGATTTGTAAGAAGGGTTTGCATGGAAGATCTTTAAAGCGGACAACTACATGCTGTGACCATGCAGAAGGAATAGGTAAATTAATACATCTACTGAAGGGATAGAGATCTATTCTAAGGGATAACCTGCCGTATAATGTATTATTTATAGTCTATCCTGTTTTTAAACCTATAACAACTGATAAAACCTCACCAAAAAGAGAATAGCCACTATTATAAACACTGAATAAACAACTTTGCAACCACAAGTTAAATGCCATTTAAAGAAAGGAAAAGATGAGTGAAAGAGTCATTTTGATTTCTTTCTGAAAGGGCCAATACGATGTAACTTTGTTATACAAGGCAGCAGCAATAAAGACTGGGCTAACATTATCCTGCTTGAGTTTTGTTGTTTGGGGATGTCACAAAAATATTGTTTCTTCTTCCTTTTGCATTTTTCAGATTTTGTGGTCTTTGGTCTAAAGATGCAGGGTTTAGAAACATTTTCGAGGTCTTATTTAATTATGTTATAAACTGCAGAGAATCAGGAAATATCAAAATCATATTTAATATTTTGGCTATGTTTGATTCTTTCACTTATAGGTAAAATGGCTGGTTTCATAAGAATCTTCCCCAGTATGTACCATCATATTTATCCACAGACAGAGAATGGGTGAACCCTTTGATACATCAGCCCCCTTTTCTAGCGAGTAAGTATTAATAGTAAGTGAATTGCCAAACACCCCAGGCTTTAAACATTCAATGCAAGGTGTAATGACAGGTATATGTGAAAAGAGTGCTGTCACCAAGCATCTGGGATAGTGGTGAAAACCTGCCACCAGATGTTTGGAAAACATGGAACGCAGTGTCATTTGGAATGCTGCAGCAAAAAGTTCTTACCAAGTTCAACAAAGATTGGAGTGATAGTGTTTGCATTGCCAGTAATTCAGCTACATACATAAAAAAGTGGTTACCTATAAATATCGATACCTGGCAAACAAAAGGAGATACCTGAGCTGAAGTGCTTTCTTGCAAGAGATCCGTCTCACTTGCTAGATTGTATACTGAAAACATCTTTACAATTTTCAGAGTAAATGAAGAATGCTATTGACTTTGTAGTCTGTTCTGGTGCACTGTTTCATTATGCGCGGGAACTAAAAAATAAATATTTCTTATTTTGTGCTTTGTGTGGCATCAAAGAAAGAAGCATTCCAACTGTGTCATTTAGCCATTTGTTCTCAGTCTTAGAGGCCGTGAATGCTATATTATCCATGTGGAGACCATTTACGGAATTTTTGCTTACTAATGATCCCAAAGTCAAGAAGTGTGAGGATTTTTACAGGACAACGTGACTTCTGTGGTGGACACAATCAAAAAAACAGAGTCTGAAAACACCCTTGTCTACCAAATGTTCAGCCTAATTGGTGTAGATGTGAAACATCTCCTTGAGAGTAGGCTGGATGACACCTTTAGTGACTTTGGCACTGCAACATGTTCCATGTTAGAGTTCTTGAAACTTGGTAAGGAAAGAAATGTTGAGGAGCAATTCAGGAAATCTTATTATACAGTGCATGAGAAATGGCTTTCAATGATGCATACAAATGTCCCATCATCAATCATAGCACTTGAAGTCAATTAAGCCTCGCTGAGGTACTCTGCACAAGCTCTAGATCCCTTCCGTAAAGGATAATTTTCTATGGACTTGAAAAAGTACTGTTTCATTTTTGACCGCTTCAATAACTGAGGGCATATGCGCCGAGTTCAACGCGTATGTTGCAGAACCAGTTCCAGAAAATCACAATTTTAGGTGCACCAGGAGTGGCATGGAGAGCTATGTCAGTGGCCAGAGTTAGCAAATTGCGTAATGGATGTTTTGTGGTTGCCCATCTCAAGTGGCAATGTTGAGAGGACATTTTCACAGATAAACATTTACATGGGAAGGAAAGAGCGAGCACACATGACCAAAGACTCACTAAAGAAGTGAGTCTGGTGTATGGTGCACTATTATAAGTTTGATTTTTAAAACATTATTTGAACCTCATATATCCTGTTGGCACAATGTCTATCCACAGAGGCACTATCAGTGCAGAAAGCATGCACTAATAAAAACCAAATTATTCCATAAACACCAGAAAGATATAGTTTCTGTTGTTTTTATTAGCACAAAAATGTGTAACCACTGATAACTACTGTTTTTTAAGGTATTAAAAACACTGAAAACACCCCACCATAATTCACCAAAATAGAAATTGAAAACAGGAAAGCCTAATTATTTACATATGGCCCACTTTTCTAAATCTTCCAAATTATCTTCATTAATTCTGTTAGATTTCAGCTTAATGTAAATTGGACGAAGGGTTACACGCCATGACATTCTTTTTACTCATCTTTTCATTAAGTATAGACTGGATAAATTGAATTACGAGAACAAATGTTTGGATTTCCTCAATTTTGAATGGACGTTCTAAGTGTTTCCTAACTTTTAGAACTTCTACTACACCCAGATAAAACATAGAATGGGGTTTTCTAGTGTTTTTGGAGAATTTTGTTTTTATTGTCTTCCATTCACCAGCTAAAGCTGGAAATGTGCCTGTTGTAGTCCATCTAAAAGAACTCAGTAGTAAAGATGTAACATAGCCTCAATACAATGATCATTTGAAGGACAACAACAAAAAATGCCAGGCATTATGACAAGATGTACTCTTTTGGGTGAGCAAAAGGAGTCTGATTCTGACGGTCTACTTTGCACTTACTGCTTGTGATCCAAATTTCAGTTTTAGCACACCTTCTGTATCACATCCTCGAAACATAATTTTGGAGTAGGAGTAAAGATACGCCTACTACGAGGAGCAGTCTCTTTCAACTAATAGATGTAGCATCTCTCTCTGCCTTCTGGGTAATGCTTACATACCTCGAGCTTTTCCGCTATTTTCATGAAAACAGCCAGAAACATACTGAGAATCGCAAATAACCACATTGAAAAAACAGATTTGAACTGTGGATTTTACAGCGCAACATTCAACATAAATATGTTGAGTAGGGTGTTTTTTTTACAGGCAGCTCTAAAATAGAACTAATGAAACCATAAATGTAAAAACATTTCAGACAACTCGAGCAGACGAAAAGTGCACTCAACTCCCTCAAATTCACAAACACCCTTTACATCCTCCTTTGAAGTTTAATGTTGAATATGCATCGTTTAAGACAATCTTTTACCTGTTTTAAAGTAGTTGATAATTGAATCCCTTGTAATTCCAGGAACCTTGCAAGTGGAAAACAACATTCGGAATTGATCCATATCCATAGGCATATTTCCAGATTTATGTACAGGCAGCTTTTCCCTACAAGGCAGAGAGATGTGAAACGAATGCAGCAGATTAATTTACTCTTTAATAGTTGGAAATACAAAGCACCAAAAAAATATCAAATTTATTACAAAAAGTAGACAATTACTTTTGTTACACCAGCTCTCGTGTTTTGATGGTGAAGCAAAATATTCAGTAACAATTTATGTCCAATTTGCAGAAATATATCTTTTAAAAATACCTGGGCCTTAAATTCACATACAGCATATCAGTTTTAATTTTGACCTTGTTTAGAGGTCAGCATTAGCAATAAACATAGGTGCACATGCATCTTGCGCCTATTTTTTACGGTACAGACAATTATCTGTTGATCAAAAACATTCATTAATTTGCTGGTATTTTGGGCTGTATTTTACCACCAGCATTTAACTGGAAGCTCAAAACGCATGAAAAATGTGTGCAGGCAAATTCATATTAATTTAATACATACTCCAAATTAGGTTCTTTGTATTTAACTTTATTTTATTTTCCAGAGTGAGGTACGTGCAAGTATGGTATGTTGAAGATAACAACTCCTGTATCTGAGATCTCTGTTTATATTAAAACAGTTCTTATCGACTTGAATTAAAATACATTTTTCTACATATTACTGGTATCAACATTCCAGTAGAATCATCACTACTAGTTCATTCACACTTCAGCTGATTTCCTTGCAAAACATCCCACAAGTGCAATGGCGGTGACATATGTCCTCCTCAGAGATAAGTGTATGGAATAGTACAAGCTTCGAAAGGGAAGACTAGGGCTACAGGGCAGACTAGTAGGCAAGAAATTAACTGGGTACGTAACTGTCAAAGTGCTAAATGGTATGATAGGACTTGAGTGTTGGAGGATCCATGGGAGACAGTGGGGTATTAGCAAGCACATAACGTGATTTGCGGGTGAAGGGGGAAATTTTAGCAGAGGACAGAGGAACAGACACCAACTCTGAGCACGTGATAGAAAAATAATGTGAGAGGACCAGATTGGGGGAAAGGCAGACAAAGGGCAGGGTCATAGTGTTAGTCAAGGAAAGGATACTGCAGAAGGTAAGTCCTTAGGTAAAGGAAGACCAAGAAAGGATCAGTTGACGTAAAATCTGTAAAGCCCGACTGCATCTTCAGTAGGCAGAGACTCAATTTTCTTGATTTTTGCAGAATTATTAACATGTTTGCCTTGTACGTAGATGTCATCTATCCTTATATTTCCGAGAACCGGTGAAAGTGTCAAGTGCCTCAGACAAGACATCCATAATGACAACAGATGCGACATCAGTCTGGGTCAAGTGCCTTATTATTTCTATTTCAAGGTCCAACAAGAACAATAAAATAAACAGTGTAGTCTGAAATGACATGCTTTTACCTTTTTTGTTAATGAGAATTCGTCTAAGACTCACATCTTGATGCACATAGGTTATGGCAGGCATTGCTGAGGTTATTTCAGAAATTCCCATCTCAGATAAGATATGGTACAAAAGGGCTGACACTTGACCACTTAGGAAGAGAGGACCTTCACCCCTGAATATTGCACAAGATACTGCCAGAGAAGATCGTGGCTGCCAGATTGCAGAGATGCTGCTGCATTGCGCTTTAATGAAAGTTGATACCCGGCCAAGTCCAGGAAGAGAGAAGCTGATGCAACACATGTTTCTCTTTCACAGGGAAAACTGCCGCCCAGACATCTAATAACTACAGCATTGTGCTTCAAACAGGTATGCAATGTAATGATTCCCCAAAGAAACTCTAGATGCAAGCTATGCTACTCCATGCTGTCCTAGTGTATTACATAGAAGTAGATTTTAGGGTGCCATGTTGCAAGATACCATTTTATCTATGGTAAAAAATTACATTTTATTCTTGTTGTTCACAACATTAATTTGTGCAGTTTAAATAATAATCTGTGTGGTTATTTTAGATGTACTAAACAACAGGGTGAGACTGTTGAAATAAACACTTTTCAGTTAAAGTATCATTTTCTTAGTGAAGATTGTGTGTGCAATATTGTAAGAATCTAAACTGGCTTTTCAAGTTACCACTGTGTCCCTGGATCCCTTTTTATGACTATTGGTATTCCAAAATCATTTAAGCTACTTCAAGTATGTATTGGGTGGGGGTCTAACAATCTGTCTTTCACATTAAACTAAGTTCACTTATGTCACCTGTGCGTGTGAAGATAATCCTTATAGAGCCAAGCTAGAGGCTTAGTTTGTGAAACACAGGAAAGGAGAACACGGACACAAGGGGAGGGAAACTGTGGGCACCGCAGGAGTTTATATTAAGAGGTGCAGTGTGCAATTTTTGAGGGGTCACAATCGTAGTCAAGAGCAGACTCTAAAGAACATGGGCAGCTAATGAGACCAGTGAGAGAAGACCATGATAGCAGGAGTGGAAGACAATGAGAGTTAGAAAAGTAACTGTTCACTGTTACTATGGGAGACTTAGTGTCCTGCTGCCAGGTACTCTCTTAATGTAAAATTTGAAGGGGTATTCTCTGTGTGGAAAATAATATCAGTCAGTGAAGCAGCAGGAACCTGAGGCTGATGGAGTAACCACATTAATTTAATTCCCTAACAACAGCAAGCTCACAACCATCTGACCAGAAAACTCTGCCACATCTGTACGAGCCCAGAACAAATTTAAGGGCTTGGAAATGACCCTAGGCTGGAGGTGGGTGAAGGGGAACTAATGAGCTCTGCTACAAGACATTTTTGTCCTATTCTCTTGTACAAGTTCACAGTTTAGCCAGTAGAGTGAGCACTGTAATTGAGTGCCTGGAGCTGGGAAATTGCTTAATGCTGAAGCAAGTGAAAATGCCACTTACTGGTATGCCCGTGTAGCACTCCTGCTGTTAGTTAGTTGGATGGTTAATTAGTTGACTTTATCATAACATTGGACTTTCACTGGATCTTCATTTTGACATCAAACACCTTTCTCATCATCAGATTCATTTCCTTCAATTACCCATATGTCCTCAGAAAAATACTACAATAATTATGTATATAAAATAAAAGACTCAAAGGCACTAAAATACAGATATTTTGTTGGCCTTTATAGTTCCAAAAACATGAAGCACTGCCATATATATGGTAACGGAGATGGGAAGGAAAAGGGAGTGGCGAGACAGGGCAGATTTCAAAGTGGGCTGCACCAAATCAGTATACTGATAATATAACCATTCACAGCAGTATTTGGCTCACAAGTAGCATTAGAGTGAAAATCCTAATAATAAACATAGCTAAGCTGTGGAGACTATAAAAGAGAAACTGGAGAAGGTATTTTATTATTGGCAACAGTACAAAGGGTAACCTAGAAGGTATTTGAATGTTGAGCATTCTATTTTTATCTCCTCACAGTGCCTAAGACACTGCCAAAGTGTTCTCTGTATATGATTATAATGCAGTCACTTGAAAGGCCACATTCTGGTGTGTGAATGTTTTTCAGCTTTTTCAGGTCACCCCTTCTTACAAAAAGGCTGCTGCTCTCCATCTCCAAGCGGCATCCAAGGTCTAATGCCTTGTTAGTCTGTTGACACTGAGAACAATGCTTCACATGTATGTTACTATTTGTTTCCTGACCTGCCAGTTGGTCCCTTAATTGCCCTATACATTTTAGGATATTTCCTTTGGTGATTAGGCTTTGAAGAAAGAAGGAAGAAGCTATGCAGCTCTTTTAGTTATGTCTTAGCACTAGCGCCTAGTATTTTGATGGACTAATTCATCCTTATGCTTACCTTGTCAATGGAATTCCCAGATTTAATGCTGAGATTGATGTGGTCCACCCCAATGCATCGAGGTGTTTCAAAATGTTTTATGTTATGACAAACCTGGAGGCTAGCATTAGGTATAACTAATTTTTTACAACTCCTTCACAGCATTTTAAAGATAACTCCTATTAACAGGGCTACATAGGAATCAAAATTTTCATTTGCATTCTTAACTCCTCTAAACATTATATTTCTTGTGAAGTTTCTCATGTACAGTAAAGTATGTCTATTCTTTTGGTCTTGAGTTTTGCTGTCCATTTTGGGTACTGGAGAATGAACATTTATAGTAGGTTTGATGGATCTGTAAAATTGGATTTTTTGTTTTCAATTTATGGAAATAAGGGTCCGATTTAATTTTTGGCAGATGGAGGACGTCCACCAGGCTGAGGATACTGCACCCACAAAATGTATAAAAGACCGTCAAGAATTGACAGTTCCAGTCAATGCTTTTTAAAGTTTTTTCTTTCTCCCCAAAATGGAATTCCTTTTTGAAAAAAAGAAAATGCTCCCTTCACCATGGGAGTGGAGCATTGAACAGTTTTCACTGCCCCTTAACACTAGGGTTTTCCTGGTGGTGACGGGCTGTGAAAACTGACCTGTATGTCCACCCATCCAAATTAAGTGGGCGGACATAAAGGTCAGCCTACGTCAGGCTGTCGGAGGGGTGTAACCATGGCATAGATGAAGCATCCTCCACCGTGGTTACACCAAATGTCCCACCCTCTTCTAAATCTGACAAGAGGACCATTATCTTGGTGGTAATAATACTCCATAGCCACTGAAACGGTTTATCCTTATCGCTGTGATGTAACTCAGACTTACAAAATCACAGGGACTTGCCCAAATCAACCTCCACAACTTTGGCTAAGAACATAACCTTTTATAAACTGGTAGCGTGGAGGAACGAATATCTCAATATTACCTAAGGGTACAATTAATTACCCTTATACTAGGCCCATCGTGCCCTCTCAATTTCAATGCTTCAATAACCACATACCACTCAGATTTCCTTATTGGAATAGTTCTTCATTGTATTAATTCATTACATTAAGACAAATATTTATACTCATACACATACATGAATCCTTTTAGGCAAACATGGGATATCTCAACTGTACATGGAACGAATCATCATGTATATGTTGTCGCCTGAACCCCACCTACTTCATGTCAGTGATCGCACCCTCATTAATAGCAATGTACTGTGATGTAATCTTATATACACAGAGGGTATTCACTATACCTCCTAAACAATTTATATATGTGTATCTCCACAACAATTCAAAAAATGATTCAGTCGATTCCTCCCCTCATAAACTGTTGACGTGTTTCAGCCCCTATTCCTTCCGGGCCTCATCAGGACAAGGGAAAAGGGAACAACTTCGCCTCTCACAGGCGTAACGTCTCTTGGAAGTGGCTCCCTGGCTATACGTATTCCTCACACTTCAAATCAGAGTCCCGCCGACTGCATTCTTAATAGGCCATGGCTCATCCGACCTATTACATTTTACAGGAAGCCATGCCCTGTTATTCATAATCAGTAACTCCTGCGGACGGCAGATAAAATCCTCGGCGCCTTCCGAAAAAGATCACACTCAGTTTCGTTCACAGTCGTCTGGCCACTCGTATCAACTCTGTGTTCAGGAGCCACAAACGGAAGACACCGGAGTTACTGATTATATCTGATGAACGGGGCATGGCTTCCTGTAAAATGTAAAAGGTCGTATGAGCCATAGCCTATTAAGAATGCAGCCGGCAGGACTCTGATTTAAAGTGTGAGGACTACGCATAGCCAAGGAACCACTTCCAAGAGACATTACGCCTGTGAGAGGTGAAGTTGTTCCCTTTTCCCTTTCCCTTTTCCCTTGTCCTGATGAGGCCCAGAAGGAATCAGGGCTGAAACGCGTCAACAGTTAATGAGTGGAGGAATCAACTGAATTCAAGGATAAATTTTTGTATTGTTGTGGAGATACACATGTATAAATTGTTTTAGGAGGTATAGTGAATACCCTCTGTGTATATAAGATTACCTCACAGTGCATTGCCATTAATGAGGATGCAAGCACTGACATGAAGTAGTTGTGGTTCAGGCGACAACAATATATACATGATGATTCGTTCCATGTACAGTTGAGATGTCCCTTGTTTGCCTGAAAGGATTCGGTATGTATGAGTATAAATATTTGTCTTAATGTGATGAATTAATACAATGAAGAACTATTCCATTAAGGAAATCTAAGTGGTATGAGGTTGTTGATGCATTGAAATTGAGAGGCGCGATGGGCCTAGTATAAGGGTAATTAATTGTACCCTTAAGTAATATTGAGATATTCATTCCTCCACGCTACCAGTTTATAAAAGGTGATGTAAAGTGTTGGCACTTCAATAAGGACGGTGTAAAGTGGCCTTACAAATACTTATTGTGGAAAGCCAGAGGTAAAAACTATGATCTGCTAATTTTTCAATGTGTGCCTTTTTGTGGCAAGTCTACATATGAAACAAATATTTAAGGAGAGAGCTTTAGTGATGACACGTGCTCACACGGTTGCATAGTGTAGTCTCTTGAGGATAAGCTGCACGGGGGCTGCAATTCCTGCTTAGTAGGTAGGCAAGTGATTAGGAACGAGACCCAAGTGGAAGGTCATGAGGTTCCAAACACTGTGTCTGTTTGCGAGTTAAAATGTGTCATTAAAAGGTACACAAATCTATCTGGTTTGCTGACTGCACACGATTTGGAGAGCCATGACAGTCTGGACAAAAAATTGAATGTTAATTGTTTGGATGCAGATGGTCAGTGGCCATATGCCCCGCTGAGAGAAAACAGCTGCCTCTTCTGATGGGAGGGGCACATCTCTTGATGGTATTGAAAACGCTTTAGGCCTGATTAAGTTGTGTGTAAGTCAATTAAGTTTTTTTTACTTCATGTTATAAGAAAGAAAAAAACGGGTACATGCATGTACATTCACAGCTATGGTTACAAAGCTCATTTCATTAACATTTGTCTCATCTTGCCATTCATCTGCACAGCACAGAGCCCCTCAGACTCACAGCTCTTAGTCAGGATAACACAACAGAGAGACATTGTAAAAATCATACTTTCAGATGCCTATCACTGGGTCCATGTAGTAAAAAGTGTTATATATATTTCCTCAAGTCAGTCATGTCTGAAGTGAGCTCAGTGAGAAAACAGAGTCAGGCCTCTTGGAAGAGGAAATAGCAAAGAGATTAGTTCAGAAGAAGGCAAACATTGAAGGAGGCAATGCAGTCAGTTTTAGTGAAAAGAAGAAATATAATTTCAAATGAGGTGTTTTGGCCAGTTTCAGTGGATAAAGAAGGAGTTACAGTGAAAGGTTTACATGCTAAAGGAAAACATCTGATGAAAGGTAAATAAGAGGTGGTTTGTTATATGATAATAGAGGAGGATGGTCCAAGCACCACAAAAAAGTAAAAGTTGTCCAAAGCAGCACGACTGGAGATGGGGTCCAAAAAGTCGAAAAATAATTAGTAAATTTATGATGGGCAATTTAAGAGAACATTTTGATATGGAGGAAAATGCCTGTTAAGTGTGCTCTTCAGGACCTACAGCGAAAAAAAGGATACATTTAGTCCTAACGCTATCAGACCCATCCGCCCAAAGCATTAAACAGGGCCCTTTGGACCATGCTGCATCATTTTTTAAAGAATGGATTAGACATACACAAAGGACATGAGCGGAGCAATGAGAGCACAAAGCTCATGACCCATATTGAAGAAAAACTGCATGCCACTCCTAAGCTGGCTTGCGAATGGATGCATTTCGTGTTCAGGTTGGACCTTACAGGACAGGATTACAAAGGTGCTTGAAACAATGGCAGGACAAATTCTTGGATTTGGTGAGGATTCTAGACAGGGCAAAAGAAGCACAGATAAAGTAAGCATCTGTGGATGTCAGTCTTTTAATATGTTGGAGCCACAAGGGCTTTTGTTTCTTGTGTGACACCAGCGCAGCCTTGATGTCGAGAGCTGGAAGCTAGGTTAATGAAGATAGACCCAAAGCTGAGTGGAATCGATTATAAGGAGACCAGTGTGGGAGCTAAGGGGCTTTTATTTGGTGAAAGTTTGGTCAAAAGCTTTGGTTAATATGAAAAACTTCACTGCTTTAAATAAAGGCCTGAGCTAAGTGTAAAGGGTTTTCGGAAAAGGAAGTGTTTTAAGTAGGGTTGTAAGAAAATTTAGTCAACCTGGCTGGATATTCCAAAAGTTTCATGCACTGCATAGAGACTCAGTCAAAGGCTTCTTAGGCACGACAGGGTTTTCCATCAGAAAAGAAGGAGTACCAGAAAGGTAGGCGCTAGAGGACGTGTGAGTATTACTCGTTCTTCTCTCATAAAGGGAGGAGGCAGAATAAAGGAGTTCATCAAGAATTGGAGGTCCCTGACAAATAATTCATGTGTATTGCAGTCTGTATTAAGGTACAAGGTCGGGTTAGCAGATTTTCCAGTGCAAGAATGCAAGCCTGTTGAGTTGGTTTTCAGGGAAGAAATGAGGTTGGTGGAATAATACAATGAGCTACTGTAGAGGTGGAAGTCTGTGAGCATGATTTTTCTGGTGGAGAAAAGAGAAAAAGTAAGGAGGCCAATATCAAAGATGAGAAATCTGAACACATAGCTTTGTATCATCATTTCAAGATGGAGGGGATCCATCCATTGAGGGATATTTTACAAGAGCAGGATTGGTTGGTCAAGACTGACTAGATGGATGTGTACTTCACAGCGCCAAAAGAGAGTCAGTCTTATATCCAGTTCAGATGGAGAAGCCAGTTCTATCACTTTATAAGCATAAATAATGTGGTAACAATGCAAAACCCACTGACTCACCCATCACTCATTGACTTTATGCCTTTACTTGACCCTGTACAGTACTCCGCTGCGTTTTGCCTAGTTTTGCACTACACAAATACCACACATGGACATAAACACATAAGCATGCCCTTCAGCCTATCTTCAACACCAAAGTGTTTTACCAAGTTAATTATGACAGTGAAAGCGTATTTCAGAGAGATGAGTGAGGGTAACTACTTACTTTAAAATATTTTGGTCTTGTCACATAGTTTAGAATAGCTGAGGGAACATGTTTAGATGGTGAGAGAATGTAGGTATATTGATAAATGCAGAAATGTTAGTGTTGAAACCCCAAAGTGAGGTTTTTAGGTACAAGACAGATCCAAAGCAAGGGGAACTCAGGCTACAAACAAAGAAGTAAAGAAGACAAAACAGAGGTGCATCTATTAATTTGGAAGGATGTAGTGGATCTGAGGTGTTTGGAATGGTCAGAGGTTTCTTTTTTTCATTTCAAGCAACATTTCTAGGACTGCTACATTACAAGCATTACGTAGAAACAAGGTGACAGGTTTCCAAAATGGCCTGTCATACAGTGACGAGATGACACCGTTGAGCTGAATAAATCGATTGCAAATTTGAAGTCATAGAATGAAATAGTGATTTTGGGCTAAAGCCACAATTTTGTCCTGGAGACAGATTCAAGCTGTGTAGTTTGGGGTGCTCGCTCATGTGAGCAGGAGATAGGTGGATGATGAGCAGTAGGGGAGAGGGTTCAGCACATAAAGGGCCACATGTATCAAGCTAAATTGCTATCGCAAATACTGAAATTTGTGGCATTTCAGCATTTGCTAATGCAATTTAGCAGTGTGCAATGTATCACCCAAAAAAAGAATAAAGAATAAAGAAAAGCAACATTTGCGATTCCCTATTTTGCGAATGCATTTAAGAAATCGCATATTGCGATTTCTTAAATGCAAGGTAAGAAGTACAAAAAAGTGCGATTTGGCCTTAAGGAATCGCAAATTACCGCCAACTTCAAGTTGGGGGTAATTTGCGGTTTCCTTTAAAAAGCTATTTTTTGATTTTTTAAAAGTACAATATGTCACACGTACATGCCCTTAGGACATGTATGTGCGCAAAATGTGCAAACATGCATATTTTAGGGGTTCCTCAGGGTGTCTTCTTGGCACACTTGCAACCTTGAAATTGCATTCTCAATAAGCGATTCTCTAATTGCTAATCGCAAATTGAGAATGTCTTACCATTCATTCCTATGGGCCTCCTAGTCCATAGGAATGAATGAGACAGCATTCCTTATTTGTGAATCTCAATTTGCAATTCGCAAATAAGGAATATGTAGGATTCGCAAACTTTTTAGCAAATCCTACATACATTTGCTTTTGTGATCCTCTAATTGCGATTCGCATAAAATCGCAATTAGAGATTCGCAAAACTTGTTTTTGATACATATGGCACAAAGTGTTTAAAGATCAAAGCAGGTTTATTTGTTTTAAAAAGAATTCAAGCTTTCAGGGTAATCCCACAGGAAAAATAACAACTCAAAATCCCATAAAAGTGGAGGAAAACAGAGACATCAGGAAGCTCACAATAAAGAAAGCCCCAGACCTCAGAGATGCAACCTAAGTAGGTCAAAACCGGTCTGGGGTTGTTTGCAACCCCTTTTAGAGGGGTCTTGTCTTGCAGGTCAGGTCGGACTGTTGTCATGAGGAGCAGGGTTGGTACTGCTTTGCATAAGGCGGGCCTTTTTCTAAAGTGGCATGGTGGATAAAAAACAATGGACTGGAATGCGGCCCAATATTGCCTTGTTGCTGAGATTAATTCAGACACTTATTCTATCACCTTGTTGCTGCAGATTGCCTTGGGGGATACTTCTATAAAAGATGTTCATCCCACCTACCACCCCATTTAGCATAAATCTGTCATTTATTGTCATATACAGGACCAACAATTCCCTTAATGGCAGAACCCAACATCTCATTAATACTCACCTAAAAGGGTAAACCTGTGGAATGCTGTGCTTCCTTTACACCCACAATTTTACTCAACTTAGACCTCAAAATATTTACAAAACTAATAGCCAATAGCTTTTAGAACCTGGTGCCTAGTTGGATAGATCAGATCAAAGGGGTTTTATAAAATCACTTTTGTTAACATACGAGGAGTACTCTGCCAGACAGAAAAGAAATCAACCAACAAAAAAAATCC
This sequence comes from Lissotriton vulgaris, assembly GCF_964263255.1. Lineage (NCBI taxonomy): Eukaryota > Metazoa > Chordata > Amphibia > Caudata > Salamandridae > Lissotriton > Lissotriton vulgaris. The sequence continues at coordinate 857,584,593 of NC_141698.1, forward strand.
CTATGGTCATGCTTGCTTTTGACAGTGTTGGCTGGTCTTTCTTAAAACGTGTCCTGGCGAATATTGGTGTGGGTCCCTCAGTCAAAAATATATCTGGGCTAGCTGTGCTAACCCTGCTTCATTAGCAATTATTAAGGGGAACAGAACACTTTGCTTTCAGCTACTGTGGGGCAAACAATAGAGATGCCCTCATTCCATCTTTATTTGCCCTGTCCATAGATCCACCAGCTCACAAGGTAAGACAGACGGTCAAAGTACAGATCTCAATAGATGACAGCCCCTATTTATAGCCTGGCTGAGTCAAGTAGCAGCACTGAAAATGAACATTCTCCCCAGAAAGGTATACGTCTACCAAGCTTTACACATACCCATTCCTACGCAAGACTTACAAGAAATACAGAAAAGAGGCGATTATTATTTGCAGGCTGGGGAATAAAAAATCTAGATTAGCATGCAAAATTCAGATTCATGCCAAAAGGGAGGGCGGACTGGGCCTATAAATTTTGGGAATTGGAACAGATCAGTGCAGTAAAGGATAGCCCTATAATGATCCCTACGAGAATCAGAAAATCACTGGCTGACTCCGGACAGTGCTGATGCTCTCTTTGGGACCTCATGCTCCCTTAGTGGAATAGACCAAACACAGACTAGACTTCAGGGATATGAAAAACACTTGTTAAGGTATGGGATGACATCACATGAAATCCTGAAATTACATAATTCCGGTCATCTTTCACATCAACGTGAAACACCCAGGAGTATAAACCAGCTAGAGAAAAGGAACATTTTCAACAGGGGAGAAAAGGGTATTGCAGAATGATAGAGAAAATGTGGTATCTTGCTCTCTTCTATGACTAGCCCTTCCTCTGTGTTCTGTACTCTCTTGCTAAGCCAGTGGAAGTGATGTCACAGAATGTTCCCTGTGTGTATGCTTGAGTGCAATTGTCAGTCGCTGTATGTGGGCTGAGCAGCAGGGATGCTGCTCCCGGTGGGGATGATTCTCCTAATACTACTTTCAGTACTACTATAACCATCTTATCCTCTAATGTTCCTGTCCTGCTTGAACTAAAGAATACATCTTTAATTTGGATACAACTACACCTCAGTCTACCTCCTTTCTTGGATTCCACACTGGTGATGAGCAGAAAAGAACTCACTTGGAACAAAAGGACAACCTGAATTTAAAGGAGGAGTCATCATTACTACAAAGAGAAGAAGAGACAGTAAGTGTACTTTTAAAAGAGCCTATTTGAAGCCTGCTAAATGGAAATGTCCCTGGGAGCCCCACTGGTGTCTGTTTCCATCAGACAGCCTCAGCCCAGGGTATGGTGCCAGGCCCTGCTGATGTAATGTTACTCTGGAGCCATCAAGCTTGATGCTAGAAGAGTGTTTTGTACCTGGCTTTTGGTTTTTACTTGGATTACAACCACACGGGAACACTGTAAATCCTAAGGGAATATAAACAAGCATTGTGAGCCATGATTACATTGGAGCTTACTGGAACGGGCACTGGTAGTCTTGATAATTAATGGAGCCTAGAAATTGAAACTGCAGCTTCTATTTTTTTCATTACTAGCAAGTCTACAGTGCAGCTATATAATCTGAACCCTTGTTTTCCATTTTATATCAATACCTGCAGTATCAGTGGTGAGTTCACATGAGTGCTTTTAATACAGAAATTGACTTTAAACTCATGTGGCATGAGTGTGCATTTGAAAAGAGCTGAGGACAATTTGACCTGCTTCCAAGCTGCTGACCTAAAAGAAACTGGTGCATATGTGTATTTATTTTTATTTGGGCCGTGAGTACTTTTCTCATCATTGAGGAGCGCTTGGGAGAGCAGGAGAGCGAGCACTTGAAATTGTCATGTTCTGCTGCAGTGCATGTTTTTAACCCCTTCCATGCGCAGGACGTCCGGGAGCCGTACTGTGCCATGGTGCTCGTGTGCGCAGGATGGATCCCGGCCGTCCTCGCACGTGGCAGGGGAAATCCCTCTGGTGCTGGCACCAGAGGGATTTCCTTTTCCCCCCGACAGCCTCTGGTGCTGGCGGAGGGCTTCCCCAGCTCCCGAGGCTGTCTGTGTTGTTTCTGTGCAATGAAGATAAGAGCGCATGTCCTGCTGTCTTCATTGCACAGAAACCGAAACTAAAATGAGCCTTGAGGGTCATTTCAGTTTCACTTTCTACCTGCTCAGGGAGCTATCTCAGCCCCGAGCACGTAGAAAGATGGGAGAGGTATAATTTTTAATGGAACCCCTCCCTAGTGGTTCCCTGCTTAGGGATCCCCAAACAGGTATCTACACACTAGGCACCAGGTACGGGGGGAGCGGCCCCTTGGGCAAGGGCCTTTGCTCCCCACCATAAAGTTTAGGCTAAATTCAGTCTTTCTGCCCCCCCTGGGTGGCAGATGGGGGCTCCAGCCCCCAATCTGGCCCCGGAGGTCAGAAAGCCCCTGGAACCAGGGATTTTTTAACAACAAAAATTAGGGGTGATAGCTGCCCAAGATGGGCATGCCAATTCCCCCACCCCTCCCCCCACAAAATTCCAGTCTTTCTGCCCACCCTGGGGATCAGATGGGGACAGCAGCCCCCAATCTGCCCAAACGGGGGGCAGAAAGCTACCTAGAAACTAGGGATTACATTTATTATGTAAATTATGGGTGGGGGCTGCCCAATATGGCACGTCAAAGCCTCCCCCTGCACAAAACCAGTCTTTTTGCCCCCCTGGGTGCAGATGGGGGCATTAGCCCCCAATCTACCCCCGGGGACAGAAAGACCACTAAGCTCCAGTTTTTTTTTCTACCATTAATTTAGGAGTGGGGGCTGCCCAAGATGTGCATGCCAATGCCCCCACCCCTCCCTCCACACAATTCCAGTCTTTCTGCCCCCCCAGGGGGCAGAAAGCGCCCTAGACACCAGGAATTATTTTTTTTATAGGCCCTGGGTCGGGGCTGCCCAGAATGGGCATGCAGATGTCTCCACCCTACCCCCCTATGATAACAAAAGACTTGCTGCCCCTCCAGGAGGAAGATGGGGGAAATAGCCCCTGATCTTCCCCCGGGGGGTGGGGGGGGGGGGCAGAAAGCACACTAAGCGCCAGGGATTTTTTTAATATAGGTAGGGGTGGGGCTGCTCAGAATGGGCGTGTCAAGGTACCCCCCCCAAAAAATGAAATCGTCTTTCTGCCCCTCGGGTGGCAGATGGGGCAATAGCCTTTTATCTGCCCCCCGCCCTGGGTGTGACAGATAGCCCACTAGCCACCAGGGATTTTTTTTTCAAATGTTCGGTGCGAATGCCCCCACCCTCCCCAAAAAGATTACACAGCCTTTCTGCCCACCTCAGGAGGCAGATGGGGGCAGTAGCCCCTAATCTGTCCCCCCGGGGGCAGAAATTTCATTAGGCACCAGCGATTATGCTGGCTTTTCTATTAGTAGGGGTGGGGGCTTCCCATCCCCCCAAAAGAATAGCCACAGTCTTTCTGCCACCCTTGTGGGCATATCGGGGCAATAGCCCCCGATTTACCCCCCCCTACCCATGGTGGCAGAAAGCCCACTACGCACTGACTTTTTTTCAGGATGTGCCTACCTGTGGATTTTGGGTCGTAGCGCAGCTAGCACCTAGGGAAATATAGAAAACCTTGTACATTTTTTGAAATCCAAGATGGGGTGACTTGTCTGGCTCACACCAGGTTCTGTTACCCAGAATCCCTTGCAAACCTCAAACTTTGTCCCAAAAACACATTTACCTACATTTCTGTGGTGGAAAGTTCTAGAATCTGCGTGGATCCACAAAATTCCACCCACCCCGCTTTCCCCCAAGTCTTTCAAGAAAAATGGTACCTCACTTCTGTGGGTTGGCTTAGTGCCCATGACCGGAAACGGGCCAAAACGCAATGTGGACACACCACATTTTCACAGTGAAAACTGACCCTTTTTTTGCAAATTGCCTAGTTGTAGATTTTGAACCTTAGCTCTGCTGACACCTAGGGAAACCTAGCAAACCTATACCTTTTTGAAAACTAGACACCCAGGGAAGTTCAGGATGGGGTGACTTGTCTGCCTTTCACCAGGTTCTGTTAGCCAGAATACCTTGAAAACCTCAAATTTTGTTGCAAAAATCAATTTTTTCTCACATTTCTGTGTGAAAAAAGTTGTAGGATCACCGGGCTGGCACAAATTTCCTACCACCCAGCATTTCCCCAGGTCTCCCGACAAAAACTATACCTAACTGGCAAGCGTAGGTCAAGTACCTGCGACAGACAGGGGCCCAAAACATATTGAGTAGACATCAAAATTGCCTATCACAAAACAACCTGGTTTTGCAAGGGGGGTCTCCTGGGTTTTTGGCCCCGGGCTTGGTGGCTATCTTGTGAAACTACCAACCCATACATTTTTGATAAATAGACACCCGGGGGAGTCCAGCGAGGTATGGCTTGCGTGGATCCCCAACATTTTCCTACCCATAATCCCCTGCAAACCTCAAATTTAGCTGAAGAAAATCCATTGCAGGGGATTCTTGGTAGGCAGATGTTGGGGGACCCACGCAAGCCATACCTCGCTGGACTCCCCAGGGTGTCTAGTTTTCAGAAATGAATCACTATATACCTGGTATATAATGAAAAACCATTGCAAGACGCATATCAGTTATTGGCTCTAGGTTCATCGGGTTCTTAGTGAACCTACAAGTCCTATACATCCCCACAACCAGAAAGGTCCAGCAGATGTAACAGTATATTGCTTTCAAACAGCTGTCACAATTAGAAGAAGTTAAAGGTGAAAACGTTGGCACAAATGGCTGTTTTTTTCAACTAAATTTTAAAGGTTTCTTATATTTAACTGTCACTTTCTATAACGAATCCTAGCAGGATCGACACAAATGACGAGAACGAGACAAGGCGCTCGTCCTGAGACATAACAATTGATTTTCACAGTCGTTGTGATTACGGAGACTCACTTTTGGAGTACCATTTTTACCCTCGTGGAACCCCTGGCAGCTGGTATGAGTAAAGCAGGCTGCTTAAGGTTGACATAGAACAAGTGTCCAATAGTGGTGTGGCAGCAAATTGTGAGGCCCTGATAAATCTGCCAAAAACCTTACGGCAGAGAAACATGTCGGTAATAGGTAATGGTGTGCATGAATAGCTACCAGCCTTTTTAATTCAACAGTGCTCACCCATTTTCTATGAATAAATTTGCGGAGCGGTGTCCCTGCTGATTTTAAGCACTTTTGATTGTCACAAGCAGATTCTTTCTGCTCCCACTTTTTCATACACTTGTTTGTTGTTTTGGACACATTTTCTTTTGAACCGAATGACGACCAATGATGAGACAGGGGCCCTGTCTGGAGATTACATACCAGTTGCCCCGAAGGTGGTGTTTCCGTGAGGTGTCATTCGGTTCTTCACATATTTTTTCTGAGTAGAAACCTGCCTGTTTCTAACCTTATGTGGTGGATACCTGATATTGATTAAGGTTTTCAGACAGTTGTCTGCTTTTGTTCTATGTGACTGTCAAAGTACTGTCGGCCAATAGTTTTCCTTTTACTCTTAAAGACTTTGGACGTATTGCAGTAAAATATCCCCTTAACAAAATAAAATTGATGTAGGGGAGGATAACAGTTATCAGTACTATTCGACTGTTCTGTTATCAAATTAACTGACATAATTCACGTCCTTAAGACAGGGTTTCTGTTGTCGATTAGTTTTCGAGTGGAGGGCAACCCTGTCCGTTCTTTCCCTTTGAGCTCCTTCTTTTGATAGATCGACACAAATGACCCCTTGCTGGATTCAGAATTTTGTCTACTCTACTAAAACGTATAGCTTTCCAGGACCTATTATTGCTTTCATACCCATTTCTACCATTAACTGGAAGAAGGTTGAAAGAGCAAATAATAGCAAACATAGGCTATATCCCAGTAAAATACCAAAATTGTGTAAAAAATGTTGGTTTTCTAACTAAAGTCAGTCTGTCCCTAAAAGATGGGAACATGGTGATTTCAGACCCGCAAACCCTTTGTTGATACCATTTGCAGGGGAAAAACCAGACGCTTTCATTACAGCACTTTTTCCCCAAATTCAAAAAACCAAACCAAAACGTAGCTGTATTTTGGCTAATTTCTGGGTCCCCTTCAAGGGAATCCACAAACCATGGGTACTTTCAGAATCCCCATGATGTTGGAAGAAAAGGACGCAAATTTGGCGTGGATACCTTATGTGGTCAAAAAGTTACATTGGCCTAAGCATGAACTACGTCAAAGAGTTTTAAAAAAAGGCTTAGCACAGGGGGGAGGCCTAGCAGCGAAGGGGTTAAGTGCAAGCCTCACCTGATGTCTGCAGAGTGCATCTCTTTTAAAGTCTCTTGGGATTCCTTTCTCCAGCGGTGGCATGGTTCTCTCTCCAAGTCTGCTAAGCAAGTTCACCCTTTCTGACGCGTGGAGGATGATGTCATGGAAGTGCTTTCCCAACTACTTCTATCGCCTGAAGAGATTTACGCAACGTGGTGCTTCTTCAGTGCCTTCTTGGGTCTCATGACTTCCTAGTTTATACATGAGCACGCAGTTTCGGCAGCTTGTGAATGTTGAGTTACCTTAACAAGCAATGGTGTTGCCAATAGGTCTTGCAGTAGGAAAGTTGGAGCTATTGGTTTTGTAAATGACATTTTATATTTATGTTTTGTGATTTACAATGCCAATACTTTTAACTTTAGCATATGTGACACTTTTAGTATTTGTAATGTCACATGTATTGACTTGACTTAGATGTATTGATATTACAATTAACATTGGCTTTTAATTTTTTAAAAATAATTAATACTTAAATAAAAGTGATTGTAATTTTTAATGGCAATAGCTTAAACTTTTGTAAATAACTGTTGTGAAGATTATGTTCAGCGACTAAAATCCAAGAACAGAAGTGAAATATTAACATTTTTTTGTGACATTTGCAATAAAGCTTCAAACATTGAGAGAACATATTTGAACTAGTGATGCTGTGGTGGTGCTGAGTGATGCTGTGGTTGCGCTGAGTGATGCTGTGGTTGCGTTGAGTGATGCTGTCGTTGAGCTGAGTGGTGCTGAGTGGTGCTGTGGTCGTGCTGAGTGATGTTGTGTTGGTGCTGAGGGATGCTGTGGTGGTGCTGAGGGATGCTGTAGTGGTGCCGAGTGATGCTGTGGTGGTGCTGAGTGATGCTGTGGTGGTGTTGAGTGATGCTGTGGTGGTGTTGAGTGATGCTGTGGTGGTGCTGAGTGGTGCTGCGGTGGTGCTGAGTGGTGCTTTGTGCTAATAAATAAAATTAAACACATGCTGGACCTTATTCAGCACACTTTGGAGCGCGCTCTAAGAACTGAGATTTTCTTTGCAATATTTTTTTCAAGCCTCGTACAAGCCACCATACTTAGAGTGACTCCTTTAGTCTTGGGAACGAGACTGTTTGGTTATCCATATCAAATCCCTTGACTTTGATTTTATGACGCAATGCATTCTGGGAAGCCAAACACAATGAAACAGTATTCAGGGTGACGCCTGTGCCCAGCAATGCCTGAAAAAGGGATGTAGCGTAACATTTAGAGTTTCCGACTTTAAAACTGGGGGACAGGGTTCGAGTCTCAGAGCGTGCCCTATCCGTGCAAACAAAAAAAGAAATGTAGACATGCTGATCAGAAGAAAAAATAAACTGCGAAACTCCCCCTCAAAAATGCAGATTGATTTAGAGAGAGGATGTGATGTAATATCCAGAGCTGCAAAGTTTGGAAACTGGTTTTAGTCTTGGCTCTTCCGGTGCCTATTAAAAAAATACATTACAGAGACATGCCGATCAGAATAAGTAAAACAATGGAGATATTGAGAAACTAAAAAAAAATGCAGATTGGAAACAAAAAACGCAATGGAAACAAACGGATAAACAAATGCCGATATGTAGGGTTATTACCACTACGGTTATCTTTTCTGAACTCCCGCTGGATGAACATATATAGTTAGAAAAGCCAACATTTCGAAAACAAGGGCAGAAACAAAAGAATAAGTCTCAGTGCCTGCCCTATCCCTGCAAACAAAACAAGGGAGGAAGGGTGACGAGACGCATGGGGAGCAGCAGGCTTTGATGTGCCGGCCGGCCATCCAGTGAATAATTAGGGGAGGAGAAATGCCGGCCTGAGGCAGAGCACAAAGCAATGAAAGTTAAAGCAATTAGGGGGGAGGTGGGGGGGGGAGGCTGATCCTCGTACAAGCCACCATACTTAGAGTCACCCCTCTAGTCTTGGGAACCAGACTTTTTGGTTATCCATATCAAATCCCTTGACTTTGATTTTATGACGCAATGCATTCTGGGAAATATAGTCTTGATTTATTTCAATTGCACTAACACCCGACAGCCGAGCGTTTTAAAAGGAAAGCCCTGGGCTAGACTTATCATTCCTGTCTGGAGGGAGAGTCAACAAATTAAGTGTAAAAGTTGAGGCGCGGGTGTTAAGAGTCCGTAAACGTGCGGACCCATGAAAACAGCTGGGCTTTAAATCCTTGCAGCAAAGGTGTTTTTGAAAATTTAAGTATGTGTTTATTTCTGTAACACACACACGTGTTTCACCTTAGTGCATCACATTATTAGTATTATAGTTGGAGCACATCACATTATTAGTATTATAGTTGGAGCAATGTGTTATAAAATCAAATATGAGAGAGGTTTTGGTTCAGCGCATATCCAGAATGTGGGGATGAAGCACACAGGGTGAGCACATGACGGAGAAAAGTGGGGAGGACGCACAAAAGGGTGAGCACATCACAGAGAGCATCCCTTCAGTCTCTCCATTACCAGGGGCCCTGTTCTGTTCTTATCACATATACAGGTCCGGGACACGGCAGAAACACCAATGGGATTGATTCACTCTCTTATGCCCCACACACACACTCCCCTTGTCCTAGCACTCAGGACACCAAGACAGCCAGACCTAATAGTTGTGTTAACAGAAGGAGGCTCCTACAGTCATTGAACAGGACTCCCTCCGGCCCCTCTCGTCTATCCTTTGCCCGGGCTTTCTGCACCCCGAGACCTCGCCTGGAGGGGTGGAGTGCCCACCCGTGACTGCCTGCAGTGGTACCACTCATCGGTGCACTCCCCCCCAACTGTCTGTCACTTCCTAACGTTCTTTGTGCCTGCTGCCTGTGCACATGTAGGCATTCCTCACTGCCTAGGCGCCTGTCACAGACTCTGCTTCTCTTGGGACAGTGGGGTGCGGCGTCATCACTGAAGGGAGTGCAGTGGTGATCCTGAGGCTGCCTGCTGTTCCACTCTTATGTGCACTCTCACCCTGGCTGCCTGTGGCTTTCCGTCTTCCTTTAGCCCTCCTCACTGTAAACAAGGAGGCATTCCCATGTGCACACAGATATTCCCCATACTATAGGCGCTGGACCCAGCTTTGGCCACTAGAAAAAACAAGTATTACAACAGAGGCAACAGGTTGTTGCATAATATAGACAGAGTTTGTGAGCGGCAGAAGTGCACCCTGAGACCTCGCCTGGAGGGGTGGAGTGCCCACCCGTGACTGCCTGCAGTGGTACCGCTCGTCGGTGCACTCCCCCCCTCCATCTGTCTGTCACTTCCTGACGTTCTTTGTGCCTGCTGCCTGTGCACATATAGGCATTCCTCACTGCCTAGGCGCCTGTCACAGACTCTGCTTCTCTTGGGACAGTGGGGTGCGGCGTCATCACTGAAGGGAGTGCAGTGGTGATCCTGAGGCTGCCTGCTGTTCCACTCTTATGTGCACTCTCACCCTGGCTGCCTGTGGCTTTCCGTCTTCCTTTGGCCCTCCTCACTTTAAACAAGGAGGCATTCCCATGTGCACACAGATATTCCCCATACTGTAGGCGCTGGACCCAGCTTTAGCCACTAGAAAAAACAAGTATGACAACAGAGGCAACAGGTTGTTGCATAATATAGACAGAGTTTGTGAGCGGCAGAAGTGCAGAGCTATGCGCGTGGGAACTGCAGTTACACAACCTTGGTTTTGCAGGCAAGAGTCACGTGCAGAGGCGGGTAAAGCAAGAGTTGCCTTCTGGTTGTAAAGCCAGCTCGTGAATGACCAGCAAGAAATGAGGTCATGAGACTCCGGATTAGCGTCACGTGACTCAGGCCTGCATTTGCATGTGTTGCTGGCTGGACTGGCAGAAGGCTGGTGCGACCTGGGTATGATGACTTCCGTTTGCCGCAAAGACCTGCATCCCACACAGAATGTGAGATTGCATTTGTAAAATAATTTGTCAGGGCTAGTGCATGGGTAACACCGCAGAAAAAACAAGAAATTAAATACAATTTGTTGTAAAATTACTGGTGGCACGTAATGTAAACAAGACAGAAAAGGGCGAGAGACTGAAAAAGATAATGGAGGGAAGCCGGATGGGGGCGGGAGAGCCTGGTGGGGGGGCGGGAATGCGAGCGAGGGGAGGAGAAGTGTGGCAGGCGCGCGGAGGGAAGCCGGATGGGGAGGGGGAGGAGAAATCCAAGTAAGGCTGTGTGCGAGGAGAGAGAGGGGAGGTGCTGGAGCTGGGGAACAGATGGCCGTGAAAGTTTATGGCCAAAAAGCGCGTGCCTGTGGCCACGTGAACTCGAAGAAAACGGCACCAAAAAACCCTTGGTTTGACGAGTATTTTGAGCACTTGAATTCTCTCCATTTTCCATTCCTTCGGAATGGAAAAGGCAAAACCTAAAAACGCTATGCAAAGAATGTTACGGAGTCTTGCTGGGATCTAAATTCCTTCTCAGCACCTGTGAGTCTTGTCAACTTCATCATCCAGAGGTACCAGGGGTTGTAAAAGAACGTATTCGTCTTCGTGCCTGGTCTGCTGGAGCACATGAGACGTTCTTTTCTATATAATATTCTTTACCTTTCTGCAGGTTTCAGCAACGATTTCACCAGTGCGGCACAGTTAGGAAAAATACATATTTAAAGCTTCTGCATGTGGATGTTTTCCTGTTATTGTGGCCAATGTACTTTATACTGTGTTTAGTGCACCATCTACTGGGCATATTCTGCAACTATAAAGTACTTAATTTATAACATGCTTTTCTTCTCACAGGGGACAATCAGGTACAAGGTTGTGTACCGGTGTTACTACCTCTTGTTTTAATTGAAATAATGATCTTTGCTGCATCTGCATATTAGAAGGTTTTGATTATATGATATTTTCACACATGTCCAATATTGCTAATCTGGATTTATATTGTGCATTTATGAATTTTTGTCATGCCATGATGTGCATGTATTCTTTTCATTTCCTATTCCTTCTTAATTGATCGTTACACATTTTTCTTCTATGTACTTCTGCTGTTGTTCTCATATGCTGCTTGTATGGTACTGTGTTTATTTGTTCTGCAGGTGATTCTTGCTTAGTGTGCTGATGGTATTGGCATTTGTTGTCCGCATACCATCTTGAGAGCTTGTATTGCGTTATTTCTTTGCGTGTATTTTCTGGTGGTGAGCAAGTTATATATGGGCTATTGTGCTCATATCTTTTACACTTACTAGTGCTAGGATTGCTGTTTGCTTGCATACTAAACTATTGTTGTGCTGTAACTATACTTGGGTTGACTGGTGGTGAGCATAATGTTTAAGCTCATTCTACTTATGATGGAGCATGTTACGTTCCCAATTTTGCTTGCGTTTTCAGGTGGTGGACTTAATTGCTACGTCCAAACCTTTTCTGTGTGGTGGTGGGTTCTACTGTGGATGGATTCCCAAATCACTTTTACGGGCTACGTTTGCTCCATTTTTTGCATTTAGTGTTGTTTGGTAGTGGACATTTGTTCTTTTCAAATGTCTTCTGTGTGGTGATGGGTACTTTTGATACTGTTACTCAAACCACATTTAGTGGACATTTTCGCTCCATGCTTGCAGGTTCGATGTGCAATTCTGAGTATTGGTGGATTTTTCTTATACTTATACTCATATCACATTAAGTGAGCCTTTTAGCTCCATCTTTGCTTTTACTGTTGTTCACAATGCATTATGTTGTTCCGGGTGTTGGAACGCTTCAGAGGGCTCAAATTCACTTGCTTTTATGTTTATTGTGTTGCTTTCCTCATTGCACACTCTTCTCTTCTGTTGAAAGGGTGTGTGTGTGTGTTTTGTCTTTCAACCTGTTGTTCCTTTCTCTTTACTTATTTGTTCTCACTTCCATACCTCTTGCCTCTTTATTTGCCATTGTCTCCATTAGGGAGGGAGATGTGTGGTATCTTGCGCTCTTCTCTGTCTAGTCATTTCTCTGTGTTCTGTACTCTGCTGCTCAGCCAGTGTAAGTGATGTCACAGAATGTTCCCTGTGTGTATGTGTTGTATGGGAGAAGTCACAGAGACCATACAGAAGTATTGTAAAAAGGAAGTATTTATTATGAGCTACAAGTATCAGCTGGTGTCCCTCTCCAAGCTAGCAAGCAACTGTCATACCAGGCAAGAAGAGAGAACACCGAAGTGAGGAAGGATCCAAAAAGAATGAACAGATTAAAGGGGCAGTGAACAGGAAGCAATAACTAGTGAAAACAAGATACAACATATCCTCATTCCTTCAGTAAAAGAAAGAAAGCAAGAAAGAAAGAATGAATGAAAGGAAAAAAAAAAAACTAAGGATCATCACAATAATAATCACGCAAGTGAGAAGGAGGTTTCCGGGTTCTGCTCGTTGAGCCACGACCCTGTTCAGAACGAGCATCAACCACCACCTTACCACTTGCAACTGCATCACCCACATCCACATCGGCATGTCTTTTGTAAAGTGCGACTCTTCTAAGATTCCAGTGTTTCCCATTGTCCAAAACCACATACCTTTCATGAACCGATTTGACCTTGTACGGCCCTCTAAACTTAGTCAAACCACCCGAAATCTGCCCTGGTCTCACTTAGACCAAGTCATTCACCCTGATTCTGTGAGGAAAATCCAGCCCTGATTTTACAGCTTTCTTCAACCCACTTGGATTGCCCAAACTCACACACTCCTTCATCCACGCAGGAATCAACTTAGTGTCAGCTGGACGACCCCTCATCACAGTGAAAGGAACCATGCCAGAAGAATAGTCCTCGGTTATGCGGTAAGCCCAAATTAACTCCTCCACCATACATTTCACTGAACCACCAGTAGCCATAGCCATTTGGATCGCACCTTTGACCATGCGGTTAGCGCTCTCAACCATTCCATTACCCTGTGGGTTGTAAAATGATGTCCTACAATGAACAATCCCACAGGCACACAGAAACTTCCTCATTTCCTCAGAGGTTAACTGAGTTCCATTATCTGTAATGAGCTTCAAAGGAAACCCTTCCTCCCTACAAATCTCAGTTAACAGTTGAATTGTCACCCTAGTGGTTATTTCCTTGCAAAACTTAACAACTAACCACCTAGAATAAAAATCAATCAGCACAAGGGCAAATCTTAAATCCACAGTAAGGGCATTGAAAGGACCTACAAAATCCATGCAAACAGAATGCCAAGGAGCTAGAGGATCCTCAATAGATCCATGAGGTATCTGACTGCCCAATTTAAGCCTTTTCTCACTCTCAAAACAGTCGGAACACCTCTCTACCCAATCAGAAACATGTTGATCCATTGACGGCCACCAGAAATATTCTCTCAACCTTTTCTTGGTAAGTGACTGACCCAAATGGCCTTCGTGTGCCAAATTGAACAGGGTGAACATAAAATCTTGTGGGGGAATAAACTTGTCACCTTTCATTACCATACTCTGCTCATTGTCCAAAATGGACAGTTCATCTAACACCTTCAAATACGGCCTGACAGCACACTCAAGAGTGCTCTCCCGCCTGGTCCCCTTGAAAATCAATTCCTTCACCTTACACAACACACCATCACCAGCCATGCACTCATCCCATTTCTCCTTTCCTATTGCACCGGAACAGAACTCCACTACATCGCCAACCGGCGCCACCGAACCCTCACACAAAGACGACTCAACACCATCCCGATCAACGTCCTGCCAGGGTAGCGGAAGTCTCGACAAACCATCTGCCAAGTTATTTTTCCAGCCGGGAATATACTCAACCTTGTACAAATACTCTTGGAGTCTTGCAGCCAATCTTGCCAACCTCGCCGAGCCTTTCCCAGCTCCTCCCGGCGACAATATTCTCACTAAGGGCTTGTGGTCAGTCTGTAACCTGAAAAGAGATCCCCACAGATACATCCTGAAATAAGCACACCCCCATGCCGCAGCAAGTGCTTCTCTCTCTATTATAGAGTAGTTCCTCTCCGAAACAGTAAGGGACCTGGATGCAAACGCGACTGGCTTTAAATCAGAAGAATGAACCTGGGCAAGCACAGCCCCCAAGCCAACACCGCTTGCATCAACAGTCAAGACAGACTCCAAGTTAGTATCGAAAGGTGTCAAAATGCCTGCTTCACATATCTCTTTCTTAATACCAACGAACGCACCCTCCTGTTCTTGTCCCCAACTAAACTTACAACCCTTCCAGAGCAATAGTCTAATTTTCTCCGTCTTATCCGCAAAATTGCAAACAAATTTCGCGTAATACTCTATGAGACCGAGAAACGACCTCAACTGGTCCCTATCGATGGGTGCTGGTGCCTTCCATATGGATTCCAACAAATCGCGCTTTGGCCTCACCCCATCCGCCGACAAGGTATAACCCAGGTACTCCACCTCTTCCACCGCAAACTTGCACTTATCTTTCCTCAAAGTTAACCCAGCCAACTCCATCTTATTTAACACCGCCTTCAAGATAACATAATGCTCCTCTTTTGTTCTACCAAACAACAACACGTCATCTTGAAAATGAACCACATTTTCCACACCACTCAGCACCAAACCCATCATCCGCTGAAACACTCCCTCTGCCAAGGCTAACCAGAACGGCATCCTGGTAAATTGGAAAATGCCTTCAGATGTAATAAACGCCGTCAGATGTTTCGACTCCTCATGGAGTCTGATCTGATGGTAGGCACTTCGCAAGTCTAACTTTGTGAAGAATCTGCCACCTATCAAGAACAGCACCAACTCATTAATATTAGGCAGGGGAAACCCATCCACGATAATATTACGGTTAAGTGTGCGTAAATCAACACAGAATCTGTATTTGCCGTCAGATTTGGTCGTGATCACGACTGGCGAAATCCAACTTGAGGTTTCTATCTGCTCAATAACTCCTTGTTCCAACATTTCGCTCAACATCCTTTTAACCTCAGCCCTAGCTACAATGGGTACCTTCCTGACCTTATGTTGCAAAGGAACGGCATCTGGTTTTAACATGATCCTATGCACATAGCCTTTCAACTCACCAATCTCTTCTTTAAACAACTCAGGCATCCCATCAACAATCGACAAGGTGGGTACTTCATCCACCACCATCACTTGATCATCAGCCCTCGAATTCAACACAATATGTAGATCGTACTGATGTCCCCAACCCAATATAGCTGGACCAGACTGTGCAACGTACACCTTACCCCTCACAGTTCTTCCTTTGAATGAAATATTATCAGACATAAACCCCACAATCTCTATCCTTTCACCTTGGAACCCACCCGGATTGATGTCTTTCGGTTCCAACTCAACCTTTGGCCAATTCACACTAAATAAGCACACAGGAATAATGGTCCAGAACGATCCTGAATCCACCATCAACTCAACTTGCACACCATCAATCTCAAACATTGCTTTAGGTCTCACTCGCCTCCTAGGATTCATATCCGACTCTTCATCACTCACGCACAGAATTTTATTCGCTCCCTCAACGCTATCAACCGTAGCAACATCAGCTTGTTCTTGTTGAACAACAGCAATCTTTCCTCTGGGCACAAACTTGCACATTCTTGAAAAGTGTCCCCGCTTCCCGCATTTCAAACAATCTTTGTCTAAGGCAAAGCATTTTTTATAATCAGCTGTATGGTACGTGCTGCCACACCTCGAACACATTCTGTCTCTACTATAAGAGTCCCCATTACCATAAACATTGTTCGTCTTCTTTCCAACATACTTCTCACTCTTCTCATAAGATTTCTTGCCACCCACAGCTCCCACTTCCTCAACAACATCTACAAACGACACATTCTCTTTTGAACTATCCTTGCGTTCCATCTCCTTCATGCATGCACCAGATTCTTCAACAATCTTAGCAATGTCAATTGCATTCTGCAACGAGGGATTCTTCACCGCCCACAACTTCTCTTGCATCTTCTTGTTCCCACACTAAACGATGAGTTGATCTCTATTCATTTCATCTCTGATGTTCCCAAAGTTGCATTTCAACGATAACTCTCGTAGACAAGTAACAAATTGGTCCACACTCTCCCCTTGACGCTGAGGCTGCGTGTAAAACTTGTGTCCTGCCATAACTATGTTAACTTCTTTAGAGTATCTTTTCTTCAACCGAGCTTTAGCCTCCAAGTACACATTTGTAATTGGTCTTCCCTCTGCGTTAGTTCCTGGGGACAGAAACTTAAAAGCGTGTTGTCCTTCTTTTCCCAAGGTGCTCAATAGTAGCGCCTTTTTCCTCGTTGCACTGAAGTCCTTGCCATCAATTGCCTCAATGTAGTTCTCGAATACCTCAATCCATTCTTCCCATTCTATTGGAGGGTCCCCGCTTTTCTGTAGAAACAATGGTGGCATAACTACACTATTGCTTTCCATTCCTATGCTTGTACTGTGCTTCAACTGTTCCCCGAAAAAAAATAATGACGTGACAGAGACTTATTTTTATTTTTTTTTAAATTAAATTCAACTGCTGCTCCACGAGTTACGCTGCCCCCTGTAAGCTACTGGAGACAATAATCACACAACATTACTCACGGGACTGTTTTCTCATCGATATTTCCCGGAGCTGTATCTCCCTTCGTGCTCGTCTCGCGTTACCTAGCAACCCTCCGTGTTAAAGGAAGAGGAAATATGGCCGCCGTCACGTAATAAATACGTCAGGGCGCAACGTGCAGCGTGATGAGTCAGAAGGATCCGCTACTCGCTCTCGTCAGAGGAGCAACAATGTCCGCGTTGTCTGCGTTTTCTATTGAAGCGTTCTCTCAAGGAACTCTGACTCGTTCCGAGCGTTTAAGTCTTTCAAATGTCGCACAATCGTGGCTGTGCTCCGAGGTAAGCGTTACAGCCTCGATTCCATCTCACACTTGGCCCAGCAGTGTACATCCAAAGTATTTCACAGACAACAATACTGTCCTCAATGCACAATGTTTCTCCTTGTTGCACGGATAAGTGAGAAAAATTAAAATGATCAGTACTCACACCGTGATTCCATAGCTTCACATCCGTTCGCTCTGGCCACTCAAATATTCGATCCACATTAAGCGTAGTCTCTATATGATACAGTCTTGTCACGCAGCACAGTAGTTCACTATTAAGGACAAATTCCTCCTTGCCAATAACCTTTGTTACCGGATTCATGCGTGGTTCTCTCCACCAGCTGGTAATACATCCATCAGTAGCCTCTTCTCTATATGCTAGCCTTCCATCGCCAAAATGTTGTATGGAAGAAGTCACAGCGACCATACAGAAGTATTGTAAAAAGGAAGTATTTAATATGAGCTACAAGTATCATCTGTTGTCCCTCTCCAGGCTAGCAAGCAACTGTCATACCAGGCAAGAAGAGAGAACACTGAAGTGAGGAAGGATCCAAAAAGAATGAACAGATTAAAGGGGCAGTGAACAGGAAGCAATAACCAGTGAAAACAAGATACAACAGTATGTTTGAGTAGAATTGTCAGATGCTGTAAGTGGGCTGAGCATCAGGGATGCTGCTCCAAGTGGGGCTGTGTTACCTGATACTTCATATGTTCCTGTCCTGACTGAACTAATAAATAAATATACCCT
This sequence comes from Lissotriton vulgaris, assembly GCF_964263255.1. Taxonomy (NCBI): domain Eukaryota; kingdom Metazoa; phylum Chordata; class Amphibia; order Caudata; family Salamandridae; genus Lissotriton; species Lissotriton vulgaris. The sequence continues at coordinate 857,602,418 of NC_141698.1, forward strand.
GTGGATAAAACTACTTTTCAGTCTACTTCCTTTCTTGGATTCCACAGAATATATTCCATAAAGGTAATCTTAAAGCACTAGGTTGTAAAGTAGACTTTATTATTGATGACACTTACATTTCACCTATAGATTTATGCAAGACTAAATGACAAAAGCTGCATTGAGTTTCAGACATAAACTGCATTTAAAAAGTGGCACAGTGAAATTTCCGCTCCATCATCTAAAGAGAAAACATACATTGCAAATTATGAAACTAAATCACTGGTATCATCACCCACCAATACTAACCAAAGCAGAGACTTTCCTCAAGTCATGGAGGGTACTGTTGAAGGTTTGTAGGCAGGAGCCATGTCTTTTTGAGTGTCTCAAAGTGCTCTGTAGGTGTAATGAAGCTGGCAGTGGATTAGCTGAAGCTGATTTTTGAAGATTGTGGTCTGTTATTAGATTAAAAGGAGAGGAGCATCCTCTAGAGAAGAGTTGGGCATGAAATGTCTTGAAGGATAACATATCTAAGTAGTTGGAAGACCTTACAAAGCAAAATCACATTTCCTAAAGGAGCCAGGAACTAGGAAAGATATTGAGAAGCTTGGAATGTATGGGTACATTGGTGCATGGAAAGATGTTTAGATCTCTTGGAGCCACTTTGGTGGAGTTTGTGCATTTTCTAACAGCTATTGTCAAAGAGTTTGCTAAAGGTCTGCAGTGATGTCAGGACTCTTGTTGTTGAATGGTAATGTCTACAGGAAAGGATGTTGTGTTGAGCAGAGTGATGAACGGAATGAAGTAGTGAAGGCCTCCCAGGAAAAAGTATTGTACAGCATGGGATTTTGGAAAGCTTTTATGTTCTTTTAATGAATGGCGAGACACTAGGCTTCTAAGTTTGAAGTAGTTGAGTTGGAAATTGGCTGTTCTTTTGTGTTTAATACTTTCAGAAGAGGCTCAGAAGTTCAGGCTTTGGCGGTAGATAGTTGTATTTATATTCTAGGTGGAATATTGTTTCATATTCTGGATAGAGAAGTCCATGAGAGAAACAATTATTATTGGCCTTTTGATGGGACACTGAAGGTGTATCTTGTAAGATTCATTCAGAAGTATGAAAACAGGAGAGAAAGCTTTCGACCTGAAGGAGAGGTACAACTGTTATTTTTTTAAGTCTGAAGAGGGTAGTATATGCAGAAACAATAGCGTAATGGTTGAAATCAGTGATCCAGGAATCCGGTGTTAAACTGCTACCGTCAAAGCCAAGTCAAAGAAGGAATTGATGGCAAAAAAAGATTACCTCTATAGTAGTAGAATGAAGATATTTTGGACACAACTGATGGTCAAATTAAAGTGTTTGAAAGTTGTCTTTGCGTCTAGTAGAAAGTCGTGTGAATGGGTTGTTGAGAGGCTTTAAACATGCATAATGCTGGCCTATGATCTTGCCATAAAACGTTTATCCTCCAAGATTTCCTGACAGAAGAATATTTATTTTATTAAAGACACAAGGTCTACCATTATTTACTGACCGCTTTCAAAAAACTCAATCACTGGCAAAGCAAATAGTTATGGAATTGGTTCCCAGCCTACTGGCTTTGCCAAGGATTTTTTTATGTTTGTGTGAAACTGTATTACTAGATGGCTGCCCATGTTTGTAGACACCTGCAGACGCACAGGCAGCAGTCTCTGAATGTTTTACAAAATATATTCAGAGATGGCTGCTACTGTGTGTGAATGTAGGTACATGCGTAAGCAGTTGCATTCATTCCAAAATTGTTCAATATCCATTTGACTACATTACAACTGGTCGCAGTGGGGGGGCGTGGCTTGCGCGCCGCTGCAGCATGGCGTGTCTCGCTTGAGCTCCGAGGCGAGAGTGTCCCGTCGGATTATTTCCTCCGCTTCCTGACTGCCCCTTCACGAAGAAACGGCATTCTTCTGCGGCGGAACATGCAGGGAGTTGATTGAAGGCATTTTCGGCGAATTCTGCCAACAGCTGAATGACTTCTCTGTCAGGCGCCTGTGACGCTCAATTCCCTCACGGGCGGCCGCCATTTTCCCGCTTCTGACGGAGCTGACATTTCTCTTCAGAAGTGCTGCTTTGGATACATAATTGCCGACAGTGGTGGCTGTCCAGGTCATTTTTTCTACGGTGCCTGAAGTTGGTAACATTTCTTTCTTTTTTCTGCTATTTTTGCTGCTTGGCTGGATATTATGTTGCCCACGCTCTGATTTCCTCAGTGCAGATGTCTATTGCTGGTGCTGTTCTTTTTCTTACGGTGTCTTTGCTGTGACCTCCCGCTATATATGAGGCTATATCATTCAACTTGGTGCCTGCCCTGCATATAAGTCCGCCGCTAATATTTAATTGGCGCCCATTACGCTCAGTGTGCTGTATTTCATTATTTGGGTGCAGACTACGAAGTTTTTGCTCTCCTCTTTTCCGCAAGTGGCTGTGTCTTTTTTCTTGAAGACTGTTCCTTCATGGCTGCAAATATGGGCCGTTCCTCGAATAACAAAGACTCAAAGGATGTTGGCACTTCGCTTAAGAGACTTAAGTCATTGTCCCCTACGCCTGAATCCGCTCAGTCAGACACTAACTCCACTTTGGACACAATATTAACGCGCCTTAATGAAGTGCATGATATTGCGCAGTCAACAAAAACTAATACAGATTTACTGCAAGTGGAGGTGTCTGCTATTAGAAATGACTTTAAAGCCCTTTCTCTTCGTGTATCGGTCACGGAGTCACGTATCAGTTGTGCAGAGGATGGTATGCAGAAACAATCCAGGTCCCTCAGCCACTTGGAGCACTCAATGGCGGCATTGCGAAGAGACCTCACTGAGCAGGAGGACCGTAATCGTAGATCTAACCTACGCATTTTTGGTCTGCCGGAGGATGCAGAGAAATCATCTTCATCTATGATTGAGTTCTTATATCAGTGGATTCCTGACACCTTACAAATCTCATTCCAGAGAGAATTTGAGATAGAAAGAGCACATCGTGTTCCAACGTTTCGTTCTAAATCGGCAACCCAGCCAAGAGCAATAATTTTTATGCCACTGCGACATCAACATACAGAACAGATTCTTTCTCATATGCGGAAGGCTAAACATGTCGTCTGGGAAGGACATCGAATCTCAATCTCTCAGGACTTTGCCAGAGATACGGTCATAAGGAGAAAGGGCTTCCTTAATCTTCGGAAACGTCTTTCTGAGATGAACATTCCCTTTTCTTTTTCTGGTACGTTGAAGTTCCGCATTACTTACAAAGGACGTTCCAGAATCTTCGATGATCCGGCTGATTTAGCTACATTTCTGGACAACCAGTTGGAGATAGAGATGGAGATTCAAAGAGCGACATCGCAGGTTCCTGGTGCCTCGGGCACTTGAACTGTCTCCTTGTGTCTCCTTGATGGTGGTTTTCTGTATGCCTATGTTTTCTCATCTCTCTCCTGTTGATCTTATATTTCGGTATTAATCTTTAACTCCGTTGCTGGAGCTTTTCCGTTCTCCTTATGTCTGTACTGTCTTCTCTTTGTATCCCTTTTCATTAGATTTCTCCTTTTTAGATATCTTATCTGTTTCTCTTTCCTTTATTGTTGCTATTTATTTTTCTATAAGTTTCTCTGTCTCCCATTTTCACTCCTCTCCTTAACACATCTCCTTTCTATATTCTCTTTTTCTTTTAGAGCCATGTTGTTTACTCTACTTATCTATTTCATTTTCTCCTCCTTGTACTCTTTCTAACCTATTTCTTTTGCTGGTTTTTTAGTCGGTCATTCTTTCAGTTTCATTATCTTGTCTTCAACCCTAGTAGTCTAGCTTCCATGTCAATATAATTTCAGGTCAGTTTTTCCTTCCTTGCTTCTTGTCTATTACTAATAGTTACCTTTCTTTTTCTGATATGTGTCATTTCTTTTCTTTCTTCTTCATTTTTACTCTCCTATTTTCTTCCTTTCTTTTCTTATATCTTTATATGTTCTTGCAATTTCAATTTCAATTACATATTGTTAACTTTATGCGCTATATAAATTCCTGTACATTTACATTTACATTTACTTTATGCAGTTAAGGTTTGTTCATTATTTGACTATTTATTTTTAGGATATACATTATTATCTTCATGTATTTATCTATTGTTCATGCTTTACCACATTGTTTTGTTTCATTATCAGAATGTCTGATATTAATACATAGTATAGGTATGACTCATGATACTGGATTATTAACTGAGTGCGATTGTACAGATCTACTGGTTATATTGTGCCTATATATAATGTTAAGCTGATATTCGTTGCTAGTTTGATTGTTCCAATTTCCTACTTTAATGCCATCAACTACATATACTCTTGGGGCTATTAATATTAATTAATATTCCTCCCGGTACGGGTCCCTTGCTCGCCTTTCCACGTTCTCCCTAGTATGAATTTGGTCTTTTTTAGGCCTCCCCTACTGGTTCTTCTCTCTCTTCTCTCTTTTCTCTTTTCTTCTTTTCTGTCTTTTCTTCTATTTCGGATTTCCCACATGGATACTCCCTTTTCGTTCTTTATGTTTCCTGGTTGGTTCCTTGTCTCTGTGAGGTTGGTTGTTTCTCTGTCATCCTTGGCGTCTTTTTTCTTTGTTCATGTATTTCCATGCCGGGTTTGAATGTGTTATCCCTTAATGTTAAGGGTTTAAATCATCCAGTGAAGAGGTCAAAAATCTTAGATTATTGTAAATCTCTTTCTTCGGACCTGATCCTTTTTCAAGAGACCAAGGTCTCTACCAGAGAGGCGCTGTTTTTGAAGAAAGAATGGGTTTCGGATGTTTGCTGTTCTGATGCCTCTGGCAAACGAAATGGGTTCGTTACATTAATTTCGAAGAATTCAGGTTTGTCTATAATTTCTTCTGATCATGATTCTGAGGGTCGTTGGTTGTTATCTAAATTGTCGGATGGACATAATGATCTTTTTGTAATGAATATCTATGCTCCTAACATTGACGATCCGACCTTTTGGAAATCGATTACCAAAAAATTAAATGATACCCCGCATTCTGGAAATCTTATTGTTGGCGGTGATTTTAATTTACCGATGGACCCTATTTTGGATAGGAATTCAGCGTTTCAATTTCGTCCTCCAAAATCCCATAAACAAATGCTTAACATGTGTTCCTTCACTCAGCTTCAAGATATATGGCGTCTTCACAATCCCACTGGTAGTGACTTTTCTTTCTTTTCTTCCCCTCATTCTTCCTTTTCTCGTATTGACTATCTCCTTGTTCATTCTTCTCTTGTTTCGTCCTCCTCTTCTCCGCTTATTCATCCTATTTTGATTTCTGATCACGCTGCGGTTACTTTTACGTTGTCATCCTTCGCACCTAAATCACGTGCTCGTTCCTGGAGATTGAATACATGATGTTACTCAGGTTACTGAATTCTCTAAGGCTATAGAAACTTTTTTCCATGAGAATGATGGTTCTGTCTCTTCCCCAATCGTCCTTTGGGATTCGTTTAAATGCACTTTCCGTGGTTAGGTTATTAAATGTATGTCCAAACGGAATGCTGATATTAAAAAAGAGCTTACAGATTTATCAACTGAAATTTAAACTCTGGAAGCCACCTTTAGGCAATCTAAGGATGCATCCTGTTTACAGTTAATAAAACAACTAAAATACAAATATAATACTATTGTTACTAAAAGAGCCCATATTGGAGTACAAGCACAGAAATCCAAAACATTATTGTTAAAAAATCGAGCTGGGAAGATTCTTGCAGCTACATTAAAATTTCAGGATTTCTCCTTTAAGTCCTCGCAAATTTCTTCTATTACTGACCACTCGGAATCTAAAAAATTCCAAACTGGGGAAATTCTTGAAGTTTTTCGTGATTTTTATAATAAATTATATACTCCTTCTAATCAATCCTCTTTTGAGCAGTGTCAGGATTTTTTAAAATCGGTTCCGGTTCATTCGGTTTCTGAGGATGATCGTATTTCTTTAAATAGGCCGATTTCCCCTGAGGAAATTGTTACCGCAATTAAAGCTACTCGATCTGGCAAGGCCCCGGGCCCTGATGGTTACCCTATTTTATTTTATAAAACTTTTCTCCCTGCGCTTGTTCCCAAATTGAAAGCTGTCTTTGATTCTTTTGTTAAGGATGGGTCTGTTTCTGGTACTGCGGCTGAAGCTACTATAGTAGTGATCCCAAAAGAGGGGAAAGACCATTCGGATCCCAAAAACTTCCATCCTATTTCTCTTCTCAACATGGAAGCTAAGATTTTTGCCAAAATCCTGGCCAAAAGATTGGAAGCCTTTATCCCTCATCTTGTTCATCCCTCTCAAACCGGTTTTGTGAAAGGTCGCCTTGCGCGAGATAATATACGCACTTTTTGTCATATTCTTGGTGCAGCTAAACGGTCTCAACTTCCTGCCGCGGCCTTGGCCCTTGACGCTGAAAAAGCCTTCGACAAGGTCTCTTGGCCGTTTCTTCGTGCTGTTTTATGTGCACACAACCTTGGTGACTCCTTCATTAATATGGTAATGTCCTTATATTCTCAACCTAGAGCTAACATCAGAGTTAATGGTGCTACGTCGTCATTTTTTAATCTTCGTCAGGGCACTAGACAAGGTTGTCCTTTATCTCCGCTTTTATTTTTATTATCTAATGATCCTCTTCTTAGACTAATTGAGTTACACCCAGACGTTAAAGGTTTTTCTTTTGGGCCTCACTGTATTAAAACTGCTGCCTACGCAGATGATGTTCTTATTTTTTCAGACGATATCGCCTTGGCTATACCTGCTATTTCAAATACCATTTCCCTCTTCTCAACGGTTTCAGGTTATACCCTAAATAAAGATGAGACGGAAATGTTCCCTTTCAATGCCTACTGTTTCCCTTCTCATATGGGTTCTGCGGGCTTTAAATGGCAGTCTACACATCTGAAATACTTAGGTATTTATTTCTGTTCTACCCTATATGCCACTACTGCCTATAACGAATCCCAGACTCTTCTTAAAGTGCGTCGTCTTTTAGATACATGGTCCCCGAAACATATTTCCTGGTGGGGTCGCCTCCAAACTCTTAAAATGATGATCACACCCATTATTAATTTTGTTTCATCCATGCTTCCGGTTAAATTATCAGATTCCTTTTTTCATGAAATTGATGTTCTGACTTCTAAATTCCTGTGGAATGACAAACGTGCTAGACTTTCATACAAATTCTTGCGAAGACCTTATGATATGGGTGGTTGCAATTTTCCTGATTGGGAAAAGTACCAAACTGCCTTTTTGGCCTCTCAAGGTGCTTTATGGTTCTCTCCTCCGCCTCTTCATGTTCCTTATTGGCTACTAATAGAACAGGACTTAGCATCTCCTTTGCCTACTGCCTCTTTTTGCACCACATCTACTTTGCATATCCTGTTTTCTCGTTCTATAATTCTTGATACTATTGCCGTGGTCAGAAGATTAGATAAGAAAGTGGCAATCCCATTACATAAAACTAGGTGGTCGTCTATTTGGCGGAATTCTAAAATTAAACTCAATATTACTCCCACCCTCATGTCCTATTGGGCTGCTAAAGGGATTTCTCTTGTTAAACATCTTTATGGTGCTTCTGATGAGCCATTACCCTTTTCCACCTTGGCTCAAACGCATTCTTTAACAAACCTTGATTTTTATACTTTTCTTAAAATTAAAGTGGCCCTTGCTAAAGTGCGTCTTCATCCTACCTCTTCTGCCATTTCTCTTTTCCATATCTGGACTAAATCTGGTCACGTAGACTCCAAGATTTATAAGTTTTTATCATCTGCCTCACTACCTGCACATACGGTTGCTCAACAAAAATGGTTACACCATTTTGATCATGACGTTACGGATCATATTTCCTCAGATACTTGGCAATTGATGGGTAAACTATCTCTTCGCAATAAAATCGCCCCATCTTTAATGCAGTCTAAAAATATTTCTGTCAACCTCCTTCATTGGACGCCTGCTCGTCTACATTCACTTAATCTTAAAGATGACAATTTATGTTGGAGTTGTGGATTGTTGGTAGGCGATTTTCAGCATATGTTTTTTGAATGTTCCCTGCTTCAGCCTTTTTGGAACCTCATCCATAAACATCTCTCTCTCATCTTTGGTATTGAGTTCCAACTCTCTTTTCCTTTAATTTTATTAGGTCCATTGGCTGCCCCTGCTCCTCTCCCCTTAGATCCAATGGAATTACAGTTGATGGATCTCCTTCTGACTGTTGCGGTGAAAGTCATACTTATGGAGTGGAAATCCTTTTCTTCGGTTTCTTATCATACATGGTGGGCTTGGGTCTCCTTTTTGCGCAGCGCTCACACTTCGGTTGATCAAGCTCATCTCTCTCCATCTATCTCTAGTGGGGTTTGGAAAGCTTTGGATGATTATATGGACTTGTCGTCAAAAGGGTTGGTTGCTCAGTTTCCTTTTGATGTGTCTGTCTAACTGGTGTCTTATGTTTTTACGTGATTGGGTTAGTCCGGTGGGAATCCTTCTTTTTTCTTCTTCTTTTTTCTTCTTCTTCTTTCTCTTTCCTGTCCTTTGTCCCCTTTCATCTTTTCTATCACTCTCTCTTTCTCTCTTCTTTCTTTTATTCTATATCCTCCCCTGTCCCCGATTGTAAAATTTGATTGTGATACATTTGTTTATTGCTTTAATATTAGCCTTTACCTCATTAGTTCCTTTATTTATAACAGGCTAATTTTACTTTTGAATGCATTTACTTTGCTTACTCCTCAATTTTAGCCTCTGATTATGTGTTTATCTTGACTCATTTGTATAATTTTTATTATATTATGTACCTTTTACTCTTTGTCACTTCTTTATAAATAAAATACTTTGAAATCGACAACTGGTCGCAGTGTATGTGCAGGACGCGACACGCGACAAGGAGTGGTGATTAGGGTGGTTCCTCCACCAGGGCTCTGCGGCTGCGCTCCTCTGAAATTCCTACAGGTAACTGCAAAAATTATTAAATGGATCAATTGATTTAGAGATACAGCCGTATCTCTAGACAAACTGATGTATTTAAGTCTGGGTTGCTCCCAGGCTGCCTATCCCACCTCGCTCTGACCAATGAGCTGGAAGCCAGGCAGTAACTCAATTTTCTGCAATTTGACACACAACGCAGGGCTTACCTTTCTAAAGCCCTTCTGTACCATGATAGTCTGTGGTGGTATACACTGCAAAGTCACCGTTTTGGGCAGTGCAGGCTGCTTCCCTGCATGCTGCCAGATGTCTGTCATTCACAGGTATGGAACACACCCTTTCCTATTTGCACAGGGTAAGAGTGATGCGAGTGCCATACGTGAGATTTAAGGCCTTGTCCTCTGTAATGGTAAGTGTTATAACGCTAAACTTGTATTATAGTGTGCTGAGACCCCTGGTCACATTAACCTCTCCCACTGTAACACCACATGCTGTGGCTGTAGGTCGATGTCCCCTTTAGAAGTAGAGCTTCTATATTTTTTCCCCAGTGCAGTTGATCCAAAAGACAAAAGATGAGTAGGGTTCTTGTTCCCTTGTGAAATTGATCCAGAATTCCAAGTCAAACACAAAGGGAAAAATATGTGCTTATATGGTCCTGATTTGTGAAATTCAAGAATAATGAAAAAAACATTAAATGTTATGAGTATGCATGCCTAGAACATGGCGCGCATACATTCTGCTTCTTTAGGTCCTTTTTATTTTAGAATGATTGGTGCAATGATTCTAAAATGTTTTAGCCCTGCCGCGGACATGTTTGGATTTTAAAAACAGTTGCATGCTGTAGCATGCTTGTTGCTCATGGTTGCTTTATTCTAGGGAGTTGGCTCTGTCATATTGTGTTAATACAGGCCCAATCTCCATGCTCTTAACACTAATGCATTAAACACAGATTGATTTCTGAACAATGAATTTTAAGGTAATGCATGTCAGCATTTTAATTCTTCTTTTATTTCACGTGTTATACTTAATATTACATTCCCAAAAACGTTTAACTATTTCCATCATGTTGTGTTTCTGTTCCAGTTGCGATTGAAATTATGTCTAAATGAGTGTGAAGAGGGCACACAGTTGTCAAAATATTTACTAGGCAACTAGGCAAGGAGTTCAGTTCAGTTCAAAAGGCTTTATTTCGATAAATCAAATCATAAAAGCATCACAATAATATAAAAAAATACATTTACGCAAAGACAAATTTAAGTTAACCATTAGTTCTAAACATTTTTTCCAAAACATTTAAAAGAATTTTTTTTTTAATTCTTTAAATATCAAGGAGAATAAAAACAAAGTAAAAAATTTAAAATTTGAGGTTACTCCTTCGATTAAAAAGTAAATTAAACATTAGATGCTAGCCTTTTGAGTCTAATGGACCATGTCCACGATAAAAATTTAGAAAAACCACAAACATACAGTGGGCGAGTGTCCGATGTTAAGATACGGAGTGCCTCACTTGAGTGCCTAGTGCCCATAGCCCGACATATAGGTTTGAGCCACACTTGCCTTGGGCGCACGTAGGCCGGACAGACAAACAAGATGTGCGGTACAGTCTCTACACTAGTTTGGCAAAAGGGACAAAAATGAGTTGTCTGGGACGGGGGGCTTCCAATGGTCAGTTAAGGCGCGCACTGGAAGAGACCCTACCCTAAACCTAAAAAATAGGGCCCTATCATGAGATTTCCATACCAGATCTAGGTAGAGTCCCCGAGATGGTACATCCTTATGTTTTAGGAACTCTTCCGTTAACCTGCCAAGGGTTGGGTCAGTACTAACTCTGTTGGTAACCCAATTCCAGTAAAGGGTCTTTATAGTCACTTTCGGGGGAGAGGACAGACTATCCCAGGCTTCGCTAAGACCAAGCTTACCGAGGAGATGTTTAACATTTTTAAGCCATTTTATTTTTTGCCATCCCACCATTGACATTACTTCCGCTAGCCCTTTCGCATACTTAGAAAGTACTGGTAATCGCCACAGTCTAGCCCATAGGAGCAACGGCCGGAGTTTTGCCAGATCATTGAAGGGTTGGCAACCTAGGTCAAGCAACAGGGGTATCATTGGGGTACTCTGCGGAAGTGACATAATGGCCCTCAAGAATTTATTCTCAGACCTTGACAGTAAATCAATATTGGACGTGCCCCAAAGCTCTGCACCATAGAGGGCAGAACTAACACCCTTTGCCTTATAAATGTCAATGACAGGTGCAATCGGTCGAGTCATGGCAGATCGCTGCTCCTTATACAGCGCCCCAGTAACCCTCTTATGATTTAGCAGCATTTTATGGAGATGTGGGTTCCACTGCATGGTATCTGAAATACGGATACCTAAATAATCAAATACAGTGACCCTCTCCAGGGATACATTGTTAAGTACGGGGGGTCACCCAAGTTTTTTCGGGGGATTTAGCACTAAGTACTTGGTCTTGTCTGTGTTTATAACTAGGCCACGTTGGTCGCAAAAGGCCTGAAAATTATCTAGGAGGCCTTGAAGGCCCCCCGGGGTCTTGGATATTAGGAGCGTGTCGTCGGCGAATAAGAGGGTAGGGATTCGCTCCCCCGCCTGGGATGGTGCATCTGATGGTTTTACGAGGATATGATGAACAACCCCATTCACATATAGTGAGAAAAGGGTTGGAGCAAGAACACATCCCTGGCGGACCCCTCTCCCCACTGGTATCCTATTCGTTTTCTGTCCCTCGGTGCACCATCTCACTTGCGCGAAGTTACCTTCATGTAGCCTCACTAGAATAGACAAGATGTTAGAGGAAATCCCCATGTCTGCCAGCACTCTGCATAGTTGTCCTCTGGGCACAAGGTCAAAGGCAGTCTTTAAGTCGATGAATGCAAGATAAAGACTGCCTTTGCCTAGGACAATCTCTTTCCAATAAATCAACAATAGCCTGAAAGCCTGCTCTATAGTGCCGGTGCCAGCCCTAAAACCCGCTTGATAATCAGAGATAACCTCATTATCTTTAGCCCATTGGAAGATTCTCTCGAGCAGCACCTTCCCCACAACTTTCTGGGTCGAATCTAATAAGCTTATTGGGCGATAATTGGCTGGGTCCTCCCTCTGGCCCTTTTTAAAAATGGGAACAACCTCAGCCCCCTTCCAAGATTCGGGGATAGCGGCACCTTTATCAATTGCAGTGAGTAGGATATGAATAAGCTTCCCCCATTGCGGCAGATTAGACCGAAGCAAGTCCCCAGGGATGCCATCAGGGCCAGCTGCCTTTTGGGGCACAATGCAGCTAATCGCGTATTCAACCTCCTTAACTGTAAATGGGAATACAGTATTTTCTCCAGGTAGTATTAAGGGGCTGCAAGGAGCGGGAGTAATAGAGGTTCCTAACTGACAAGAATAGAGGCTTGAAAAGTGGTCAAATCAGGTCTGCCCAGTGATATTACAAGTAATAAGTTTGCTATCGGGCCTGTTCATTGCCCTTATAGCGCTCCAGAAACGACCTGCATCCCGCCCAGCACTGGCCTCTCTAACTGTTTGCCAATATGTATCCTCCCACTCTTTTTTGGCATTTGCAACCACCCAATTATATTCTTTCCTGGCTTGCTGGATCAGAGGTTGTAACTTCGCCTTGACAGCCTCAATTAGAGCAGATTTCGTCTGTCTACATTTGAGTGTGTACCATCGCTGCTTCACATTGGGTCTCTGGCGCCCTGTTGCCCTAACCCCATGTGTTTGCAACATGAATAGGTTTCCTACTGATTTACGGTCTCCTCGAACAGTGGCGTAACATTGGAGAAGTCAGAATGTTCTAAAGAGTACATCTCCATCTCACTTAGCGAGGCATCCACAAGTTGTCCTATAGCCTGAACTTTTGCCTCATCTAGGGCAACTTTGTGCCATTTAAGGCGCCTTCCACAATTGGATGGAATAATTATAGATGTGGACTTTAGGTTGCACGGTAAAGCTAAGCTATTATGTTTTACCCATAGATGCTTTAGGGTTAAAGACAGCAGGCTGTGATCGCTGTCTACAGTAGGTATTACTACCATATCTAGGACAAATTGCCAAAGAGAAAAGTCTATGAGAATGTAGTCAATCCTAGACGTGTGATTGGCCCTATTGTATGTGTGGGCACCCAAGGGATCTGAAGTAGTTCTGCCATTTAATGCTCGTAAGCCATACTCCAGGGTCATAGCATTCAACTGAATCTCCCTCTGTGTCCATCTTTTAATTGGTTGAATCGCTAATAAGGGTATACCCCTCCTGGAATCATCCTCAGTGACATCTATTTATTTATTTATTTTATTTATTTATTTATTATTTTTAGAGTTTTCTATAGCGCGAACTAGAACCGATAAGGTTATCAGAGCGCTTTACATAGCACCAGTTCCGTTACATGTTGTCACAACAGTTTACATAGAATCAGTTACGTTGCACATTTCAAGATCTTGAACCGTTTAGGTTATCAGAGTGCTTTACATAAGCCAGCATTCGATGTCCAGTGCCCTCCTCCGCCGTGTAGCGGGGGACCTCATCCAGCCCTCCGAAAGTCATCGAGCTGTCGGGACTAGGCTCCTGGAATTTCAGCTGACTTAGGGATACACGCGTTACAAAAGGTGCAAATAGAAGAGAAAAAAAATTGCAAATGTACAAGAGATAGAGTCACAAGAGAAGGAGATATAGATGGATATACTCTAGGCCTATACTGGTCAGAGGCAATAAGAGAGACAGTAGGAAAGTCAAAAGGACAGTGAGAGCATTCGATGTCCAGTGCCCTCCTCCGCCGTGTGGCGGGGGACCTCATCCAGCCCTCCGAAAGTCGTCGAGCTGTCGGGACTAGGCTCCTGGAATTTCAGCTGACTTAGGATTACACGCGTTACAAAAGGTGCAAATAGTAAAGAAAGAAAAAATTGCAAATGTACAAGAGATAGAATCACAAGAGGAGGAGATAAAGATGGATATACTCTAGGCCTATACTGGTCAGAGGCAATAAGAGAGACAGTAGGAAAGTCAAAAGGACAGTGAGAGGTCACTAAAATGGTGGAAGAAAAACGTTAGTAGAAGAGGCACGCCATATAGAGATAAAAGGCAGACATTCGCTAGTTGAAAAATAGTCTAAAGAGGCCAGTTTTTAGAGTGTGGTCAAATCGTGAAAAAGACTAGCTCATGATGGCCGACAAAGAGAGAGACCAGTCTAATATGGCAGCCAAATTGTAGTGATTGTTGAGTTCAGTTTCCATTTCTACTCTGGGTAGGTCGAGTTAGTCCATCTTCCGTGTTGCTTAAAGGGGAGGATAGAGTTCAGCTTCTATGCTGCTAGATGGTGAGGAGAGAGAGAGAGGCTTATCTCTGACTTGCTGATCCCTGCCCTCGTTGGTATGTAGCCTCATGGTCATCTTGTGGGCAGGGAGGCGATTTATTGCTCCAGTTTATGGCCCCCGCCATATTAGACAATGGAGAGTGTAACCATCGCAAAGCCCGCGGAAAATAAAAAGCACACAGATATCAGTTTGAAATTCCGGGCATAGGGTAAAAGCCGGCATGTTTGTTTAAAGTAGCATTTTTCCGGACAGCAAGAGAGAAACCGACATGAGTAATTTAAGGAGAAAGATTTGCGTGCAGTTACCTTCCGAGTCGTCCCTGCCGCTGCTCAAGTAGTTTTGCGTGCAGTATGCAGAGTGAGAAATCGGCATGATTATTTAGCGTGGTAGCTATTGTGCAGTTACCTTCCGAGTCTTTACTGACGCTGCTGCCCAGATCCGGCACCTCCAAAGTTGCGTAGTGTTTGCCCAGTACACACAGACAGACAGGGTACACCGGGGCTTCTCCCAATGCCAGTTGCTCCGTTCTCGCCGATCCACTGGGCGGGGAGAGAGGGGGGGAAGCCTCCCGCCTGAACTCTGCCCAGAACACACAGAACAGGGCGAACCGGGGCCGCTCCAGCTGCCCAATTACCCAGATCTTGTTGATCCACTGGGAGGGGGGTGTCTTCAGCCACAAGGGGCTCAAACGTACAGTTAAAGTCCCCCGCGATCAGTGCTTGTGTGCCATCAGAGGTATCACCAAGAGCTTTTTCCAGTAGTGCTACAGTGGGGGATAAAGAGCTACCTTTAGTACCCCTGGCATATACATTAAATATGTCAAGAGACCTCCCGCTGCCTGATCCTCTCTATGAAATCCTAAGGATATCAGGCGAGTTACTATATTTTTGAGTGATGCTGCAGCCCAGGAAATGCTCACCCATATGAGGAGGCCCCCCGATGGCCGACCCCTCCCAGATGGTGACAAAACTGCAGGTAAAAAATATGTTGAATAGCCGACCTTATGGTTAGGTTCAAGGCTCCATGTTTCCTGGAAGATACATATAGTGTAAGACTCCACCTGGGTATTCCAGTCTGGAAGAGCTATTTTCCTGGAAATTCCTGCTATATTCAAGCTCATGACCCTCAGATTAGGCCCAACAGCCTCCACCTTATCCTGCAGACAGATAAAGTGGTCACTAAGTGGTGTTGATGGTTCACCTCCAGAATCAATTGCCATAGATAATGGTGGGAGAGCGTACGATGGAGAAGCCTTGCTCTCCTGGACAGGAGTGGCTGCTGGAAAGATGGAAGTCCCTAGGGGGGTAACAGATATATTATTGCAGTGCGATAAACCAAATCCGGAGGGAGAATTATTAACACACTCCCCCACAATTGCTATACAATTACTGGTTACCTCCACTCGAGGTGCTAACTCAAGTCTATCCCACCTATGAAGTGCCTCAAGTTGGGCTGAAATAGGGGGTTTAGGAGAAATCCCAGGAGAAGTAATTGGGGACCTGCACCCTTTGGACTTCTGCTATCGTCTGAGGCTGTCAAGGGATTCAAAGGCGAATAGTCTTTACCTCAATACCTGATATTGTTTCAGAGATGGATATCTCCACTAACAAAAGCAGGGTTTGGGTAGAATCCAAAATTATCAACTGGCCCTCCCCACAGTTGGTTGCCATAGCTCTGTCTCTGATGCCAGCTTAGTGGCCGCGGGTAAAAATACCCCACCTTCACCATGCATGTTCTGCTGGCTACAAATAGTCCTTGCTACTCTGCTGTCTTTAAAGTTAACTAGGATGCAATCCCCTTGGATGTCCTTGGTCCTTCTTCCCACCCAGCTAACTCGTCCAACAAGAATAATCTTGCCATCTAAGCCCCTTGGAAGTGGCCTGTTATTGTTTAGCCAAAATGTAGCTTTATTTTTAAGTTCATTGTGTGATTCCGTTTTTCCCTGCTTTAGACAAGGGACTCCTGCCAATACAGCTACATAGGGCATACAAGCTGGAGGCAAATTAATACATGGAGGGTTAATTTCTCTACTATGGGCTAAGTCGAGATTTGAAGATGGATCATTGCTTTGTCTCTCTATGTTACTACAATTCTGTTTGCCCTTCTGTACCTGGGTAGGTGCACTATCACGGGTCCCCTTATTCCCTTTAGTTGGTAATTGGTGCGTTGGATTGCTAGCCTTATTTGGTTTCGTGGCTGTCGCTGGCGCTTTGCTCATTGGCGCCGTTCTCTCCTGGGGAATAGTTCCTTTCGGGGTCTCTAAGGCGCCATGCAGCTTTTTAGGTGAGCATTTGGCCGCTTCAGAAGGGGCTACCAGTGAAGATTGTTTCTGGGCATCTACTCCTGGGCTATTTTGACAATGTAGCTTGATTAGGGCCTATATGGAAAAAAGTTATCCAAAGTTCCCTGCTCAAAGCGATCAAGTCTTGCTGTTAGCTCTTTCAACCTCTCAGTCAAAGGCAAAATAAAAGATTTCAGGATATGCTCAGTACAAGTAATTGGGGGCATATCCCTCTCAGGATTGAGGGGGCACGGCAAGATGGTATTGCCACTAGCAGGATCGTTGCATTCCTGGATATCAGGGGATTTATCCAGGGGAGTCTCTTGTCTTTCTTGTGGGAATACATCAAGAAATAGACCTTGGACCTCAGTAACAACCGGAGCATCCCTAGCTGCATTGTTCTCAATAATCTTGCCCCTTAATGCACAATTTCTAACTGGCACTTTCCTTTTCTTGGTTCCCTCCGCTAGCCCCTTACAACTTTTTACAGTTGGACAATCTTTAGCAGCGTATTTGGACTTACGCCTAGCCATCTGCCCTCTAGTTCTTACACTAGAACTATCACTGCTTACACTTGACTGCAAGTCAGAAACAGGGCTAGTGTTAACAGGCATGTTACAGCTCTCATTATCGATAGAAACCCCAACCTGAGATAAGGAATCAACGGTAGCCTGGATTTGAAAAATAGGAGGGGTCAACGATAATCTTGCAAAGGAAGAGGGAGTCTCTGGGGATGAGTTGGCCGCCATGGGAGTTAGATTCTGTTGCATCGGGGAATAACCACAACCTGGAAGGGCAACAAAGGACGGGGCCAATAACGAGTCCTGGGAATTGGTAGAGAACATCGATACATTTGCTGGGAGTAAGGGGGGCACAGAGCCAAGAGGAAGCATGAGACGACACTCAGTGCTTTCTATGGCATTGACCACCACCCCTATAGTTTTTTGGAGCATGCAATCTATAGCAGTTAAACTAGGGAGCTGAGATTTTGTAGCTTCTTTTTGCTTTGGGACTGGAGCAGGGACAGGTATTACAGGGTTGCGCCTCCCCATTCCTTATCCTTATGATATCAGACAGCACGTAGCACTATAGACTATAAATATGTAGCTTTTATAGCCTTTGGTCGCTGATATTACATAAGCAAAAACCTTGATTTGGAGTTACAGATAGTAAATACCCAAAGTACGAATACAAAGAGACAAGAGGGGTGGCCCAGCCCGGCCTCACACGGCCACTAACGGCCAACAACGGTAACGCCCTTGTCCTGGGCTTAGCCCGGCGCCCGCTCGCGTCCCGCTTCGCGAGGAAGCTCAGCCAGTTATATACTCCTAATGATGATGGGAAGGAGGAGGGGCTGCCGGCAAGGAAGTAAAATAAAATAAAGCGCTCCCATGTGAGTGAGTACAGTCCATGTTTGAGGGCGGTGAAGTGAGGGAGATGTGAGGAAGTGCATTCAGGGGAGAGTGAAATAAGAGTACTGAAGAGGAAAGAGATGAGGTTGAAGGTGTGCAGCTGGAGGAGTTGTGGAGAAGAAAAAGGGCATATAGGTCTAACATAAAGTGTACATAACTGAAGAATAATACTCCTTCCACAGGTCTCAATAATATTTAACATACAGTCTAACAATTTCAATGTTAATTATTTATGACAAGTTATTGTTGTTAATTATTGTGAGAGACTGAGTTACTGGTTGACGGAGGAAACACAATCCTTGTCAGGGTGAGGCACAAGCAAACACTGAAATTAATCTGTGCTCAGCCCTCTGGTAGATTAGCACAGAGCAGTCAAGCTTAACTTAGAGGCAATGTGTAAATTATCTGTGCAACACGTTAAACAGTAAAAAAAGTGAAAACACCACACAACAAGTATCCTGTAGCGTCCTCACCAGTCCGGGTACATGTAAAGGATCCACCACACACGGAGCTGAGTATTACATGTCTTTATTCATCAGTGTGTAACTGCTAACTGAGCATTCTACATCAGGAATTCTTTCACCACACCCAAGCACTTACGTTACTGTTCTATGGAGTCCATCAAAAACTAAAAGGGTATTGTCATCTCCAACTCACAAGACACTACAACTCCCCCTTTGGTAAATAAAAAGTACAAATAATACTCTTCAATAAGTCACTTTGGTGCTCAAATCAATTGGCTAGATCTTGTCATGTGAGGCGGAGGAGATACCAGCGAAGTGTCCTTGACCGGCACTGGTGACAGAGACACTAGTACAGTTGTTGAACTCTCCTGACTCACAGGTGACACTGAGAACTGACGAAGATTGAGGCAGGTGCTTGAAATGCAAAGAATCTCGTATAATGGACTTTCCAGGACAGTGAGCAGTCACCATGTTTCCTTTACTAGTTACAGCCTGCAGGGGTCAGCATCAAAAAGAGCATTAGACTTGCATTTCTGTTTTTGCCTGACAATAACTTAGTCTCTTTTTAACACAATGCTCTGAGCCCAGCGGCGTCTGCCCAAATAGGTCTGCATTTCGAGTTTGTGAGACGAGTCAGTCATGTGAAGTTTATCAATGTCTATAGATCTTTCAGTGGTCTATTGAATTTGATTTATATGGCTCTCCCAAACATTAAGGTTGGGCTTTCACCTGGGGGTAGAATGGGAATTTGACCTGTATGCACGAAGCGTAGACTGAAGAACTGATTTGAGTTCAAGCTTTCCCAGCACAGTACGCTCAACGGTCTTCTTGAGGGTGCTTAATGGACTTGGCCCTTTTTGCAGGGTTATTCCTGAACTTTTTGCCTTCCTCCTGTATTTTTTCTGACCTGTTGTTGGCTGTTTTGTGACTCTGGGCACTTTACCACTGCTGATCAGTGCTAAAGTGCACATGCTCTCCCTATTGTAAATTGATGTATGGATTAGTGACTTCATGATTGGCTGGTTTGGTTTACTTGTCGGACCCTAGTACAGTGCACTGCGTGTGCCCAGGGCTTGTAAATCAAATGCTGCTGGTGGGCTTGCAGCACTGGTTGTGCCACCCACCGAAGCAGCCTGTAAAGTGTGTCTCAGGTTTGCCATTGCAAAGCCTGTGTGCAGTCTGATACTGCCATGTCGACTTGGTGCACCCACTTGCCATCCCTAAATCTTCCCTTTTCTGCATATTAGTCACTCCTAAGGTAGGCCCATGGGCAGGGTGCATTGCAGGTAAAAGGTAGTACATGCCCTGATAATTGCGGCATGTCCTGATAGTGAATTACAGCCGTTTTTGTTTTTCACTATTGCAAGGCTAACTGTTCCCCATAGGCCAGAATGGGAAGTTTGATTATAACACCTTATAATCCTAACTGACTCAGAGAACTAGGTAGAAATTTGAGTTTAGTATGCCTGAACTCAGAATGATAAAATACATATTTTGGTGAAGGTGGTTTTAACATTATGTGTTTGAAAATACCACTTTTAGAAAGTAGGTATTTTCTTGCCTAACTGTCCAAGCCTGCCTCTGCTAGGTTGTGTATTCCTTGTCTGGAGTTTGAGTGACAGGGGCTGGGGGATTCCAGGAGACAGGCTGAGTCAGCACAGTGCTGAATAGAGCTATCTGCATGTAGATGGGTGGGAGGAGTGCACCTGGGGCCCGAATAGGGCTGTGCCTGCCTTCCACGATGTTGGTTCCACCTCCTGTGGTGCATCTGATGTCCCTGGACCACACTGTCAAAGGAAAGAAGGAGTCTTGTCAACAAAGTGCTCCAGGACTGCACTGAACTGGTTGGGACTGGGTGCCTTCAGAGGACAAATGATTTGCTAGTATAAATATTGGGACTCAGACCCAAGAACTTTAGATCACTTTTGGGAAACAAGAAGATTCTTTGCTGAGGAGAGGAACCAGAGAAACTGAGGAGGAGACTATCCCTAAACTGAGTGCTATTTGGGGGATTGGCCTGGAATGGTTACCTGACTGCCAAAGAAAGGAGAAAGAACTTTGTGCTGCTTTCAACCCAAATTGTAAAGGATCTCCAAGGGCTTGAGATAGAGCTTGCCTCCTGTTGAAGTTTCAGGGACACCAGACTTCACTAACCAGCTCCCCTGCCTTCCCTTGTTGGGAATTGAGGTGCCTGCTATTGAGCTGGGTCCTCTGAGAGACTGCATGTTGCGCGGAGCTGGAAACGCGACTCAAGACGAAGAAGAGTGTCGCCGTCCCTGCAGACGCAGTCGCATCACCGTAGAAGCGAACCGCCGCTGTTGCCTTGCATCACAGGAGAAGAGTGTCGCCGTCGCAGCAGATGCAATCGCATCACCGGAAAAGCGTGTCAGAGGGCCTGTCACGGCTTAAAAGATTCATTGAGTCGCAGCACCGCCTTCGGGCGTGCACGCATCATTGTCACATCAAGAAGAAGATGCCATTTCGTTTCAATGCACCGGATCTTCATCGCATCACAGCGCTGCTGGTCTTATCGCCACGGAAGTGTAGTAAGAAAACGACGCATCACCTCCCCATGCGGAGAAGAACCAACGCATCTCTGACGCAGCAGCAGGGACCCGATGCATCACTGTTCTTGCGTGTAAGGACCCAACACATCACTTTCCCTGCAACACTTTTGTTGTATAGCGTTACGCATCCAAAGGTACATTGAACTCAAAGTGTCGCATTTTACATCTAAAGAGAACTAAGCTATTTCTACAATTTTTAAAGTACAGTATTGTGGATTTTTGTCATTCGTGGTCTCGTGTTAAGTCTATATAAAAATACTTATTTTTATACTACAACTTGTGAGGTGTCCATCTGTTGTGTTGTCACTGGGTTACTGTATGTATTCACAAATGCTTTACACACTGCCTCTGAGATAAGCCTGTCTGCTCGTGCCAAGCTACCACGTGGTGAGCAGGGGTTATTTTAGGAGCGTAGCCCCTTACCCTGACTAGATGCAAGGGTCCCTATTTGGTCAGAGGTACCTACCTCTGCCAATTAGAGACCCCCGAATCTAACATTGGTGGTCAACGGTGAGGATTCTGGACTTGCATTTATGACTCATATACAGTGATTGGTGAACACTACTAGTGAGTGCAGACCAAAATGCAACCACATACTTTTGTTAGATTCTTTTCCCTGGGATTTTCAATTTTTGCCAAGAACTGCCAAGTTTAGCCACCATGAGTAAAGCAGCATCCATCGCATCTGTTGATTTTGATTGGGAAGAGGAGAAACTAGAATGCGACAATGTGAAACAGCTGAAGCACTTCTGCAGGAGATTTAAAGTTGCTATAACTGGTCTCTCCAAGAAGAAGGAGTTCCAAAAGGTGCTGAGGACCTGGGTTGAAGCAAGGAATACCCCTGAGTATGAGGAGGGGACTGAAATGCAGAGGAGCAGCTGGAAGGGCCATTGGGTCCAGGGGGGAGGAGAGCACCTTCCCCAAGAGGTAGCAGTGTTTCTGCCAAGGGCCTGTCCCCAGAAGAGCTGGAGGACAGGGAGAAGAGTAGGATACCTGAGATGGAGTTGACCAAGCTCAAGTTGAGTGGGCAATTAGAATTGGAGTTGCAAACTAGGAAATTGGCCCAAGAGGAAAGGAGGATGCAGTTTCAGCATGAGATGAGAATGAGGGAGCTTGATTTGGAGCTCGAGAGGCTTGAGGCCATGGGTATCTCAGCCCAGAAAAAAGAAATGTATGTAGCTCAGGAAGTGAGCTTTGCTGAGTTGGAGGTGGAATCCAGCTCAGATGATGGCAGCAAAATTGAGTTATCTAGTGCTGAGGGAGCAGTAGATACACCCAGAGATGTGGCGCCTGACTTGAAGGAGGGGTCAACATACACCAGTAGGTTCAAGGACATGAGGTAGCTCAAATGGTGCACAGTGTCCCTGAGGAGAATGGGGAAACTGACGCAGGGGTTCATGGTCCTAGTGGTGGGAGGGACACTCTACTGACTCTAGATGAGAGCTGCAGGGAGAGGGGTTCCCCCAAGTTTGAAGTCCTGGTATGTGAGTGTGAAGACTGTCCAGAAGAGTGTGGGTTGAGTGACAGAGACAGGCAGATACTGTATTGCCAATCTCAGGAGAGTGGTGTGGAGTACGTGTGCGAGGCACTGGATGGTGAGGTGAACGATAGTTTGGTTAACCCTTGTAGGGGGCTGTGTGATCCAATCGTGGGAGAGCATATTATAGGTCCCTGTTTTCTAGAGCTATGTCAACACCTATTGGAGAATGAGTTCTCTGACCCCAGGGAGCTCACATTCGAGGCAGACGCTTTGCTGGATGTCAGAGGGTCTGGAGAGGCATTGGGGAGTGATCCTAAGAGTGGTTCAGGTATCTTCCAACCCAGAGTGGTGGAAGAGGTTCAGAGTAGCCGAGCTAGGTCCTGGTGTAGTGGGAGGGGTGCAGGGGCTCACATCCTGTCTCAGTGGGGATGGAGTGAGTGTGAGGCTGGGTGTCCCAAGGTGCCCGAAACCCAGTCTCAGAGCCTGGATGGTTCTTTAAGGGAACACCAGGTGGGGAGCCTAGGCTGTCCTGATGGGTTGCCCGTTGATGAGGATCCCTTAGTGTCTCATGAACTGGGAGTGTCTGTAAGCAGGCCTCCGTCAGTTCTGGTGTCTGGCAGTGCCACTCCTAAGTGGGGGGTGCAGAAGTCCAGCTTGAGCTGTGATAGGGGTAAAAGGTCCCCAGTGGAAGAACCAGTGGGTCAGAGGCCAGCCGTAAGGGCTGAGTCACCAAAGAGTGACAATGGTGACACCACTTCTGTCCTAGGGGATCTTCATGCACTGTCAGATCAACAAGAGTCAGGAGATCTGCGCCAGGCAGACTGTCACACGACACATGAGTTATGTGTCACTCCTGGGGGGGGCATATGTGCTCCCAATGAAGTCCTGGTGTGCCGGGCAAGGGTTCAACCACAGGGGTTGGTCCCTGAGTTAGGAAGCCAGGTTCAGGTGTTGTCTGACCTGGAGCGTGGGACAATTGTAAACAGTGTCCTGACCGGTTGGTCTTCTAGGGGTACCACCCCTGATGGGAGGGTGTAATACTCTGGAAGGGGGTGCAGAGGGAGGGAGTCCTCGCCTCTGACTCCGGTTCAACTGGAGGGTTTAGACGCTAGGTTGGAGGAACAGGTTCAGGGTATCCCCCTGACCTGGAAGACCAGTTGCAGGATAGAACCCCTGAACTGGTGGGCGAATTGTGCAGGACACCTGCTACAGGTACCCTGACAACTCTGGAAGGGGGTACCACTCCAAGTGGGAGGGTGCAGAGCCCCGAGGAGGAGGACTGGGTATGGGAGAGCCCACCCCAGTTCTTGTCCAGCCGCCGGGTACAGGCCTGGGGCTGGTGGGTCAGTGTCAGGATGTCATACCTGACCTGACAGGAGGAAGAGTGGACAAAGGGTGCCAAGCTCCTGGGGCTACTGCCCCCTGCTCTCTGATGCCACAGAGGTGTGAGAGCCCTGAGAGGCATATGGCCTGGGTCTCATCGCTGATTACTGTCAGTGGCCACTGTGGCTTGCTGTTTGTCTGTTGGGACACACCTGTGATCAAGCTGCGGTTAGGTGCTGCACAGATGGTTTCCACAGGTGAGGAGACTGGTTCCCCATGGGTTAGCTTGATGGGCCCTGAGAGTATGGACAGAGGGATCCAACTGTAGTGTAGTTCCTATATTCCCAATAGGCTCTGCACATTGGAATAATATATCCTATAGAATTGACGTAGGACTCATGTCGACTGGGTCTCTATCGAATATACTAAACTTAATTGTGAGTGCCTGCTAGCTCAGAGGTCACTAGAAACTTTCTTGAATAATCAAGAAGGGATTAGTTTCTGACAACCGCATAAACATGACAACTTTCTTTCCCAAGATAAAACTTATCTTCAGAGTCATGGAAACAATAGATAGATATTTTACTCAGTCAATCGTGCATGCTTCGTTTCACCAGGGGTGCAGCTAAATAGAGAGACGGGCATTTTTCAATAAAAAGTATTTATTGAACAGTCTTCTTTCTCATGCAGTAGAAATGAACTGCTACAATCGTAATACTGACTGTAAAGTATAATGCGTACAGCAAGAAGAGTATTATGAAATAATACTGTAAAAGCATGGTATGGTTTCTAAGCCATAAAATACATACATAAATAACAATGACTAAAAGTACTCAACTGGTGCTTTTAAAATACGCCTATCCCAATGTACCTAACCTAGGTCTAGTACGAGGGAAGAAGTAAGTATGATGTAGCATAGGTTTTAGTATTTTTTGCCAAGAATCCATCCAAGATTTCTCTTAGGGTCTAATCAGCTCCGTATCTTGGTTTAGAATGAAGGAGGTCTGGTATCTCTTTATCTCAGGACTCAATTTCCCAACACCCCGCAAGGGGAGCTTGGAAACACTGGAGCTGGATTTCTCGGCAAGAGAAAAGACAGCGTCTCTCTCAGTGCGTCTGCTGGAGGGCGAGTAGATAGTCGAACTGCTCCAAACCACCTTGTGTTTGCTAGGGCAAGTGTGGGCATATTTATACCTTGAAGGTGCCGAGTTTGACGTAAGGCTGGACATAATAACGTCATCAAAGACTCGCAGTTCTTTGAAAACTCTATGAGATCTTGGACAAATCAATATTCAAGCAAGGGGAAGTCCCTGAGTGCTGAAGGTGAGTTTTTCCAAGAAATCGTTGTGGATTTTCAGAACTAGTGGAAGTAGCCATGCCACATTTGGACTGCATGAGCTATGTCTAAACATGGTTATGAATTCTATGCCTATATAAGGATAGGGTGATTTATACCTATATAAGGGCATGAATCGGGAAAATTACACTAGGGTCCTAAAATGCTATACAACACAACTGGGTTCAGATTGGCGTAGAACTGGAATATACCCCTGCTGTTGCAGGCCAGGGTCCATGTTTTATCGCCCAAAGCAGAGAAGCCCATCGGGGTAGTGATTGGTCTCCCCTGAGTTTTGGCTGGAAGGGGGTTGTGTTGGACTTGGCCCTTTTTGCAGGGTCATCCCTGAACCTTTTGCCTTCCTCCTGTATTTTTTCTGACCTTTTGTTGGCTGTTTCATGACTCTGGGCACTTTGCCACTGCTGATCAGTGCTAAAGTACATATGTTCTCCCTATTGTAAATTTATGTATGGATTAGTGACTCCATGATTGGCTGGTTTGGTTTACTTGTCAGACCCTAGTACAGTGCACTGCTTTTGCCCAGGGCTTGTAAATCAAATGCTGCTGGTGGACTTGCAGCACTGGCTGTGCCACCCACAGAACCAGCCTGTAAATTGTGTCTCAGGTCTGCCATTGCAGAGCCTGTGCGCAGTCTGGCACTGCCATGTTGACTGGGCAAATGCACCCACTTGCCTGTCCCTAATCCTTCCCTTTTCTGCATATTAGTCGCCCCTTTAGTAGGCCCAAGGGCAGGGTGCATTGTAGGTAAAAAGGTAGGACATGCCCTTATGTGTGTGTATATACAACAAGGGGTGGTGAGGGACAGAGTCTCTGAATTAAACAGAATACTCTCACCCAGTCAAGAGATCAGGGCTAGATCCAACACCGTTTTTTAGCTCACTGCACCATCCCAGTTTCAGAACCTGGCTGTATGCAAATTAGTCTGTTCCTGTCCCAGTGCATGATGGGAACAGGGCAAACCAAACTACAAAAGCCAATTCTTACACTGGGAAGGAAACAAGCTACCGGGGACCGGTTTCTGGCATTTCAGCCGTCTTCGGCCCGGCTTGCTTGAATCCTGATGGTGCAATGAGCAAGGGACTCACATCTGAGTATACCCTTCCACGCTTAGGGTGGACAAAAATATATACAACAAGGGGTGCTGAGGGACAGAGTCTCTGAATTAAACAGAATACTCTCACCCAGTCAAGAGATCAGGGCTAGATCCAACACCGTTTTTTAGCTCACTGCACCATCCCAGTTTCAGAACCTGGCTGTATGCAAATTAGTCTGTTCCTGTCCCAGTGCATGATGGGAACAGGGCAAACCAAACTACAAAAGCCAATTCTTACACTGGGAAGGAAACAAGCTACCGGGGACCGGTTTCTGGCATTTCAGCCGTCTTCGGCCCGGCTTGCTTGAATCCTGATGGTGCAATGAGCAAGGGACTCACATCTGAGTATACCCTTCCACGCTTAGGGTGGACAAAAATATATACAACAAGGGGTGCTGAGGGACAGAGTCTCTGAATTAAACAGAATACTCTCACCCAGTCAAGAGATCAGGGCTAGATCCAACACCGTTTTTTAGCTCACTGCACCATCCCAGTTTCAGAACCTGGCTGTATGCAAATTAGTCTGTTCCTGTCCCAGTGCATGATGGGAACAGGGCAAACCAAACTACAAAAGCCAATTCTTACACTGGGAAGGAAACAAGCTACCGGGGACCGGTTTCTGGCATTTCAGCCGTCTTCGGCCCGGCTTGCTTGAATCCTGATGGTGCAATGAGCAAGGGACTGGGTAAGAGTGGTCTGTTTAACTCAGACACTCTGTTCATCACCACCCCCTTTTCTAAATCGTTTTTGGCCACTATAGGTGTGGCAGGGTATACTCAGACATGAGTCCCTTTCTCACTGCTCCATCAGGATTCAAGCAAGCCGGGCCGAAGAAGGCTGAAATGCCAGAAACCGGTCCCCGGTAGCTTGTCTCCTTTCTGGTGAAGAATTGGCTTGGTAGTTTAGTCTGCCCTGTTCCCATGATGCACTGGGCCAGGGACAGACTGATTTGCATATAGCCAGGTTCTGAGCTGGGATGGGGCAGTGAGATAAATAACGGTGATGGATCAAGCCCTGATCTTTGGACTGGGTAAGAGTGGTCTGTTTAACTCAGACACTCTGTTCATCACCACCCCCTTTTCTAAATCGCTTATGTGTGTGTGGCATGTCCTGATAGTTAATTACAGCCATTTTCGTTTTTCACTATTGCAAGTCTACCTGTTCTCCATAGGCCAGAATGGGCAGTTTGATTATAACATCTTATAATTCTAACTGACCCAGGTAACTAGGTAGAAATTTGAGTTTAGTATTGCTGAACTCAGAATGATAAAATACTTCTCTTGGTGAAGGTGGTTTTAACATTCTGTTTGAAAATACCACTTTTAGAAAGTAGGTATTTTCTTGCCTACCTGTCCAAGCCTGCTGCTGCTGGGTTGTGTATTCCTTGTCTGGAGTTTGAGTGACAGGGGCTGAGGGATTCCTGGAGACAGGCTGAGTCAGCACAGGGCTCAATAGAGCTATTTGCATGTAGATGGGTGGGAGGAGTGCACCTGGGACCTGAATAGGGCTGTGCCTGTCTTCCACAATGCTGGCTCCACCTCCTGTGGTGCATCTGATGTCCCTGGCCCATACTGTCAAAGGAAAGAAGAAGTCTTGTCAACAAAGTGCTACAGGACTGCACAGAATTGGTTTGGACAGGCTACAGGACCCTCTGCCTTCAGAGGACAAAGGATTTGCTAGTATAAATATTGGGACTCAGACCCAATAAATTTAGGTCACTTTTGGGACACAAGAAGAACGGTTGCTGAGCAGAGGAACCAGAAAAACGGGGGAGTAGACTATCCCTAAGCTGAGTGCTGTTTGGGGGATTGGCCTGCAGTGGTTGCCTGACTGTCAACGGAAGGAGAAAGGACTTTGTGCTACTTTCAAATCAACTTGTAAAGGATCTCCATGGGCTTGAGATAAAGCTTGCCTTCTGCTGAACACAAAGGGGCAACAGACTTCACCAACCATCTCCCCAGCCTTCCCTTGCTGGGAATTGAAGTGCCTGCTGTTGAGCTGGGCCTTCTGAGAGACTGCGTATCGCTGGGAGCTGGAATCATGACTCAAGACGAAGAAGCATGTCACTGCCGCAGCCGCTGTCGTTTCATCACCGGAGAAGAGTGTTGTCATTGCAGCTGATGCCGTCACATCACCAGAGAAGTGTACAGGCGCTACCGCTGTCACCTCGCATCAGTGGAGAAGAGTGTCGCAGTTGCGTCAGACGCAGTCGCATCACCGGAGAAGTGTGTCCCAGCACCTGTCGCGACTCATAAGATTTGTTGAGTTGCCGCACGACCGTCGGGCATGCACGCATCATTGTCGCATCAAGAAGAAGATGCCATTTTGTTTCATTGCACGGGATCTTCATCGCATCACGACGCTGCTGATCGCATCACCAACACAGCAGTAGGGACCTGACGCATCACCGTTCTTGTGTTTAAGGATCCGACGCATCACCTTCCCTGCAACAATTTTGTTGTATGGCGTTACCCATCCAAAGGTACATTGAACTCAAAGTGTCACATTTTGCATCTAAAGAGAACTAAGCTATTTCTACCATTTTTAAAGTACAGTATTGTGGATTTTTGTCGTGTGTGGTCTTGTGTTAAGTCTATATAAAAATACTTATTTTTATACTACAACTTGTATGGTGTCCATCTGTAGTGTTGTCACTGGGTTACGGTATGTGTTCACAAATGCTTTACACACTGCCTCTGAGATAAGCCTGTCTGTGTCATGATTCACTCCCTGTGTTCTCGTGTCCACCACCAGGGAGCTGAACTTTGGGACTCTCCAGTGTTCAAATAAGCTTCCAGACCCTCCCCTGCATGAATATCCTGACTTCCAGCCATTTGGACAGTTATTGGGAACGGACATCCATTCCCAATCCATGCCGATTTTGTGAAAGCCAGCCTGCTTATACTTGAAGCCAGCCTACTCATGCCTGAAACTCCATTACCCAGAATTCCCTGCTCACTGCTTTGTCTCCACCCCTGCAGGCAAAGGATGGGTGGAGGAATTCAGCTCACCTGTGGCTGGCTGCTGCTAGCCTGCTCACACCTGATGCATGTGATTACTGTGAGCTCTTTTAAGCCCCAGCTACTTTCAGGCCAAGGTTGGTCTTGTAGCTGTATACCTGTGAGACCAATCCTTGTTCCAGTCTTTCCTGAGCTTTTGCTATTCGTGTTTCCTAAGCTTTAGTTATGCCTTGTTCCTGACCTGCTGCAGTTTCCCTTCTCCTGAATTAGCACTGCTTGCAGTGCTATCTTGTTTTTTGAGTTCCTGAGCTATAGCTATTACTTGTACTTGAATTAGCACTGCCTGTAGTGCTGTTGTTTCCTGAGTTCCTGAACTATAGTTATTCTTTGTTCCTGGGCTTCAGCTAGTTCTTGTTCCTGAATTGCATTGCTTGCAGTGCTCTCTTGATTCCTTGTTTCCTGAGCTGTAGCTATGCCTTGTTCCTGAACCAGCACTACCTGCAGTGCTACCTTGACTCCTCAAGCTTTAGTAATTCCCTGTTCCTGAACCAGAACTGCCTGTATTGCTACCTTGTCTCCTGAGCTAAAGTAATTTCCCTGTTTTCTGAAGTAGCACTGCCTGCATTGCTAC
The DNA here is from genome assembly GCF_964263255.1 of Lissotriton vulgaris. Lineage (NCBI taxonomy): Eukaryota > Metazoa > Chordata > Amphibia > Caudata > Salamandridae > Lissotriton > Lissotriton vulgaris. The sequence goes on from NC_141698.1 coordinate 857,632,235, forward strand.
CTTGACTCCTGAAGCTTTGGTAATTCCCTGTTCCTGAACCGGCACTGTCTGCAGTGCTGCCTTGACTCCTGAGCCTTATCTCACTTCTTGTTCCTGCCCAGTGGTGGCTGGTGACATTTGAAAGTGGAGGGGCGTAAAAGTTAGGGATGAGCTTCAAGTAGGCTGAAAATGCGGAAAGGAAGACCTACAGAGACTTTAGATGTACTTAAAGTACCAATAGGTATTTGGGAGCTAGATTGTGCAGAAAAACCCCAACAAACTCCCCAGCCTGCAACACCCCTTTCTGGGAAACATCCTTTACAACGTAACTTTTACCACGCAGTGCTTTTACATAGTAACTTTTACAACGCAAACCATTACAACGCAATGCGTTGTAATGGTTTGCGTTGTAAAAGACATTTAGCGCTCTAGGATAGGGAATAGATTTAATTTACTATCCAACACCTTCCCTACTATCCACGGGGACTGGAGTTGGAATAGTAAATTAAACTATTCACTATCCAGCACCCCTCAACACTATGCGTTGTAAAGGCATGCGTTGTAAAACTTGCGATGTAAAAGCATGCGTTGTGATGTCATACATCCCACCTTTCTCAGTTAAGTTGAAGCAGCTCGTGAACATCTGCCTCACTTTCACAAATAAAGTAATAAACAAACAGTAGGCAGCTTCGTAAACACATTCACGCTGTTTCATTATTTGCGCTTACCTCTGTAAGTGCCGGCAAAGGCTGGTTGTGCACTGCACGCGCTCAAGGCTGATTGGGCTTTGCTGCTGCGGGGAGATCATCATGGCCCGGACCAGGGGTTAAGGGCGAGAATCAATGCAGGGGGTTTAGGACCGAAGAGGTGCAAACGAACGGCTGAAGAACTGGTGAGCCGCACCAAATGTGCATGACTCCTTGGTACTGAGGAAAAAACATTAATCCCCCTTCACACACCACTTCATACCGCAGAATAGGAGTATTTGTTCCTCTAGGCTGCTTTGGGTGCACCGACTGAAACCACAGGCAAAGGGTTCTGGGAATGCGGTACGTAACCAACAAGGAATATCCAGGACCTGCAGTCCTTATCGAAACCTTTACCTTTGTGGGTCACTTCTGCTTCTCTGCTGGCAGCAGGACACTGTCAGCAGACTCCAGAGGGCCTCGGCCCTGCCCCCGCAAACTGACACAGGCTGCACCTAAACATACATGGACTGTAACTCCACAATCCCAAATAAAAAAAATGTACCAACAGAGCTCATCCTCAAAGACCAGCGGGACACCAGAAACCTAGAGAAAGAAACATGCCCCAGGGTCAATATGTGCTGTGTGCGCGACGCCTGAAAGAAAGTTGCTGCAAATGAAAGGCATATGTGACCCTCCGTCATCAGGGGAATGCAGGTGCTACTACGGTTGCATTCTCAATAGTATAGTATGGGGTTCCCTACACACAATAGGCATAGAGGCTTAACAACACTATTTTGTGCCTGTTAAAATACAACATTAAGCCGTTCATACTGACATAACATGAAGACAAGCCGAGCTCAAGCCTCTGATTGTCCCTACAGCAAAGCTGCTATATTTGCAACCAGGAGATGTCTAAATAAACACGCTTTCCGTTCAGCAGCACGTGTTAAAATAACTTGTTTCCAGTTATCTGAAACTCAGCCTTTATAACTAGGTACTGTGTATCCCAATTGCATTTCCCAAGTGCCTTTGCGCCAAGATTGCATAAGGAGAAATACCTTGTAATTTCCAATATTTTCAAACTCTGTCTTTCTAACAAGGTATTGTATATGTAAATTGGCCATCCTTTGAATCCGTGTAACAATACTTAACTCGAAAAAATACAGTGCTCCACTTATTTGACCTAGTTTTCTAGAATATTCCGAGTTTAAATCCAGCTGGACTCGGAGCACTTCTCACATTCAATCAAGATCTGCTCCAACAAAGATAAGGCGTGTGACAAAACAAATAAATGTACACCTATAAATATAAAATTGTGTAAAAAAAAAAGGAGACCCCATCAGAACGTGTGCTGGCGAGACCTCTTGCCATTGCTAATGCTTGTTATAATAATATACTCTTAACCGGACCCCGACTCACCACTACGCAGTTCCGTCAGAATCAACTCCTGTTGTAAATGTTTTCTTAAAATAAAGTGCCTGGCTGTTTCTAAGCACTTTTATTTTTTGAAGGTAGTGAGGCACAGGGAGAATCACTGGTTTGCCGGCAACTACACAATGCACTGCCACTTAGGTACAGTTGCGACTCGCAGGAGGGGGGGTCACGGGAGGGGAGGATCGCGGGAGGGGGGATCGCAGGGGGAAGATCGGGGGGGAGATCGCGGGGTGGGGGGAGATCGCAGGGGGGGAGATCGCAGGGGGGAGATCGCGGGTGAGCGGGGAATTAAAACAGAAAACTTACCTCACAGCAGCCGTTCCGCGCCACCTTTGCTGCTCCCCTTGGCGCCTTCACCAACGGCCCTGGAGTAGACTTGCAGCCCCTCTCAGCCAATTCTGGCGCTGCCAGCAGCACCAGGATTGGCTTGGGGCACAGGCTATCCTTCGCCCGCCGCACGCCCATTAGGAGACCGAGGGGCTCCTAATGGGCATGCTCAAACAAGGGGAAAACACAAGTGCGCATGAGTGGGCACTGTGCGAAAATTCGCCCTCCGTCCCCACTCATGCGCACTTGTGTTGCTGCCTGCTGACCCTCATCATGTCAGTCAACATGATGCCAGACCGCCCACCCCCTTCAGTCTCTGAAGGGGGTGGGCGGTCCGATGTCATGCTGACTGACATGATTGTCAGTTCTCCCTCTGCGCATTTGAACTTAAGTAAACTGATTCAGTTTACTTAAGTTCAAAGACGCCGAGGGAGCTGCGGGCGAGGGGGCTGCGCCCCCACGCCCCAGTGAACGCACTGCGCCGGTTCCTGCCCCAGCACTGCCTTCTATGCTACTTTGCCTTCTTGATTCCTTAAGCTGCACTATTCTAGTATACCCTTGTAGCCTCCCCTTCTGTATATCCTTTTTTCAGTCCCTGCCCTTCTTACCATTTCCTTGGTTCCAGTTCTAGTTTGCTGTCTTTCTATTCTGATGTCTTGCTTCTGTTGCCTTGTATGTGTGTTACCTGCTTTCTGCCAAGTGTGCCCTGTCATTTCCTTCCTTTCCTGTTAAGCACTCCTCCTTGCTAGCTCCTTGTCTATTATGCCTGTGTTTAGTTCTACCCCTTTGCTGTTACTGCCTTGTGTGTTCCTGTTTGATTGCCAGGATCCGTGGGCACAGCTGACCTAGGTGGTGTTTCTTGTTCACTGTGAGTATTGTCTGAGTTACATTTATAACATCACCATAAGTATAAGCTCCACAGACCCTGCCTTTGCATCCATATCCTACATGTGGGTATTTGCAGTCAGTATCTGTAACAGCAATTGTGGGTAAGAAACTTACCGAGCTTCAGTCTTCCCGTGTGGAGCTCCTGAGTGCTTTACCCCACACACCCCTTTATTGTTAATGTTGTTTCATATATGTCTTGCACATTCGTCCTGGGTGTTGTTATTCTGAATGCTAAATTGCTTTGTGAGTGCCATTCCTTTATAAGTCTTACACATCTTGTTCACTTGTACAGGTTTCCCCTTTGGATCCCTCTTTCTCCTCTGACTCCCTGTATGATCCTGGGCAGCGCTGTACTCCTCTTCCTGTGTAAGTTTTCTGCCCAGTCCTTGCCCAAGTCCCTGACTGTGTTCCCCACATAGTCCCGGACAGTCCCTGACAGTCTGATTGTGCCAAGCTACCAAGGGGGTGAGCAGGGGTTATTTTAGGAGTGTAGCCCCTTACCCCGACTAGACGCAAGGGTCCCTATTTGGTCAAAGGTACCTACCTCTGCCAACTAAAACCCCCCAAATGTAACAGTGCTCATAAATCTCTCAACAACAATATTCACCTGTGGCCAGAAAGGTGTGCTTCTCTGAGGATTGACATTTAGATGAGTGAGAACATCTTTACGTTCTCGCCCATTGAAAGCCGGGCAATTGTCAGATTTCAAAACTGAAGTCACACCACATGTTGCAAAAATATGTTCTAATTTCTCACTGACTCAGTCAAGAATATTCATCAACAATTACAAGTAGATGATGTCCATTGTCAAGGGCCCAAAGAAATCTATTGTCATCTTATTCCATGCATTCTTTGGTAGATCAAACTTGTTTAAGGGATGCAAGGTTGTTTTGGATGACAAGCAGTTGCACAAATGACATGGCCATAACTTATTTTCAACGCTTTCATCAAGACAAGGGACCCACAATCGATCCAGTAGAGCTTGTTTAGTAGCAACAACTCCACGATGTCCCTCATGGGCCAGTTCAATGACTTGTTCTCTTAGATTCTCAAGTATGACAAATCTCAACCCTCATAAGATGATGCCTACTGGGGTAACTGAAAGTTCTTCCTGCACATTTTTTAATTTCTGGTATTCAAGGTCATCATGAAGAGGTCAAGTATGTTTTCGCTGCAACTGTAACAATGTCTTTGAGTATTAGCAAATCTCTGTTAATGCTCGTGGCAGGAACGATTTCTTCCACTGATATGGGAGCAGGGGCACTGGATTTCACGATAAAGCTAACATATGCATCAACCGCTTTGGAAGTGGTGCCATGACACAGTATTGGTACACGTGCGAAGTAGCAAGCAGGATTTCTATGTTTTCCTGGATGATGTACAACTGTGTAATCATTCTCCTACAGTCACAACCCCCACCTCTCAATGTGAGGGGGCATCTTGGCTTTTGGCTTGCCAAAAATGGTGAGTAATGCTTGGTGGTCAGTGAAAACCATGAAATGCTTCCCATACAGGAACACATAAAAATGCTCACAAGCACACACCACAGCAAGGCATTCTTTCTCAAGTTGTGAAAAGGCACGTTCCGCCAATGACAAACTACAGCTAGCATAAGCCACAATGTGGTTTGGGGCATTGGAATGGCCAAGGATGGCAACCAACCGCACTGGGCTTGCATCATCAACAATCTTGGTCTGCAATTTTGTATCATGGTATGCCATTTCAGTGGCGTTCTCAATTCCATGCTTAATTTTTTTTTTACTTTGTTCATATTCACGTGAACATCAGAATGGAAGATTTGGTATTGTTAAGTCTCACAATGGGACACTTACAGTGGCAAAGTCACATAGCTACCTTGACAGTTACTGGCCATACCAAGGAAGGATCGCAGACTAGTTACATCTTGTTGGGGAGAAGTGGACGACCATGCTTGTACTTTATTTGGATCCAGAATCATTACTCCATCAGAAAAAATTTGACCAAAGAACTTGAGTTTGGTTTTATGAAACTCACACTTTGCAGCATTTAAAGTGAGACCGGCATCTGCAAGTATACAACACATTTGTGTAAGAGGTTTATCAATTTCCTTTCGTATGACCCCAAAAATTAGTATGTAATGACTGTAATTAAAGGCATTGGTGACTGGCTGTATTATTCGACAAATGAAGTCCTGAAAGAGTCCTGGAGCTGATGACACTCCGAAACTTAGCCTTTTATATCTAAATAGACCAACATGAGTCGAATGTACCCGAAATGTTATTCCAGTTTGAGTTAGTGATAGATACGCTTTGTTCAAATTAAGGCATGAAAAGATTTTAGCTCTATTCAGCTCTGTAATCATGTCAGCAATGTGCAGACTTGGATGTCATTCTCTTTAAATTCCCTTGTTCGATTGGCGCATATCCATGCAGATGTGCACAGCTCCTCCACTATCCTTCTTCAGCACTACCACTATGGGTGATACCCATGGTGTCGGATCAGTGGATCGCGCAGTGAGGTCAAGTTTTAATAATGTCTCTATTTCTTCCTCAACAGCCTCTTGTAAATAAAACACAGTTCAAAGATGTTGTTGAGCAACAGGATGGATGTTCTCATTTATGTAAAGTTGCACTTTCAATATTTTAAGTCTTCCTAATCAATGGAACAAGGATGACAACTGATTCACTATCTCATGATAAGACCTGATATTGCAGTTTATAGAAATTAGCCCAATGCCAGCAGAAGTTCTGAAACTGAGTAAACATGCACTCGATTAAGTGCCTTTCAAGACATTAATTAATTATTTTTTTTTATTTTGAAAGTTTTATATAGCGCCAACATGACCACCAAGGGTATCAGAGCGCTTTACAGATTGTGCAGTAGGACGAGTACATGGAACCACAAATTCTAGTCCCCCCAAATTATGACATCATCAGATTGGACAGGAATGGTAAGACTGGCGGAGGAATCGGATCTATACACCGTAGCAACATCGTCGTAAACAGAGCCATATCCCCTGTATTCCCCTTGTACAAATACATTTGCCTCGACATCAACAGCAAAGGCAATCCATTATGCTCTCTACACACTATCTATCATCCACCTCGTGACAACCTCATCTTCACTGAACACCTCATGGACATGGTCACAACAAACACCAGACGACAAAACACCCAAATATTCCTTGATGACTTCAATCTCCACTGGAACGACCAAAACGACTCAGTGGTCAATAGCCTCAAAAACTTCGTCGGCGCGCTAGACTCACCCAAATTTGCAACAGCCCTACACACAATAAAGGCTCAATCTTGAATTTAATAATCTCCAAAAATTGCACCATTCAGCTTGAGTCGATCCAACCCTGTGATTGGTCAGACCACCATATCATCACTTTCTTTATCAATGAATCATTGAAACTTAATCGGTTCAATTCACAAAACCAAAGATATGGAAAAGAGACCCGAAAAAACTCAAATCAAACACATTACCTTCCCCCAGTTACAATCTACTTCTGCCCTCTGATGGATCATACACCGTGCATGATCTCACCAACCACTACCTCAAAGCTAGGAACTCGATAATTAATGAGGTTGCTCCCCTTCAACTAAAGAGAGTCTACACAAAAGACTCTAAACCATGGTATAATGGTCTAATTAACGAAGATAAACGTTCTCCTAGAACCGCGGAATGCAACTAGAGATCAGTACCATCTGCTAAGAACCTCAAAACTCTAAGAAAAAAGAGAATTGCTAATTATCGAAAGATCAAGCGCACGAAAGCAGACTTCTTCAGCCACCAAGCAGACCAAGCAAGAAACCGTCCCAAAAAATTGTTTGAATTAATCAAAACCCAATCAAAGGATGAACCTCATCGATCACAAGACATAGCCCATCCACAACCCACATGCGAAGAATTCTCCACCTTCTTTAATCTAAAGCAGACAATATTAAGAAAGATCTCCTCAATGACTTGAATTCACACTCCAGTTCCCACATCAAAACATCCCTGCTACTCCGAAGTTCTTCACACCAAACCCGTGCAAAGTTTGACCTAAAAAACGACGCATCTTGGTCTTTCTTTGACACTTATACTGAAAAAGCTATTGGCAAAATCCTCAGTACCTTTGAAGCCTACCAATCACCTAACCGACCCCCTCCCTGCAAATGCTGTTAAAGACTGGACCCCATTGCTTCTGCCACTCTGGACCAAAATCATTAATAGTTCACTTCAACAAGTTTGTATCCCGGACACCCTTAAAGTAGGACAGGTGTCACCCATCCTAAAGAAACCCACAGCTGACCCTAAGGACTTAAACAACTATCGCCCCATTTCTAACATTCCTACATTGGCCAAACTGTTGGAAAAATGTGTACACCACCAATTGACAAATCACATTGATCACTTCGACCTTCTTAACATACACCAATCAGGATTCCGAGCAGGCCACAGCACAGAATCAGCTATGACACACATAATTGATGATGCTCTTCAAATACTTGATCAGAACGGTACATGCCTACTCATCCTACTAGACCTCTCCTCAGCCTTTGATACGGTCAAACACGAGAACCTGATAGATCTGCTGAACCACAGAATGGGGCTATCAGGGTCAGTGCTTAACTTGTTTACATCTGTTCTTCAAAACCGGATTCAAAAATTCAAGGTCAACAACACCCTGTCCAAACCAGTTCCAGTAACGTTGGGAGTACCGCGAGGGTCCTCGCTATCCCCATCTAAAGTGCAATATCACATGTTCGTAGACAATACCCAACTATACCTTAAGATACACTCCCTGAAGAAATTCAATTGCTCAACTCAACACTTAGGAACACCCAGACATGGTTGGCAGAGAACCATCTCAAATTGAACGCTCTAAAAACTGAATTCTTCTTAATAGCCCCACCCACCAAAGTCCCCATCATGCATGACTGGCTCAAACATCTTACTGCATTCAACGTTCAACCAACCTTGGTGGACTCAGTGAAATCATTAGGTATAACCCTCAACTGCAACCTCAATATGCAGAAACACATTAGCAACTCAACAAAGGGAGCAAACTTCCAGATAAATACACTCAGAAAGCTGAAACCCTTCGTGCCCGCCAATGACCAAGATGGCAGTTCAAGCTCTTGTTATCCCTCGGTGGATTATGGAAATGCCTATCTCTGCGGCCTTCCTAAAGCAACAACAGCATCCCTAAGAGCCTCCATTAATGCGGCAGCGAGACTCATCACAGGCTCGAAAAGAAGGTCCCACATCTCCCCAGATTTTAAATCCTTGAACTGGTTGCCATTTGAAGCCAGAATTCACCTGAAAATTGTGTGCATGACGCATAAGGTCATACATCACAATTCACCCAGATATCTCACACAGAAACTGTCAATCTCTGGTGGTATAAGATCCACAAGAAGTGCAGAAAACCTACTACTGAAACCTCAAAGATTCAACAAGAAAAAAAACATATAAATGATACTTCTCAGGGATGGCGCCTAGGATATGAATGCACTACTTCCAGAAACCAGACTTAATTCCTCCACTTCATCGTTCAAAAAGGAAGCAAAATCGATCCTCATGGCAAAATTCACTTGAACATTGTCTAAGGAAACTCGGAAGATGATTAGTACCCTCACCAGTACTCTCTCTATGACAAGGGTCCACTTGACAATCTTGATATTATAATTGGCAATGCACTGCCTCAACAAGACTTGAGGAGATGACATCCTCTTTGCTTTGTTGAACAAGTTGTTATGTATACCTGTTCTACATGCTTTATTTGTTGTATAAGTATCCTCTTTGTTGTATAAGTAACCTCAATGTCTGTCAAGCGCTCTGATATCTGCAAGGTTCTTGTTCGCGCTCTATAAAACTTTCAAAATAAAATAAATAAATAAATAAATCAGCATATCGACAGGTACATAGACTTAGAATGTCCAACATTCTCAAGAGTCAAGTGGGGAAGGAAGACTGAGGCAGATATGTCTTCATCAAGAGCTCTTTAACTTCTGATTTGAAGTGGGCAGAGGAAGAGAACACCCTGACTTCGGGGGGAAGAGAGTTCCATATCCTTGGCGCCATACCTGAAAATGTTCGATTTTAGGTTCTTTTTTTCTTGAATTTTTGTGGTATGAGTAATAGGGTGCTGGCACTTCTAGAGGCTCTTGAACTACATGAGAGCTCCAGTTGTTTCTGAGCGAGGTTCATTGGAGCCCTGAGGTGGATGGCTTTGTGTGTCATGCATGCAATTTTCAGCTGTATCCAAGCTTCATAGGGGAGCCATTTCAGCGCTAGCAGGTCCGGAGAGATGTGGTTGAATTTTTGTGTGCCCATAGCGATTCTGGCCGCAGCATTAAAGGTCACCCTAAGGGGAGCCGTTTTCACTCTGGGCAGGCCACACAGCGTAGCACTGCCATAGTCCAGCTTTGCGATCACCAATGCTTGCACTGTGACCTTTAGGTGATGAGCAGGGTGATAAGGTTTGAGCTTCCTAAGGATGCTGAGTTGGAAGTTCGCTTCTTTGGTGAGGGAGCTGATGTGTTTTTGCATGTTCAGACTCTTGTCTAGTATGATACCAAGCGAGGATGCCAAGTCCACAAGGTGAGGTCTGCAATTATGAGCCGTAAGCTGATTCAACCAGTGTTCAATGACTGATGATTGCTTATGGGGTGAGATAAGGAGGAATTCTGTTTTTAGAGCATTTAGTTTCAGGTGGTTACGTGTCAGCCAGCTTTGTGTTTCCAGTAGGGCTGAGTTGAGGGACTGAATGTTCTCAGGGGAGGGGATCTTCAGGTATAATTGAGTATCATCCTCATACATGTGATAGTGAATGCTTGATGATTTCAGCATTTCTGTTAGAGGCTCCATGAACAGGTTAAAGAGCGTGGGTAAGAGTGCTGCAACTTGGGGCACCCCAGCGAAACCGGTGCAGGATGGGACAGGGATTGGTTCACCTTGAAGCGTTGGGATCTATTCAGGAGGAATGAAGAGAACCAAATAAGCACAGGCCAGACAACCCCATCCTGTGTTCCAGGAGGTCAATTAGATTATCATGTTTGACAGTGTCAAATGCTGACGAAAGGTCAAGAAGGATCAGTAGGCATGACTTATTGTGGTCCAACATTCTTAACGCGTCATCGACAATGTGCGTTAGGGCCGACTCTGTGTCATGGCGTGAGCGTAAACCAGATTGACATTGGTCCAGGAATTGGAAATGGTCGATATGGTTTCAGATTTGGGCAAGCACACATTTCTCCAAGAGCTTTGCTTTGGTGGGAATTTTGGAGATTGGCTGGACGCTATGAAGGTACTTTCGTCTTTTTATGCTTCACAGTTGCTATAAATAGATCTTGACTTTGCAGTGGTGTTGAAGCAGCCATTGTATACATTTTGGTTTACGATGGGGTTAAACGGGGAACTGGAGACAGTTCATTGTACTTTTCCACTGGCATCATGTTTATTGACGCACCACTGTCTATGATAAAAGGTATGGAGCACCCATTCACTTTCAGTGTGATTTTGAAACAATGCTCAAATTAATTTTGCACTTTCACTTGTCGATCTAGCTTCAACCAGCATTCTTCCTTGCAAGAAGCTAATCTTACCTACGTATATCTTCCAGCGTTCAACATTGACATCACACACCCATCTTCCTCACTGTCACTTGAAAATGACGGTGAAAAACATTTAGGCAAGGAATTTGACTATAGATGTTGTTCAGTTTCTACTTGCCTTAGCTGATGTTGCTACTTGGCCTAGTGGTCTTAGTTGTGACGTCCCTGGAACTTTCTCTGCATCAATTATGCTAGCTCAAAGTGACACACCTGATTTTTCCACCATTTTGTTTTCTCAAGATACTTGATCTTTCCCTTGCTTTGCAAACCATTGCAAAATGGTTCTCTTCCCCGCAACTTATGCATTGCTGTCTAATGGCAGGACATTCACCTTCATGTAGAAAGGACAATCCACATCGAAAAACAGAACGTATTTTTCTTTGGAGAGATTACTATATGGCCTTCTACTTTGTATTTTGACTTACTTTTCACATGCAGCGCTGATTCATTTTGGGCCTTCCCGGCCTCCATGTTAGCTGCTTGTCTGTCAGCTCATTCTTCCGCTCTGGCAGAAATGAGTACTCGCTCCAAGCGAATCGGAGAGACAATCATTTGATTACTCTGACACGCATGGTCTCTTCATCATTGAACTCTTTAAACTTGAAATGGTAGATGAGCGAATTACGTTTTTCTCCAAACCCATCATTGTTTCACCAGCTTTCTGCCTTTCTTGGTTGAAAATGCACCTTTCATAGTCGACATTTGGCATCGGAATGAACTTGGTGTTCAGCACCTGTTTGACTTGAAGGTACATCACTTCACCACTGGGTGGTATTTTCTTTATAACTTCTTTTACTCCTTCACCCGCTAAATTCTTCCCATATTTCATGATCTTTTTGTTATTTATTTCCTCAAGTGCATCAATGAATTCATCAAAGGTTTCATTCCAGGTAATCCATCTGGCACCAATATTTAGCTTTTTGGCGGTATTGAAGGGAGGAGGTGGTTTTAGGAATGCAGCAGCAATATAACCTGTGGAACCTTCTGCTGTTGGGAGTGGAGCTCTCTCCGGCAGAGTCTGCTGCCCGCTAGTGGCACCATCTCCATGCACTAGCAGTGCACTAACATTTGGGTTATCTCGGTATGCAACCGTTACAACACAACTTTTGCAACGCATACTGTTTCAACGCACACCATTACAACGCAGGATCCTTTACAACGAATGCCTTTACAACGCATAACATTACATATCAGATGCTATTACAACGCATGCCATTACAACGTAAGTATAGGTAAGTATATCATTTTTTTTAACCTTTTTTTTATTACAAAAATATTAAAAATAAATAAAATAAATTAATTAAAGTAATTTTATATATATAGTTTGGGTTATGGGGAACTGGCGTATTTTTAGGGTTTAAGGCTAGGTTTGGGTTTTGGGGTACAGGGGTATTTTTAGGGTTCAGGGCTGGGTTTGGGTTTTAGGGTACAGGGGTATTTTTAGGGTTCAGGGCTGGGTTTGGCTTTTGGGGTACAGGGGTATTTTTAGGGTTCAGGGTTGGGTTTGGGTTTTGGGGTACAGGGGTATTTTTAGGGTTCAGGGCTGGGTTTGGGTTTTGGGGTACAGGGGTATTTTTAGGGTTCAGGGCTGGGTTTGGGTTTTGGGGTACAGGGGTAGTTTTGGGGTACAGGGGTATTTTTAGGGTTCAGGGCTGGGTTTGGGTTTTGGGGTACAGGGGTATTTTTAGGGTTCAGGGCTGGGTTTGGGTTTTGGGGTACAGGGGTATTTTTAGGGTTCAGGGTTGGGTTTGGGTTTTGGGGTACAGGGGTATTTTTAGGGTTCAGGGCTGGGTTTGGGTTTTGGGGTACAGGGGTATTTTTAGGGTTCAGGGCTGGGTTTGGGTTTTGGGGTACAGGGGTATTTTTAGGGTTCAGGGCTGGGTTTGGGTTTTGGGGTACAGGGGTATTTTTAGGGTTCAGGGCTGGGTTTGGGTTTTGGGGTACAGGGGTATTTTTAGGGTTCAGGGTTAGGTTTGGGTTTTGGGGTACAGGGGTATTTTTAGGGTTCAGGGCTGGGTTTGGGTTTTGGGGTACAGGGGTATTTTTAGGATTCAGGGTTGGGTTTGGGTTTTGGGGTACAGGGGTATTTTTAGGGTTCAGGGTTGGGTTTGGATTTTGGGGTACAGGGGTATTTTTAGGGTTTTGGGGAACTGGGGTATTTTTAGGGTTCAGTTTTAAAATAAATATTTAAATTAATTACAAAAAATAATTGTAATAATGTTTTATTTATTAATAATAGTTCTTTATTAATAATAGTTCTTTTAAAAATAAACTTAAAGTAATTTTTTACCCTACACTATCCAGCACTTACCCTACTATTACACTCCCCTGGATTTAGATTTTTATTTTTAATTACCTAAACTATTTTTTAAAATATATATATAAATGTACAAATTAATTATTTTAAAATAATTTAATTTATTAAATTAATTACATTTTAATTAATTACATTTTTTAATAAAATAATATACTTACGTATACTTACGTTGTAATGGCATGCATTGTAATAGCATCTGCTATGTAATGTCATGCGTTGTAAAGGCATTCGTTGTAAATGAATCTGCATTGTAAAAATTGCGTTGTAACAGTGTGCATTGTAAAAGTTTGCGATGTAACGTCATACATCCGGGTTATCTCCCCTGCTCTCTGGTTGTGAGGGGCTGCCTTCTTTGCCGGCTTTGTTTCTTGCACGGGTTCTCCACCCTTCTCACCTTTCTGCATTGTTTCTGGTTTCTACTGCCTTTAGTGTTTCCGCTTTTAGCACTTTCTTACACTCAGCTATCACTGCCTTTAGCGCTTCTCTGTACCTGGTTGTCGCTCCCTTTAGCATTGTCATACTGTATGAATGAAGGATTTGTGCTGTACTGTGGCGAAGCATCTCTTGTCTCGACTTTACTACCTTCTTTAAGGGCTTCACAGACCTTGCACTGGCTGGAGTTTCGCTTTGACTCCACATATATCAACCGTCAATTTTCACTTTGACTATGGCACACATGGCATGCACGAGCAGTTTGCTGAACCACAGCAAACTCTCTGGGAGAGTATTCTTGGTTCTTAGGGTATTAGGGTTTACGTAATCCCCTATCTCGTCCACAGTTGTAGTGACCTCAAAAGCTCTGGTTCATGTAAAGGATCTATTCACAAATAGAGCTTGCTATTACACGTCTTTATTCATTAACGTTTAACTGTTAACTGAAAATTCTACCTCAGGAATTCTTTCACCACAGCCAAGCACTTATGTCACTGTTCTACGGAGTCTGTCAGTAATCAAAAGAGTTCTGTAATCTCTAACTCACAAGACACTACAGATCCCACACCAGGTTAAAAAATAGAGCAACATTTATTAAATAAAACAAGATCAAAACAACAAAAAACAGTAAATATTTAAGTGAAAATAGCACCAAAAAGCACAAAGTGCCAACTTGGGATGCCTGGTCATGCTGGAGCAGGTCTGAATCACAAGTTCAGGACTACCGTGATAGAGCGCAGGTTGGCTACAGTCCCAGATTAGTCCCACTGAAGTTTGTCTTCTCAATTCAGAGCCAAGAGTGCTGTTTACATTGGAGAGAGCCCCAAGGAGCAGGGAGAGTGTTACGGAAGGCTGTCAGCATAGCAGGAAGAGCAGGATAGGTATCGCAGATGGCGTTCCTGGAGCTTCACGTTGGTGGTCACTGCGGGTGATTGATGCTGTAGCAGAAAGTGTCAAGCTGACGGCACTTTGCTTTGAGTCGCAGAGTGAGCAGTGAAATCTCAGCATGAACTGACCCTTTTGCGGTCGCAAAGAGCCCAAAAGCTTGATTTCAGCTCTTTGAACCACATCAAGGGTCCTGGACCTGAGGGGCACCAATTGAGAGTCAGCTGGATCCAGGAGCAGGAACAGGATGTTGGGGAGCCATTCATGTCCTTGAGGCTAAGATCAGGAGGACAACAGACTAGCCCTTGAAGTCACTTTAGTGCCCCATCGCAAGCCCCTCATTGACAGGATCCTCGACGATGACACAGGACCCCACTTTGCAGCATCTCAGAACCGCTGCATCGCCTCAGGTGCATGACACATCCTTGCTGGGGACCTCACAATGCTCTGCAACCAGGATTTAAGGTATTCTTGTTCAGCGGACCTAACTGGGTCCCTGTAGGCGGCCCATGCTCCAACACACTCAGCCTGAACTTGTGACTTTGTCCCGGTCTAGCACAACCAAATAGCCACAGATGGCTCTCTGTGCTTTTTGGCGCTATTTTCACCTAAAAGATTAAACCTGGATATCTCCAGTTATAGCGATTTGATTTTTGTTGTTTTGATCTTGTTTTATTTATTAAAATCTACACTATTTCTCTAACCTTTTGTGGTGTATTTGCATTTTATTACTGTTTGAATATTTGCCTACTTAAGTAGAATCTCACCCCCTTAACCAGTGACCCAATGTCTTACAATGATGTTCTGTTTTAGAGTATCCAGACCTCAATGGCTTTGAATGTAATTTTTCTATTCAAAAGAACACTTTCACAATGATAGATATGTAAACTGCAAATGCTGTTTCCTGCTGCCTTTCCTCAAAAAAATCGGAGCCCCAGAAGATGATTTTCTCAAGAACTTAAATGGAATTAAAATGTACGGTGTGGGCTGGATAAGCAAATGAACATAAATGCCCTTAATTTAACAGGCTCCCTTTAGAGCACACTTCTTAGTCTAGTGATTGCTGTTCTATGATCTGTAACAGCTGACACCGGATTGGATTTTCAAAAAGTAAAAAGCAAATGGGATGTTGTTATTGGTCTGTTACTTGTCGTTTCCAGCCTATTTGCATCCTGAATAGGATACCTCTCGTGACCTCTGTAAAACACTATCAGTCTAGGAAGATGCTTTTTATGCAGTACGATACAACGCGGAACCCCTGTGAGACGCTACTCCCGGCAGTGTGAAGAAGCCTATCGGGACCAGCCCTATTAACGTTGAGCATCAGCTCGCAGTCTCACTTGACAGGGACCATCGCTTAAAGAGCATACTACCGCTTTAATTGTGACATCATTCTGATCAGACTCCCAGAAATCTACGGGAATAAGATACAGTGGGCCGATTAAGGGAGAATAGCGTGTTCCTACCCCTGAGGCGGAAGCCGGGGGCTGCATCTTTTCAATCGTGTGCATTTGCCACTTATGTGTATACTTGTGTTACCTTTTTAAAAACTTGACAAACTCACGCCAAACACAAGAGGCGGTACCCAACAGACTATTTTGAATCGCCTGGAATGTAAATGGATTTACAATTGTAAAACTATTGAGAAAGGACTCAATTCCTTTGACAAATGGAATATGTGTACCTGATTCCCACAAAAGTGTTTCCATGCTGTGATCCAAAATGTGCTATCTTACAAGTGTCTATTGCCAAAATTTCTAATACCTAAAAATGTCTATTGTTAATTGTTCTACTGCGTGTTTAGTAGATAGGTGTTGTAATTGTAATAAGTATGTGTGTTCAAAAATCTTGAAAATCTCACGCATATCTCCGTCATTTAAAATCTTAATTTTAATTGCCCCAGCACCATGATGGAGATCATATTCCTCATAAATACTACCAAACCCCCTTGGAAGCGGAATTGGTTAACTCGCAATGTTCATAACGTCGCCCACGGACAATTCCAGTAATGCAAATGCGCATACACTAGACACTCCATTGGGTGCGCGCGCAACCAGGAAGCGCCGTTAATAGAATCGCTACTCGGCACTCGGGGTGAGAGCAGCCAAGCAGCGAGGCACTCGGACGCCACCCTAGCGAAGCCTAAACGCCGGGATTAAGTAAGTTTCCCCCCCCCCCCTTTTTCTTGCTTGGACGTTACGCCTTTGCCAGCAGCAGCTAAATAATTAATTACTCTTTCGTATTCTTGTCCTGTAGCTCCAGGCGACCCCAATATCAAAATACTCTGTCTACACAATGATGACAGATCCACGCGGACTCCATTAGAAAAGTTCCGTTTTTCATACTCTCAGTAAGTTGGCTCTCATTGCGGTTTCTCCCTGTCAAAGACCTTTAACACTAGCTCAAGTCTTGTGTAAATAATCACAATGTTAACCCATAGGTACCAGTAGGAGCCTCTTCTAAATGACAGAGCGCTACTCGGACTGATAGAACAGCTACGGTTTTAAGAATAACTAATATGTTTTTTCCACACCCCTTTCCCTAGGCCCCATAAGCTACCAATATCGACTTGTAGATAAATGATATATTATCCCCTAGGTTCATGTAGAACCCTCCCTGATTCCTACCAGATTGAGCACTACTTGGACCTTCCAAAATAACTACGTTTTCAATACAGTCTGTAAGTTATCATTTTTTAACTTGCCTGTCCATCCTGCGGAAATTCTGGCATATAATTCCCTTATACCTTGATTGTTTTAATTCAATTCCTAACTAAGGGGCTCATTAGGATGGCGGACGGAAGTGCCTCCGCAGCCCCGGAGCATGCGGAACATGCCTATTCTGCTTCCGCCCGTCGCGGACACTCCGTCCGCCAGATCAGGATAGGAAATATGGGCTAAAATCCGTCCTCGGCGGTAGATCACGCTCCGCCGCCCAACTACACCCAACCACACGGCGGACGTAACCAATCCAGAGACTCCGCCGTACGGACTGACGTTTAGGACCGTCCTCCAAATCAAGATGGCGGAAAATACACATAAAAGCGCTGCGGAAAATCAACCTGCCTGAACACTGCGGATGCACCACAGCGAACATACCCACCACGAGCCGCTCGCCGACATGGACCCAGCACTACACGCTTACCCGATACTCTTCGCGATCCACCACGTCCTACTCTTGGCCCACCATTGAGGACGACGCAGGTAGGCAACAAACCATTCGCTGTCTGGAGAGGAGTACCTGCAAGGGCCGTGACGTAGGGAGGGGGGAGTGACATGTATCTGAAACCACTGTTTCATGTGGAGGGGAGCACCTGCAAGGGTCGTGACGTAGGGAGTGGGGAGTGACATGTATCTGAACCCACTGACTTGAAGTAAATACAAATACACACCAGCATCCCACATGCAGGAATGACTCCGACAACCCACGACACATGATTGACAAGTTTATTTACACATAATCGGGGTAACATCACAGTCTATGCTTGAGCATGGGCATAGTGTACACCAGAGCAGGTCCATCAGAGGCATGACATGAGAGGGGCTAAGTGCACCAACAGTCCTTGGCAAGGCATAGGTCCATCAGAGGCAGTACATGAGAGGGCATACAGCAGTATCAGAACAGCAACAGGGCATTGTGGACACCAGAGCAGGTCCATCAGAGGCAGTACATGAGAGGGCATACAGCAGTATCAGAACAGCAACAGGGCATTGTGGACACCAGAGCAGGTCCATCAGAGGCAGTACATGAGAGGGCACAATGCAGTATCTGAGGCACCACAAGTACAAATCACTATTAACCCGTCCCAAGGACCACAGCAGTGGAAGACTGTTTACAATGGACAATGTACACACCATGTCCAATGACATGTGAGTGAAGTCAACAGCACCTTACATCACACGATCAGGTGGATTGTGTGAAGTACCCGCATCGGACAGACTGCCAGCCCCAGAAACAGGAGTGTGACCCACAGCCACAGATGTTGTGACTGACACGTGAGCCACAGACCCAGACACACTGCCAGCACCTGATACAGGAGTGTGAGACACAGCCACAGCCCGACTGACTGACACATGGGCCACAGACCCAGATACACTGCCAGCACCAGAAACAGGAGTGTGAGACACAGCCACAGCTCGAGTGACTGACACATGGGCCACAGACCCAGATACACTGCCAGCACCACAAACAGGAGTGTGAGACACAGCCACAGCCCGAGTGACTGACACATGGGCCACACACCCAGACACACTGCCAGCACCACAAACAGGAGTATGAGACACAGCCACAGCCCGAGTGACTGACACATGGGCCACAGACCCAGACACACTGCCAGCACCACAAACAGGAGTGTGAGACACAGCCACAGCCCGAGTGACTGACACATGGGTCACAGACCCAGACACGGCACAACTGATACAGTGCCACTACATGATGCATGACAGCAAACAACAGACACAGTGCCACTTTCTGACACATGCGAGTCAACTGCAGCTGCGCCACTGGGACCACTGAAATGATGAGCCAAAGGGCTGTATGGGCCAGGAGGCAGGGTGGCTCTGGGAGCGGGGGATAGTTGCAATTGGCCAACATCGGGGTGGGCATGTGTCAATGCTGTGTGTCTACGTTTCTTGGGGACATGTGACTGCACCCTGGACAGGACAGGACTGGCAAGTGGCCCGGACTGAAAATAAATATCACCCAGCATGGGAGGTGCATCTGCTGGCGGGGGAATGCTCTCTGGGGACGTGCTGGAGCCTGCTTGTCGTTTGCTGTGTGGCTGCCTTCTGGCCTCTGCAACATGTGTCATGGGGGATGCTACTACAGGGTCCACCTGCATCCGCTCCTGATGGGCCCTGATGGGAGTGGAGGTAAGGGGTGACTCCACTGCAGAGACATCTGTATTCCGTTCCCTCAACAACAGCAGCCTCAGTGCAACAAGGGGTGATGAATGCCTGTCCTTGACAGCGCCACTGTCCATGGGAGATGCCTTGTCCCTTGGATGTTCCATTTCCATAGGAGGAATGTTGTCTGTGGACCTTCCCTGTTCCCTGGATGGTGCCCTGTTCCAGGCAGCAGACTTGTCATCTGTGGTGTACCTATCCCCAGAACACACTTTCTCCCTGTGTGTGTCCCTGCCCCTGGGAGTGTCCGTGCTCTTCTTAGGTGCGTTTCTCTTGTGGCTGTCCTTGTCCCTGCCCTTGGGAGTGGCACCTTCCTTCCTAGTCTCCGTGCCCTTGGGAGTGGGTCCTTCCTTCCTAGTCTCCGTGCCCTTGGGAGTGGATCCTTCCTTCCTAGTCTCCGTGCCCTTGGGAGTGGGTCCTTCCTTCCTACTCTCCCTACCCTTGGGAGTGGGTCCTTCCTTCGTAGTGTCCCTGCCCTTGGGAGTGGGTCCTTCCTTCCTAGTCTCCCTGCCCTTAGGAGTGCCTCCTTCCTTCCTAGTCTCCGTGCCCTTGGGAGTGGGTCCTTCCTTCCTAGTCTCCCTGCCCTTTGGAATGGCACCTTCCTTCCTAGTCTCCCTGCCCTTGGGAGTGGCTCCTTCCTTCCTAGTCTCCCTGTCCTTGGGAGTGGCTCCTTCCTTCCTCGTCTCCCTGCCCTTGGGAGTGGCTCCTTCCTTCCTAGTCTCCCTGTCCCTGGGAGTGTCCCTGCTCTCATGAGGTGCCTTCGTCTTCTGACTGTCCTTGTCCAAGGTAGTGTCCATGGAACTGGGAGTGAGGCTTGCCTTGGGAGTACCTTTTGTGTGGGATGCCTGTGCAGCATGTGTAGCCATTACACCCAACCCTTCTTGTGGATCCCGTGTGTGTACTCCAGTGTATCTGACATTGCCTTTGTGAACAGATTTTGCTGACCTAGTTGATGGTGTCTGAGCCCTCCGTGCCTTGACGTGCTGGCTGACGCTGCTTCTAGTGCAATAACCTGTATTAGAGTCCTGGTCAGAATATTCACTCCCCCCTGAGACATCCAGTGTTGTAGATGGTGGAACAGAAGTAGCACACAGTCCATGCGACTGTACAATGGCAGACGAAACACTGTTAGCCAATGACTGCACTGTCCTGTGTAGACCAGCCAGATCGCCATGCATCCCTTCCATGAAAGCCACCACCTGCCCCAACTTCCTATCGTGGTCTTGGAAAGCATTTATCATATTGGTCTGCCCCACACACAGCTGTCGCAGCAGATCAACAGCCTCTGCACAAAGAGCATTTTGGCTCACCGAGGCTGGGGCAGCGGTGCCGACACCGAACGCCACTCTGCTACCCCTACTCCTGCGTGCACGAACAGTACATGGTGCAGTTGGCGCCAGGGTGGGCCCTGTGTGCTGTGTCCCGACCGAAGGTGTTGATTGCCCACTCCCAGTCTGTGACAACAGTGCTGACTCACCAACACTGTCGGAAGATGATGACGATGTTGTCTCCACATGCGAGTCCTCCGGGACGGTCCTGTCCCCCTCTCCGGCGCTGGCCTGTTCTGTGTCAGTCTGCGTGTGGGCGACGTCTGATCCGGATGCATTGCCTTCAATCATCTCCTCTGTCTGTGGCTGAGTGCCCTCTGCCAATGCTGAAATGCACAGGAAATGGGTGTAAGTCATGTGCACACTCACGTACAGTACTGCTACGGAATCCCTAATGCCATTGATGACAATGTACATCGATCCCCCAAACCTGCACACGGGCCACCCCTACCAGTCATCCTCACAGGAAATAAGTGGTGTTGGCCGTGCAACATGTACAGCATGCGGACAGGGCATGAGCACGTACATCTGCACACCAGTCTTGCCATGGGGTGACGCAGCACTACAGCATGTGCATCAACACTCAACTGCTTAGCGAGTGGCGTGTCAACATGCCGGACCTGGACGTCACATTTCACTGCGCCAATGTCACCAACATGCCATTGCAACGAGACACACGCTACACGGAAGTCACTAATGTGTCTGGGCAACAGTACATGCATTGCACTCACAAGCAACATACACTGACAGTATGCTTACCGCCACGTTGGTGTTCATCCACACGCAACCGCTCGGACATGTCAGGATGCGTCACAGCAATGATACGGTGCATGAGAGGGGTCATTGAGCGTCGGGCCAGACGTGTCGTTCTTGGAATCATCCCTAGTGTCACTTCCGCTACATTCTTGCTCAGCCTGGAAATGTCGTCCCAGCGTTTGCGGCAGTGTGTATGTCGTCTATTGGACACCCCCACTGCCCGTACATCACGTGCAATGCTCCTCCACACGTCCTTGCGAAGGTGCAGCTTGACCTACCATGATGGGAGACAAAAGGGTGCAAGTCAGTGGACAGTTGGCCAGTCACACAGATAGGGGCAACACGTATCTCTCAGCAGCCATGCACATTTCGACTAATGTGTTGGTCCCACATCACACCGCCAAGATTTCAGAGCCCAGGTGTCATGGACCACCTAATGAACACCAACATGTCCCCCACTGCACTTACCACCTGTCCGGGTGCGCCGTACAGGCGTCCCAAGTTGCAGAGCACACCGTCCACGAGGACATCCAGCTCCGCGGCGGTGAAGGGACGAGACCGGATCTCTTTGACTCTCGACATGGCAAGTTCACGGAGTATGGCACTAGAGTGGCAGTCGGTGGTCAGCTCCGCAGCAGCAGGTGGAGGTGATGGTCACAGGCAGCAGTCGGTGGTCAGCTCCGCAGCAGCAGGTGGAGGTGATGGTCACAGGCAGCAGTCGGTGGTCAGCTCCGCAGCAGCAGGTGGAGGTGATGGTCACAGGCAGCAGTCGGTGGTCAGCTCTGCAGCAGCAGGTGGAGGTGATGGTCACAGGCAGCAGTCGGTGGTCATCGTAGAATGTGTGCTTTTGCACATCACACATGAGGCCATGTCAGTGGCATACGGCGCCAGCCATTGGTCAGCCCTGGATGCGTGTTTGGAAATGGGCCAATGACTGGCCCTGGTGTTGCGGTGCACATCATACGCTACATTCGATTGGGCATACGCAGGCCTTGTTCACACTTCCCATTGGCTGCACGTGCACAGACCGTTACGGTCACACACCGGCAACTGCATGTGCTAGGCTCCGGGACGGATGCTTCACTTGCAACAATGTTCATTCACTGGCGCCAACATGGCGGGGCATGTATTCGGCGGGGCAGGTGCAGGCCAACACATCCATTAGCTGATGTCAATGGACATGGCAGGTCATGACCCCCCTTACAGTGACATTGCATCATCCAGCCTACACCGGCCGGCCCAGCCCTGCCCAGGACCGCCGTGCCGGCCATGTCAACCACCGCCGTGTCAGGTCCCGTCCACTACCGCAGTGCCAGGCCCTGCCCAGGACCGCCGTGCCGGCCATGTCAACTACCGCCATGCCAGGCCCGGCCCAGGACCGCCGTGCCGGCCATGTCAACTACCGCCGTGCCCTGGCACGGCGGTAGTGGATGGGGCCTGGCACGGCAGTGGTTGACATGGCCAGCACGGCGGTCCTGGGCCGGGCCTGGCACGGCGGTAGTTGACATGGCCGGCACGGCGGTCCTGGGCCAGGCCTGGCACGGCGGTAGTTGACATGGCCGGCACGGCGGTCCTGGGCCGGGCCTGGCATGGCGGTAGTTGACATGGCCGGCACGGCGGTCCTGGGCCGGGCCTGGCACAGCGGTAGTTGACATGGCCGGCACGGCGGTCCTGGGCCGGGCCTGGCATGGCGGTAGTTGACATGGCCGGCACGGCGGTCCTGGGCCGGGCCTGGCATGGCGGTAGTTGACATGGCCGGCACGGCGGTCCTGGGCCGGGCTTGGCACGGCGGTAGTTGACATGGCCGGCACGGCGGTCCTGGGCCGGGCCTAGCACGGCAGTAGTTGACATGGCCGGCACGGCGGTCCTGGGCCGGGCCTGGCATGGCGGTAGTTGACATGGCCAGCACGGCGGTCCTGGGCAGGGCTGGGCCGGCCGGTGTAGGCTGGATGATGCAATGTCACTGTAAGGGGGGTCATGACCTGCCATGTCCATTGACATCAGCTAATGGATGTGTTGGCCTGCACCTCCCCCGCCGAATACGTGCCCCGCCATGTTGGCGCCAGTGAATGAACATTGTTGCAAGTGAAGCATCCGTCCTGGAGCCTAGCACATGCAGTTGCCGGTGTGTGACTGTGACGGACCGTGCACATGCAGCCAATGGGAAGTTGGAACACGGGCCGCGTATGCCCAGTCGTAAACAGCGGAAGCAGTGCACCGCCATGGCGGGGCCAATGATTGTATCTTTGCTGATGATGCACCTTGTTCTATTGTCTTCAGCTGCCTGATGACGGTTGTGTGCGTGATTGCGTGACTCCACATGTCATGCTCTATCCCATGTGTGTCCATACCATAGCCATCGGTGTTCCACAAATGAGCATCACATGTGCATGTCGACATCGGGTATTTCCCTACACAAGTTAGTAGTACCTTACATCTACACAGTAGATCCCGGATGTATCGGCACATTCTGATTCAGTTGTCAGTGAGTTGGATATGTGAGATAATGACTATGGTGGGGGTACACATGTGTTCAGTTGATGTGTGTTGCCTATTGTGTCACCATGCATGTGATGTACGTATGCCCACCATTATTGGTGTTGCCATTGGTGCATGATGAAATGGTGTGTGTGTGTGTATCTTTTCGTTTTTGTGCATGCACTTGCATGTGTGTATGTGATGTTGCGCCTACACATTTGGGTCATGTCACATGTCTTGTTGGCAGTGATGTTGACCTGAGACAAAGTAGCATTGCACATGTTGAGACACATCATGTTGCTAGTGGCTGCACATTGTTGCTACGTCAATCCATGTTGTAGTGACAATCAGAGATGTCACACATATGACAATTATACACTGCAATTTACGTGTTGGTAGAGTTCGTTGACATGTGAGTGAGTTGCACAGACATGCGTTGTATGTGAATTGACTACCATTCCATCTACTCCCACACAGGAGGGCTCCAAATGTCCATCGCCCATACACTGTGCTGGAGGATATGGTTGACGAGGAGGTGATCAGGAAATTCCGGCTGGATCGACGTCGATTGATGGAGCTTGTGAACCAATTGTCTCCTCACCTGCAGCCGCGAAGAACCTATCCAGGTTCCATTACACCCACGGCAAAGGTGATGCGGCACTCCACTTTTTTGCTACAGGCACATTTCAGTACACAGTTGGACATGCCGGGGGGATGTCACAGTCCATGTTCAGCATGGTACTTCGGGATGTACTGAGCGCCATGATGCTGTACAAGCATGACTACATTCATTTCCCACAGGCGACAGAGTTGGCAGCGGTCAAAGCAGACTTCTATGTACTGGGTCGGATACCACACGTTGTGGGTTCCATTGATGGCACGCATATCGCAATCATTCCACCACGGGCACGTGAGCAGGTGTTTAGGAATCAGAAGCACTTCCATTCCCTCAACGTGCAGGTGGTGTGCCAGGCCGACAACATAATATCACATGTGTGTGCAAGATTTCCTGGCTCTGCACATGACGCCCACATCATGCGGAGCAGCATTGTCCCCCAACTGATGGCAAATCTGCGTACGGCACAAGCGTGGCTTGTTGGTGAGTATGCTGTGACAGGAGTGATATCTGTGTGGCATGGTGTGCCCACCAATTCTGGTTGTGATGTTTCTGTCTCTCTCTCTCTTCCACCAACATAGGCGACTCGGCTTACCCAAACAGGCCTTGGCTGCTGAGTCCCATATGCAATCCAACTACAGCGGGAGAAATGCGATACAATGATGCCCATGGAAGGACACGTCGAGTGGTAGAACGTACATTTGGCCTGCTTAAGTCTAGGTTTCGGTGCCTGGATAAGACTGGAGGGGCCCTGCCTTACAAACCAGGCAAAGTATGCAGGATCGTGATTGCCTGCTGCATGCTCCACAACCTGGCTGTGCGCAATAACATTGAACTGCTCTTGGACCCTGATGAACAGCAAGTTCCTCGCCCTCCCGACCCACCCATGTCGACTGATGAGGATAGTGGTGAGGAGGAAGGTGTGGACCAGAGGCGCCAGCTCATTGATCGCTACTTCCCTTGAATGTGAGTGTGCTCCTCTTGTGCTGCTTGTGTATGCCCTGTGTATGTTTGCTGGTGTTGTGTCATTGTGGTGTGCATCATCTATGTGTTCTGCAATGTGATGTATGCATGTGTGTGTGTGTGTGTGTGTTTATTTATTTGTACATGCAAGTCTCCATGATGTGTGTACTCTCATCCAATCATGTTGTGATCAGTGTGGTTTGTGGAATGTTGCACTGCAGTGTGTTTTGATGAGTGTGAATCTGTTTCCTGACGTGTCTTTGCGGTTTCTATATATCCCTAGGTCACTCCCGCTGCGGCATGATTCTGTACGACTTGTATCCCTGAACCTGGTAACGTCTGTTTCTGATGCAATCATGTGAATAAACATGGAGGCAACACATCATTGAGTGAGTACGTGGTATTTATTTACAGATGGTGCATTGGTGTTGGTACATATTTACAAATGAGTGAAGGAGTGGGGGAGTGTGAGTTAAAGGTTATGGCAGATGAAATGTCCGTGCTGACACCACATAGGGTGGTGTCTGCCTAGTGCAGCAGGCCTGTGCCAATGATTGGCTAGGTGGGACAGGATAGTTGGCAGGGTGAATGGCTGGCTCAGGTAGTGTGACAGTCATTGTCAGCTCCTCTTAAGGCATGTGGAAGTAGCATCCACACTGCTCTCGCCCACTTCCAGCCTCGGACGGCCCCTCTGTCTTTGAGTCGGGATGGAGTCAGCTGGGGGCGCAGGCAGATCTGGTACCACATCCGTCACCAGGGGCGCAGGTGGCGGTGGCGGTGGTGTTGGTGCCCGTGGCATTGTTTGAGGGGGTGTGGGGAGGGTGGTGTTGGCGGCTATCCATCCCATCCAAACGGTATTGTTCAGGGACAAGATGTCCACTAGTTGGCCAAGCCGCCTCTCAATGGCCCCCAACATTGCAGTGTTCTCAACAGAGTCCTGGTGGGCACGGTCGGCCTGTGCCTGGCCACGTTCATAGGTTTCCTGGACCCTGGCTAGGGCCTCCAAAGACTGTGCCACGGCATTGGGTGGGTGTCCTTCCTCAGAACGTCTTTGTGCTGTGCTCCTGCCTGCCGGATGTGGCATTGCCTCTCTGCTTTGCCGCACACTCTCCCTGCGTGGCTGGGATGGCGCAGGCCCGGCGTCGTGCGGTGGGTTGGCCAGGGTGGCAGGGGCAGGAGTGGTGGCACTGGTGGTGGTGGTGGTGCTGGTGGTGCTGGTGGTGGCTGTGCAGGTCACAGTGGCCGGTGTGGTGGGGATAGCAGAGGCCGTAGTAGTCGGTGCTGGTATCACCTGGGAGCCAGATGGCCCTGGCTGCCTGCTTGAGCCCGCACCATCCTCCGCACCGGAGCTGGCTGGGCAATCGTCCCCAGAGAGTCCAGAGTGAGGCGAGTCTGGAGGCCGGGTGGTGGTTCCACCTGTCAGATTACGATCACCTGCAAAACAAAAATGTGAAGATGAGTACTGTGGGCATTACGTGTTCTTTTCATTTTGTTGAGTATTCAGTCGCCACTCGCACTCACCCCACCCCACCACCACCGCCATCCCTATGGACATGGGGGCCTGTTGAGAGTTGGACTAGTGACCTCTCACACACCCCACCCACCACCACCGCCATCCCTATGGACATGGGGGCCTGTTGGGAGTTGGACTAGTGACCTCTCACACACCCCACCCACCACCACCACCATCCCTATGGACATGGGGGCCTGTTGGGAGTTGTAGTGCCGTCCCCTCACACACCCCACCCACCACCACCGCCATCCCTATGGACATGGGGGCCTGTTGGGAATTGGACTAGTGACCCCTCACACACCCCACCCACCACCACCGCCATCCCTATGGACATGGGGGCCTATTGGGAGTTGTAGTGCCGTCCCCTCACACACCCCACCCACCACCACCACCATCCCTATGGACATGGGGGCCTGTTGGGAGTTGGACTAGTGACCTCTCACACACCCCACCCACCACCACCGCCATCCCTATGGACATGGGGGCCTGTTGGGAGTTGTAGTGCCGTCCCCTCACACACCCCACCCACCACCACCGCCATCCCTATGGACATGGGGGCCTGTTGGGAGTTGGACTAGTGACCCCTCACACACCCCACCCACCACCACTGCCATCCCTATGGACATGGGGGCCTGTTGGGAGTTGGACTAGTGACCCCTCACACACCCCACCCACCACCACCACCATCCCTATGGACATGGGGGCCTGTTGGGAGTTGTAGTGCCGTCCCCTCACACACCCCACCCACCACCACCACCATCTATGGACATGGGGGCCTGTTGGGAGTTGGACTAGTGACCCCTCACACACCCCACCCACCACCACCGCCATCCCTATGGACATGGGGGCCTGTTGGGAGTTGGACTAGTGACCCCTCACACACCCCACACACCACCACCGCCATCCCTATGGACATGGGGGCCTGTTGGGAGTTGTAGTGCCGTCCCCTCACACACCCCACCCACCACCACCGCCATCCCTAAGGACATGGGGGCCTGTTGGGAGTTGGACTAGTGACCCCTCACACACCCCACCCACCACCACCGCCATCCCTATGGACATGGGGGCCTGTTGGAGTGGTTTAGACGTTGGTGAGTATGTGGACTGCATGCATGGGTTGGGGTCTGGGAGATGTGTCTTCTGAGTTGTGTGAGGCACACCATGTTGTTGTGCTCGTGGTGCTTGGTTTGTACTTACCAGCCTCTTCTCCATCCTCAAGTCCATCAAGGGTCTCTGGGTGCAGGATGCCCAGCACCTTGTCCTCCCAGTCGGTGTACGGTAAGGGCTCCGGGGGGTTCCAACGCCTGTGTGATTTGCCCGGAGATAGTTCTTTGCACGGATGGATTTGACTCGGGTTTTGAGATCATGCCACCGCCTCTGAATCTCCTGCTTCGTCCTTGGGACGGTCCCAGACGCATTCACCCTGGTGACTATCCAGTCCCACATGTTGTTTTTCCTAGCTACGCTGGTCTGCTGCACTAGGGCCCCGAATAAGTGGGGTTCTACACGTATTATTTCATCTACCATAACCTTTAACTCGGTGTCTGTGAATTTTGGGTTCTTTTTTGGTGCCATGGTGTGTGGTGCTCGGGGTGTGGGTTTGAGTGAATTGGGAGGTGCAGGTGTGTGGTGTGTAGGAATGGTGTGGTGGGTCTTTGTGTAGTGGGTGTGTTTGGGTGTTGGTTATGTGTAAGATATCGGTGTTTGCTCTATGTTCTGTGGTGTCTCCTGCTAGCAGCTATGCTGTGATGCAGAGGATTTCGGGAGTGGGTGGGAGTTATTTTATAGTCTGTGTCTTGGTCCTGTCTGAATGGTTATTGGCAGTCAGGTGCTAGGTGGGTGTGTTGCCAGGTGTGCATTATGTGGTACTTGGGGTTGGGTCATTGTGTCTTGTGATTGGTTTTGATGTTTCAGGTGGGTGGTCGTTCATTTTCCTGTGTTTGGTATTAACTTCCGTCGCACTGTATGGCATTGGTTTGACGGTAGGGATGTTGTTCGTGTTGGCCTTCCGCTGTGGAGCACGGTTTCTCGTTGCATTGGTACCGCAGCGGACGTGGATCGCAGTGGCTACAGGGGTACTTGCGGAGTTATCCTAATTGCGGACACGGACACTACGCAGGTATAGCGGGAGTAGTGGATGTTCTCGCGGTCATGTGCGTACGCGGCGGTCGGTGTTCTTTCGGTTCCGTCCGCCTGCGGCGGTCTCAGGTGTACTTCGACCGCCGCGGACGGTGTTACATTCATATATTATCCTAATCGCTATTGCGGTTTATCCGCGGACCGGTCCGGAGTATCTTGCCACCTTCCTCGGCGGACGGAACAGGTTTACGTCCGCGATCCTAATCGACCCCTAAGTCAGTATGGGCTAACTAAAGCTGTCCTGGCCTTGCCCAAGATTAATCTCTCCCCTTGTACTATCTAGGCTGGTATCAGCACTACTAGCCCTAATCAATTTGCTATGTCATGACGATAATAATTTTGTGTCCAATGCTCTATATGACCTTGGTATATTTTCCTGCAGAAAACACCTCAAAAAGCCAGTCAACCCTTTCCTGCCATATTGAATTACACATATATACTAAAGTGAGTCATCCGAAATTTTAAAACTATTGCATGGCAATCGTCCCTCTTAGATAAACAACAATGCGCAGCACACAATTGGTGAGATTGCTGAGCGCCCCTCCTTTTCTTTGAGCGAAATGTGCATGTAATTCAGTCTTGCCACTGGGAGCACCAATATCAATCAACTAAGCAAATTGATTTGTAGGTCTATATGCTACCTTTAATTTCAATAAATGCTTACAGTTTCAGGAAGCTCTCCAGTCCTGATAATGATCTGAAATTCATACAGATTGAAACGCCGTCGACCTACCCAAGGAAATACCCCCAACGCATTGTATATATTCATGTGGTTTTTTAACCTTGTTGTTGTGTGAGAGTCTATTTTTTCACTATGTTCACTCATGTCACGTTCTGCACCCTACCACTTTTTTGAGCACCTGAAAAACGTTATAAAAATTGTATATATAAAGAAAGAAAGAAAATAAAAATATTTCATATGAACCTACTTCCAAAGCTCCCTAGCGTTAATTAATTATTTGCTTTATTGTTCTTTTGAGGACCTTACTAGGCCACCTTTGACCATGGGGCCTCATTTATGAAAAGTGACGCATCGCTGCGTGAAAAGAGCGATGCGTCACTTTTCACTGCGCACTCCTTGCGACATTCCTGATGCGTCATATTTAATGTATGACGCATCATGTCACAAGGAGTTACAGATACGTCCGTATTTCGGACGTATCTGTAAGCGTAAAAGTGACGCATTGCTGGAGTGTGTCACAAAAGTGACGCAACTCCAGCAATGTGTCCTTTCACAACGGGAAAGCCCCATGTGAAAGGGCTTGCGTCAGTCTTACGCCTGCTGTGAGGCAGGCGCAAGATTTTGACGCAACAGCGTCCTAAAAGTGACGCAGTGAAATCTCATAGATTTCACTGCGTCACTATTACGAGGCTTTTTGCGGGGGAACGCCCCCTCTGCATACATTATACCTGACGCAGGTATAATGTGGCGCAGGGGTTTAAAAAGTGACGCATCTACCTAGATGCGTCACTTTTTAAATATGGCGCAACAAGGTGCATTTTTTACACCGCTGGTGCGTCACAAAAAGTGACGCACCGGCGGCGCAAAACTGGCGCAAGGCCTTCATAAATAGGGCCCATTGTTTCCTAAAAAGTACGTTCCTACCCCAGGTTCACTTTATGGGGTTCCCTTGTTCTTCTAAAAACACCTTTTTAAAAACGCCATAGACTCCACGTTGTTTCTGCCGCTTTGAACCCGCTCCCAGTGCATCAGATCTAGTGTTGACGCTGTGGGAGGCAGGGCTCTAGGACGCCATATTGGGGGGAATCAGGGTTGCGCTCGAGCTGTTGGACGCCTCCCGCCCGCCCAGGTATAAATAATTTCATTAAGGCGCGAGCGGGCTGACTAATAGCGTGTTCCTACCCCTGAGGCGGAAGCCGGGGGCTGCATCTTTTTAATCGTGCGCATTTACCACTTATGTTTATACTTGTGTTACCTTTTTAAAAACGCCGTAGACTCCACGTTGTTTCTGCCGCTTTGAATCCGCTCCCAGCGCAGCAGATCTAGTGTTGACGCTGTGGGAGGCAGGGCTCTAGGACGCCATATTGGGGGGAATCAGGGTTGCGCTCGAGCTGTTGGACGCCTCTCGCCCGCCCAGTTATAAATAATTTAATTAAGGCGCGAGCGCACTGACTAATAGCGTGTTCCTACCCCTGAGGCGGAAGCAGGGGGCTGCATCTTTTTAATCGTGTGCATTTGCCACTTATGTCTATACTTGTGTTACCTTTTTAAAAACGCCGTAGACTCCACGTTGTTTCTACCGCTTTGAACCCGCTCCCAGCGCAGCAGATCTAGTGTTGACGCTGTGGGAGGCAGGGCTCTAGGACGCCATATTGGGGGGAATCAGGGTTGCGCTCGAGCTGTTGGACGCCTCCCACCCGCCTCCAAACTAAATAAAAAGATGTCATCTTCCTGTCCGCGCAGCGGGGGCGCCGGCGGCAATCCCTGCCCCTTTTCCTGATTATTTTAGGAGGTACAGCCCCAACAAGTTAATTAGACTGCGACCTCCTCCAAAGGCAGTTTGTAATCATTCTTATCACCCCCTAAAACTGCAATCTCAATGTCGGTATTGTAACGCCGATATCAAAGGTATTTCCATCAATAAGGCCCAGCATACCTACAAGATGTTCCTTCTTAATTGCAGGTCCCTGCCCAAACATCAAACAGAACTATCTTTGTTATTGGATGAGCTAAAGCCGGATATATTTTTTCTCACTGAGACTTGGTTGGCACCGCACTCACAGCCCGACATAATACAAGCACACCCACAGGGATATCAAATAGCAAGGATAGACCGCTCAATAGGGAAAGGAGGTGGATTAGCAATAATATTTAAAGATCATTATATCTGCCGCTGCTCCCCTAGTCCCTTTGTGGACTGCGAAAGCATGTCTTTTAGTCTGGAGCTTTCGCCAAACATTAGCTTCTCTGGAGCACTGATCTATCGTCCTCCGGGACCGGTCAAACAGTTCTTGTGCTCTTTGCCCCCAGTAGTCGCTGATCTTGCTGCTTCCGCGGCTAATTTCACACTGCTGGGTGATCTGAATATACATTTTGATGACACTGGAGACCATACGGCCCAGGAGTTGACTGCTGATTTTTCTGCACTACAGCTAGCTCAACTTGTCTCACTACCCACCCACACCAAGGGGCACTTGCTTGATCCTGTGTTCAGCAATTGCCCGGATTTGAAGGCAGAGCCTCCCATCGTGCTCGCATGGACTGACCATTGGTTAGTCCCGCTGATCTGGAACATTTATAAACCCCCCGCTTTGACACCAGAGCTACGGGAAGCACGAAACTGGTCCAAACTCCCACTTGATAAGTGGGTTGGTGAGTTACAAGCCACAACACCATCCATCAACGCAGATCCCCTGATAGCGAACAATGAATTTAACAGCTGGATAACCAAATCATTGAACATCATACTCCCCGTTAGGAAAACTCTGGCAAAAAGAACCAGGGACATCAAACGTAAAAGTGGCGCCTGGGCTGTCTTAAGTCTGTCTTAAGTTTGTCTTAAGACAAACTTAAGACAAAATCCTAACATCTGTGAATACCAAAAGTAGTATGTTCATTCTGTGAATGCCAAAAGTAGTAAGTGCATTCTGTGAATACCCAAATAGTAGTAAGTTTAGGATTGAGTCTTAAGTTCATTCTGTGAATCGGGCCCTCCGTGAGCTAATGCAGTGACCGCAACCTAGACTCTGGTGGAATGAGCCAGCAAGCTCTCAGGAGGTTGATTTTTGGCCAGCACATAGCAGATCCTAATGCAAAGTACAATCCATCTTGAGATGGTCTGTTTCTGCATATCTTCTTTTTGTTTGCTCCGATAAACCCAATGAAGAGTTGATTGTTCACCCGGTGTGCCTTGGTACAATCAATGCAGAACAATAACGCTATTTTTGGGTCCAGCCGATGGAGTCTCTTCCATTGTTTGGAAAGGTGAGGGCAATGTGATGGTCTTGGAGATACCGAAAAGTGTCACCACTTTCAGCAGAATGAGGCACGTGTTCACCAAACCAGATTTTCTCGAAAGAAGTTGAACAGATAGTGCTTGAAGTTCGATAACTCTCCTGTCCGACGTAATGGCCAATAGAAAAGCTGTTTTGATGGTCAAGAGTTTCAAAGGGCAGCTATGCAGAGGCTCAAAGGGTGAGGACACCAAAAATTTCACATCTAAGTTCAGGTCCCATTGGGGCATGATATAGGGTTTTGGATAGAAGATGTGTTTGTTATTATTGATAAATACGATGTCTATGTAGACCAATTCACCCAAGATGATCTCTGCCTCAATACTGAGTCAGAAATATGTGGTTAGGCAGGCCCTGCAACCTAGACCTGAAGGCAACTGATGAGGCACAGAAAGTACGCTTGTCTCTGGGTGTAATACAGAGACCACTTGGACCGATGGGCGAGACACAGAGGGTACGCTTGATCCCTGGGTGACCCAATCCACAGCACATCAGCCACCACTGCAAAGCTTTTGCAATTCCTGCCGATATCTGTATCAGATCGGAGTGGATCCCCTGATGCTGTGCCCACTGGAAGTACACCTCCCAATGCAGAGCCCACATATGCCAGTGGGCATGTGTTACCAGCAGAATGCAAGAGGCTATGAGACCCACCAGCCTCAGAGTCAGTCTCACCGAAATCCAGGAAAGAGACTGAATAACCAAAATCATAGCCTGGATATCCTGAATTGGAGTAAGGAGTGACTTCTGCAAGTTTATAGTGAATCCCAGCGGATGCAGAAAATCCGCAGTAATCTGAAAGTGGGATATGACTGCCTGGGGTAAGTCTGCCTTCAACAGCCAGTCGTAGAGTTAGGGGAAGAGTGGAAGTCCTGACCTCAACAGATGGACTGTGATCACCACCATCAACTTTGTGAACACCCAAGGGATGCTGGTAAGGCTGAATGTGAGCACAGCTAACTAAAAGTGCTTATGGCCCACAGTGAACCGCAGTTACCACCTGTGGGCTGGCAGGACAGGTATGTGGGCATAGGCATCCTGCAAGTCCAATCTATCATTCAGTCTTCAGGGTTCACGGCAGACAGGACCTGAGCTACCGTGAGCATCTTGTATTTTTCCTTCTTCAGGAACAAGTTGAGAGGTCACAGGTCTAGTCTAGGGTGCAGGCCTCCATCTTTTTTAGGCACCAGAAAGTAGTAGGAATAGCAACCACAACCTACTTTTGATGCTTGCAACCTCTTGGTGGCTCCTCTGGCCAAAAAAGCATACACTTCCTGACAGAGCAGGGAGAGGTGTTCCTCCATCAGCTGACCCCAGGATGATGGCATAGGCGGCAGGGTTTTGGTGAATGGAAGATTGTAACCCCGCTGAACAGTTTGGAGCACCCGGTTGTCCCATGTTGTGGACTGCCAGTGGGGGAGTTGAAGTCTGTTCCTATCGCCTACCAGTTGCCTGTGATGGTGAGAGGGCAAACTAAAACTGGCACATTAACTTTGGATGTGGAGACCTGGAGAAATACACTCTCCAGATTGGGGATGCTGGCTGAGAAAAGCTGGGCCCTCAGGAATGGGGAGGTGGCGGCAGGCAATTTTTATTTGCATAGAAGCCTCTGTGCAGGGCTTGGTCCATACCCCGATCAGAACATCCGTGAGGGCTTCGTTAAAAGGGAGGAGATGTTCTGTAAGAGAGACTCTAGGCCGAAGCCCCTCTGTCAAGACATTCATCCTGACTGCTACTGAGGGTAGAACAAGGTCCAGGACCTAAGCCGTCCTCTTCACCATCATGGCAAATAAAGCCCCTTCCTTCTTAGGCACACTAGGAGGAGAGACTAAGCCAGTATCTAGGGAGGTATCCAAACCACTGGCATCTGCCAGTTCTTAGTACCAGTTCTCTTTGGGCTCTTGAATGAGTTAGAGGAAGCCATAAGGATGCTCAGATCCCTCCCAATCGTACTCTGTGGAGGGCCTACCAAAAAAGTAGGGCTTGAGATGGTGCCTTCACGGAAATGGTGCCTATGAAATATGTGGGAAGCATCTGAATTTAATACCAAAAAGAGAACATGGCTGACATTGGGACTGGTAATTGCTAAGCGTAATATTGCAAAACTGGGCCAGCACCCGACACACCAACACCAGAAGATTGGATGAAGGTCCTTGATTGGTGTATGGTAGCGGAGAAGACAGTGTACCAGAGTAGGACTAGTCCCAGAAAATAGGAACAGGTCTGGGGTAAATGGAACGTTTATCGGGGGAGCCCATGCATGGACCCAGTGATGGTACCACGCAATTAGATAAATAGATGGGGAATAGTTACCCCCGGTGTACAGTCAAGAGCGATTTATCATTTGTAAATGGTGTTCAAGATTATAACCATTTCTTCCCAGCGTTAAAAACTGAAATTTATGAATTGCCATGTACCCTGTCATGTTATTAATAAACAGAGTTCCCAGAGAGTGCTAGGACTTTTAAGATGCTGCATCTCTCCAATACCCTTCCCGACACCATGGGTAAGCTCTTCAATTGATAACCCATCGCTAAGTCTGAAATGCACAGTCTTATGCTGAGAATCAAATCGGGAGGCCCTCTATACCCTGCATCCACAACCATCTTGGATAAAGGCAATGTTGCCTTTATCCCAGTACTAAAAGAGCTGCTCAACTCGTCGTTTTGCGCTGTCATAGTTCAAAAAGAGTGGAAGCACACCATGGTAATTCCCCTGCTCAAAAAGCCTAACCTAGATCCTTTACAGCCTGAGAATTTAAGACCTATCTCACTACTCCCTTCATTTGCAAAAGTGGCTGAGAATTTTGTCAATCAACAAATAATGCAGTTTGTAGAGGATTACTATCTCCTCCATGAGACACATTCTGGTTTCAGACCCCTCTTCAGCACGGATTCAGCACTACTTCTTGCCTCTGATTCATTACGCAAAATTGCTGATGATAGTCATACGGTGGCCCTTATCATGCTTGACCTAAGGGCCACCATGGTCTGCTTCTTGACAAACTGCACCGTGCTGGCATAGGTGGCTTGGTTCTGGTTTGGCTGGCAAGCTTTCTGGAAGACCGTACCTTTCAAACTACTCTGCAACCTTATGTCTCATCTATTCAACATCTGAAACAGGGGGTGCCTCAAGGTTCTGCCTTGAGTCTGACCCTTTTCAACTTGTATATATATGCATCTTCTGGCAGATTTACTGAACAAACATAGGGTGCAGATGTTGTTATATGCAGATGATACCCATCTGATCCTTACCATGGCCCAGGACAATGGTAAAGAGGCTGAGGATTTCAAACTCTGCCTGGAGGATATGGCAAATTGGATGAAACATAGCTGCCTTAAGCTCAATGACAGCAAAACAGACATCCTAGTGGTAGGGAAACAACCCTCCATCTGGTCACCGAGATGGTGGCCCAGCCTGTTGGGAACTCCAGGTTCCCTGAGTCAGAAAGTTAAAAATCTGGGAGTCTTGTTTGACTCCACCCTATCCTTCTCTGGAAAGATTACAGCTCTTACAGGCTCCTGTTTTGGGATTTTAAAAATGTTGAAACAAATCTTAGAACTCATCCCAGACGATGCAAGGAAGACAGTGGTACAGGCGCTTGTAACATCCAGGATGGACTATTGCAATGTCCTCTACTTGGGGGCACCAACGAGGAGCATACATATGATCCAGCAGGTGCAAAAAGCGGCTGCTTGGATGTCCTTGAACATCCTTAGGCTTGTGCCAACTGTTAGCTCTTTGGAGACTCTCCATTATCTCCCTGTTGAGGAGAGGATCTCCTTTAAAGCCCTACGCTATGTCCATAGGATGCTACAGGGCAAGGGCCCAAAATATCTTTGTCCCATGATACACACCTACCACCCCACGCGCAGCCTGAGATCAGCTGGAACAGGACTAGTCTACATTCCAAAATTCAATAGGAAATGTTTTAGAGGCGCCTCTTTTAGGTATGTGGCAGCTAAGAGGTGGAACTCTCTACCCCTTTTCCTCAGACAATAGCTAGTGGAAGCAGCTTTTAGGAGGCAACTCAAAACTTTGCTGTTTAGGAAAAATGTTGCTATCTAGAATTTCTCTATCCTTTATGCTCTTTAGGATTTCAGCCTCTGAATGGAATTCAGCGCGGGGCCACTCCGTAATGGAGTAACCATGGAGTTTTATAAACTGCCATAACATAACATAACAGAGTTATAAAAAAAATCGAAAAGTAGGACCTGGCTCCAACTCAGAAGTAAAGTTCTGGCCGGTGCCATATTCAACATTAGGCCAGTTCCATTTCGGAGTTGGGTATAACGATGGCTTAGGCGTGGTAGTGGGGCGTTAAGGCTTCTGGGAATGTAGTCACCAGAACAGACTCCAGGGAAGGACGTGATCCCGCGACCGGAGCATATCCGGGTGCACGAATGGATACAAGGGGCCCAACAGGTGCCGACGGGGAACCTACCAGCGAGAATCTAGTGGGGGCCTCTTCCACACCTGTGGGGCCCTAAGGCGTTCCAGAGGGGTTGGCCTACCCAAATATGAGGTGCACAGCCTCATAAAACACTGAATTAAGCTGGAGGGGAGCTCTGGCTTTGGGAAATTCTATGAGGCATGGAGCAGACTCAGGCTCAGGCTCCACGACTGACACATGGGAGCTAGGCCTAGAGCCATGGCTTAATTCCCATGCCTTGTCAGAAGACTTGGACCTGTGTGGTGAAGTCAAAGAGGGCTTCAACTTAGTAGATTTTTTAGGTTTATTGTGGAACTTACCCGCCAATGACTTTGAACAAAATAACGAGAGTCGGTACCCGACTCTAAGAATGGGCCCGGGACCTTCTTTTTGACCGGGACCTTGAGCATTGCCAAGTTGACTGGGGTCGGGCAACCAGGAGCTTCAGGAAAACACTTCCAAACTGCCGCTGGATTAATGGAGCGGCAGTTGGGACAAACTTTGGAGTTGTGGGAGTTGTGGCCTGGTTCCAAGTACCTGAGGCAAACTAAATGAGGATCTGTCGCAGACATATGTCTGTGACAGGAACCACAGGGTTTAAACCCCACAAGTTTTTAAGGGACATCCCTAAGCACACAAAGCAAAAATATCAAAATGGGTCAACAAAAGGTTAAACAAATAGCCCAAAAAATAAACTGAGGTTACTCTCTACGGATCTGTGCTGATGACGCAGAAAGAAAACAATTGATTTCAGCATACTGGGTTGGCACCTATAGGCATCACTCATATCACATCTGGTGCAGATGATACCATATTGATCTATGCCACCTACCGGCGTGCCGAGGTACTGCTAAAAAATGTCCAGATCCATTCTGATGCCTGAGGAATATATTTTTTTTGTATTAATTTTTTTTTTTTTATTTGTTGAAGAAAACAATTACAGTCATGACAGCAATCACATCAGCAGGCAAGTTTGAGCAGTGTAACTTAGGCAATCAAATAATTTGCACGACAGCAGGTATTTTGATCATTAAAACATTAAGCAATCCATCAATTCTCAAGACAGTCATTACGTCGTATGTTTCTCGTTTAAATAATCAAGTCTTTTAACGCACTGCATCACTGCACCTCTATATCTTCGTCATTTGAACTATCTATATCTTCCTCTGGCAGCAAGTTGCATAGGTCCCCGCTGAAAGTGTTCCAAGGCGCCCAGATTTTTTTCCATTTACACGAGCTTCCCCTGGCCTTATAAACTGTGCGTTCCGTTACCATGATCAGGTCCATATTTCTACACCACAACGCCAACGTGGGGGGGTCTTCCGCGCCCCAGCTCTGCGCTATGTCTCTCTTAGCAACTATGAGGCCGAGCGTTCCCCAGGTTTGACCCTGGCGAGTGAGGTCAGTGGGGTCCCATATATTCAGGATACACTTTCGAGGTTCAGGCAGGAGGGAAACACCCAACGTTTGTGACATAGTGCGCAGGACCTGTCGCCAGTATTCTACTATAGCTGGTCAGTCCCACAGGGTGTGAAATAATGTGCCCTTCTCTCCGCAACCCCTGAGGCAGAAGGGATGTGTCGCCCGTTGCATCCTATGTAGGGTGGTTCTGGTGTAATATACTCAATGTATTATTTTGAGTTGCAACAGCCGGAATTTCTGAGGAATATTTTAAGGTAAGGAATATGCGACTAGAAGCTTCTATCAGATAGGTTGAGGCTTCTACTTAATGTCTCTCCAGATACTTTGCCTTTCCAGTATTAACCATACCATTGTCTTGCTGGTATCAGCCTTTGGTATTCCTACAATTAAAACAAGATCTAGAGACGATGTTGTTTTAGACAATTTCAGCTAAATCATTTTTAATGAATCCATCTACCTAGACATTTTAATTGCTCAATAAAGGCTTTTACAAACATCTCATTAATTTTTTCTTAGGTTCAAAGATTTTCTGACAGTCTGTTGACTCTTGAGCACTGAGATGATCAGTAAGGTCTAGCTGGTGACAAATCTCAATACATTCCTTGTTGAATGCCTTTTTCGAGATGGAGGGGTGACGTTTGAGACAGGTGCAAGGCAAATAAATGCCTATTTTTGCTTTCAATTTGAATTCATGTCCATGATCTTGACAGGCAATCAGCTAAGTTGTAAAGGAATCTTATCTATGTCCTTTGTTATATTATTCATTGCTGACCTCATGCAAATGCCACGTTGTCACTTAGCGTCTCTCATCCCCAATCTCCACCATTCCTTGCCCCATAGCTGCTGGAGCCACAGAAGGGAACATGGCTCTTGGTGTGCTTGATTTTTGGGGCATAGTTAGGCATATTTTGGAGTAGGTGTGAGACTCCCTTCCATGCATTCCCATGGGCAACATACAAACCTCAAATGAGTTCTGCATTTCTCTGCTCAGCCTTGATTGCCCTTCGCATCTCAACATTAGAACTTCAGTGACGCAGCATAACTAAAGAATGCTGGACAGCTGAAAAGTGCATGTAGTTTACAACTATCAGATCACTTAGAGACAACTGAACCAATCATTACATGCCTGAATATCATGGCATAACAACAGTACCTGCACAAGCTTCTCATTTCTATTTTCTCCTGTTACGTGTCCCAATGAAAAGCACCCTCTTAAGTCTCTTAAATCTTTCTTCATACCATCTCTCTTCTCTTCCAACAACACTCCTCTCCTGATCCAAAATCTGTCAGAATAAAGCCTTTCAAGGTTCCTCTTCTATTTCACCAAGGATCATTTCTTGGAGCTCATCATGGGTCAGTCTGTTCCTGTAACTACATAGGATACCTTACCATACTTCCTAGTGCACACACACACACATGCCACACCTAAACTCATGTATCCTCTCTTTTAATGAACCTTACTGGGATCCAGTGGGTTGGCATACAACTCTATGTTATGCCTTAGACCGTTATCATGTGGTGACTGGTAGACAATTTTAGCAACAGGGGATGCAAACTGCAACTGGAATGATCCAGTGGTACTAAGTGTGTAACTGGCTACAAAGGCAAAACAGCTAATGAAATCTTAAAGAGGTAGGTAAGACCTACTGGAATGTTGAAATCTACAAAGTGTCCGCAGGTTGAACATGCATCTAGAAAGGCTTCCTTTAAAACAACAGTTTAAATGAAACCTCTCATTTAAGCGTTATTATTGTAGTTAATGTCATTATAAGTTTCATAAATGCCAATAACATAGAGGGGCTCATTAGGATGCTGGAGGCTTTCTGACCAACATCCATGGTTTAAAGTCTGACCATCTAATTACAATGTAGCCAGTCAAAGTTTAAACCGGCTGGTCATTCCGGCTGGCTTACGACGAGCTCCAGTCGGAAACCGGCACATAATCCCTTACGTACGGCGTTTCCGCCGTTGGGATTATGTCGGTTTCCAACAGGCTTTCCATGTCGGGCTTTCTGACGTGGAAAGCCTGTCGAAAAGCGACTTAGGGGACCCCTAGCATGGCTCCCATCGTTCTGCGGCCTCCAATTAAAGGGCCTGGGGGGCTTCTATGGTGCCCCCTGTAAATCCATGCACAGTGAGGTACCTGCCATATCTCTATGGGAGCTTGTACTGCAGGCGTACACCGCCTGCAGCACAAACTACAATAGTGATATGGGAGTTTGCGACCGCACTATGTGCGGTCGCATCATATTATGGTGTCGCATATATTATGGTGTGCGGAACCGCCGACCTACGGTCGGTAGGTTTCCACACCTTAACGGTGTCGGGCGGACCTTAACATTTCATATTCGTACTTATTAACTAAACCAAAACTTTTAAAATGCAAATATTTTAGATGTAGCAATTCTTACTTTCGAAGAAGGTCCCAGAACTTCAGGATATACCAAAGTGCAATGGCTCCTCTTTCAATCTGTGTGCCTTCCTGAGCAGGCCAGTAATGTTCGATATAGGCTGCTGGCCCTCCAAAATTCACATTTATTTGTGAGGCCACACGGCTTTCAAGATACACAGCATTCAACCACCATTCCTCCAGCTGGAAGTAAAATAATAGATTAAAAACATAGGTTTTATTTGGTTCTGGTGCAGTTTGTTCATACTGATGTGCTTTTCCTTATTTATACATTAAGAAAGTCGGGCATCCCACACCATTTGGTACTATTGTCACCAAAGAAATAAGAGCAGACATGCTCCTGTCACCCTTTTATGTTACATTCTTTCTCACATTCCTCCACAGGTCCTCAACCTGTTATTAAGCAACCAAAGGTTCAGTGGAAACATTGCCTATATTCATTATTTAATTAGGTCTACTAAAAGCAAGAAAACTGCAATAATTGTTACCATATGGCTGAGCACTTCCTGTCACCCTGGTACAGAACGTGCCATTCAAGAAGGTTGAGTGATATTTAGTAGTACAAAGTAGATAACAGTGTTGAAGTTGGAGGATAGAGTCTACATACAAGTGCCTGAAGATACTCAGGTACGAGGTAAGTTCTCTATTTTACATTAGGCCATTAGGTTACAGCACCTGCAGATAGGTCCTGGCAGGGCTCCAGCCTCCTCCAACTGTCCATATCTCCTAGCCTCCACTACCCATCACACAACAACCTTCTCTTTCAGCCTTCCAGACATCAGCTAAGACTATCAGGGAATGGAGAGACACGGGATGCTACAATCGGCACATCTATGTCTAGAAGGACTACAGGAGACATCTCTTTGTTCAAGGGTCTTAAAAAAGGCATCCACAACTTAACTTACTTGCTATACAACCTTGCAAAAAAACTCTATATTAAGTTAGGGTTGATAAGATTGACCAATTTAAAGTTTGCCTCAAGTTGGGGGAAACTGATTTTTATATTACATTTTTCATGAATCGGTTTGAAGATGGGTCAATAGTTTTGAAAGGCAATAAAATCTGGTGTGAGCGTTTTAAGGTGTAGGTCATTTGACTATACTTGAAGGCAGCAGCTAACAGTGAGAAGAGTGAAGTTGAGGTTTTTACCGTGAGAGATGTGATTATGTCCTGGGGGAATATGGTGGGACTGTTGTGATTGACCTTAATGATGATGTTATCCAGAAATGTTTGAAAACAAAGAGAAGGGTCCAGTCGTGGAGCAAGATGTAGAATAGATCTTCATCACCCAAAGCGTATGAGGCCTTTGCCATGGTGTTAATACCTCCTCTGCCTGCTTGCCTCCAACCCACCAGAGGCTATGACCAATGAGGGCGTGACTTGAAGTGGGCCCGGATGACTCCTGGGACCCTGTTCTCGGTAAACGCCATCTACGCAGACGGCTGACCACACCTACTTTGGGAAAACAGGCCAGCTCTAAAAATTGGCTACAGCTTCAGGGAACCTTAGGCCGCGCTTGCGCTGTACGGTGAACCGACGCACTGCTGCATCCTACTACACCTCCTGGGTCCCACCCTTAGTCACTCTACCTACATTCCAATGCGTGAGGCCCTTCTCCCCTTCCTCCCCACTTCTGATGACATAGGACTGCGGACTCCTGGACATACACTGGTACCTCTTCCCTCTGATCATGAGGTTGATGGGAAAGTAGGCCATACTGCGTATCCCTTCTACTCATCATTGAGGAATCCGCAGAGGTGGCAATGGACCCAACCCACTGGACATGGGACCTAGGCGGGAATCTACATGTCCTGGTGCCACTACTTATCGACTACAGTGAGTGGCTTTGGACCGTGGCATGGGATGTCTTCCACTCGCCTCCCTTCCACATACGAGGTCCCA
The DNA here is from genome assembly GCF_964263255.1 of Lissotriton vulgaris. Lineage (NCBI taxonomy): Eukaryota > Metazoa > Chordata > Amphibia > Caudata > Salamandridae > Lissotriton > Lissotriton vulgaris. The sequence continues at coordinate 857,675,610 of NC_141698.1, forward strand.
CACCTACCAACTTGAGGGTCATATTCGTGTTCACTGCTTCAGGACTCCAATTATGTGAATCAGGGACCCTCACAATCTTTTAACACCCAAGGAGGGGGCCTGGATAGAATTCACCTTCAGCCCCTCACCGCCGTTACGCCACTAGAGGTCATTTCCTGGACCACAAGTACTACAATGGTAGAGAGGGGCACCAACAATGTGGCTGCCATTTGTTGTACTACATTTTATACACAGAGGGTCTAGAGGTGGGCCTAGAGACAACCAGAGACATACTACATCTAGCCTATACGGCTTGATTGGTCATGCTCCCCATTCCTAGGAGCTTCTCCAGTGGATTGTGGTCCTTGAGGCAAAGTTACGCACCAGGTCTTTCTGGTGCTTTTTCATGGGACTTATCAGCAGTCCTACTGGGTTTGTGCTTGCCTGCAATCACTCATACTCCATGGACTCCACAACCCTCCTGACCGGCGCGGCTCCTCCTCTGTGCCTCCCTCCCCCTAGCCACATAAGCCTTAGATGTCCCTGGTGAAGGACTCTATTTTCAAAGTTCCACTGCTCAGCTTTTTGGACCTGCCCCTATGGGCTCCTGTACAAGGCAGTCAGAACCCTCAGAAAACCAGTGAGTGGGAAGTTTTGCCTTGCAGAACCCACCTGAGCAACATCATTCCATCTTCCCCCTCACCTCGCCTTGCCTCAGCGCCCTCACATGATGCCAGGCTAGGAGGTGTTTAAGGAATTAATCTTAAAGGAAATATATGCTGTAGGCTCCCATTTAAGATCCTCGGATGCAAAGATATCAGACCTCATGCTGGACATGAAAACCGTACGTGCACACATGGTCTCCTTCTGCAGTAAAGTATAAGGCGAGGATAGCAGGTTGACATCAGTTGAGGACAGGCTAGAAAATGCTGATGAGTGGGAACCCTAAATCTAGCACCTAAAACAGAAAGTGATTGATTTGGAGGATATGTCTAAATGGGATAATGGAGAAGTTGTGAGTGTTTTTTCCATGCAACTCTTCCTTTGCCTTCTGAATGTGACCTTCTCACCAAGAGGTTGAACTGGAAAGAGTGCCCAGAATAAGAACCTAAGCTCTGCAACCTACCGCAACTGACAGACCGAGACCTATCATTGTCTGTTTACTCCATCATGAGCAGGCCAGACAGGTCCTCGCAGCGGCCTGAAAAGTGGTCCACAAAATCCAAACTGCTGCAGATATTTCAGCGAAAAACCAACGTCAAATGGAAGGCCTTAAAAGTGTTACAAATTCAACTTCCAAAAGGGAACATTAAATACGGCCTTCTGGAACCAGCCACAATGTGGATCGCACTTGATGGTAACACTAGGGAGTACTCTTACACTGTTGATCTGGTTAGGTTTCTCAATGCTTGGACAACCAAAGAATGGACATACGGAGCTGCTGAAGGGTATGGAATAAATCCAGATTAGGCATGCAGTCACTAACCAGTCAACGAATCACCCTAAGACGCAGGCTCATGAGGCCCTATCACCACGCTTCAAATAGACCATATTCGGTCATTTTTCATGATAATGTCTCACTAAGGGCCAACTCAAGCCCCGAGGCTAAACCTAGCAGCTGATTTTTGCTGTTATGTTGTAGGACCATAGGCATTTAACATTTAGTTTAGAATTGAGTATTTTTGTAGGGATCAACAGAGGTCCTGATGAGTAGGCAGGAGGGGTCTGCCTATGAAACATGTAATGTCGACAAAGTAGACCACACTTGTAATTCTACTTACTAACCCCCTTTTTAATGTTCCCAGCTTGCGAAGCCATTAAAGTTAATTTTTTCGACTAGCCAGGATATTTTTAACACTTTTTTTACACTACCATTCACGTAAAGAGGCCCCTACACTCCCTAACACATATCACTATCCTCATCACATCACATAGCCTATTGTCAAAAATGTAAGTGCTCCCGCGTCACTCGTAGGTCGAAGCACGCCCCGCCCCGTAGAGGGACGGGAAGACCCCAATGATGGGAGAATGACACTATGGGATTCATAGTGTGTGAGGGGTATTTTAAAAACACACAGTGCCCTCATTCTGCCACCCGCAGAGAGGCCTAATTTTCACCTTGCAGTGTATCCACGAGTTTAGAGAAATATACAAAATCATATAAAATTAGTCACCACTCACATTGATAGAATCCCATTGTTTACAAGTCTAGCTCAGGAGGGTGATTCTATCATCTCCTCTACACTTCCCCAATTGATTTTTTGACAGTAAGTAGGGACCCTACAGAGGACGGGTGCTGTGTGGGAACATGACCGCATGCTCCGTACAATGCGATAGGGAAGTTCCAGTTGAAGTTTTAAGTTTATGGACCCTTCCCAATGGAATTTGAAGAAACCCCGTTGAAGTTAGGAGGTTGGAGAGCCACCTCACTCGTGGATACCATAGTACCTGTTACCTATCCCAGGAGAGCCGGGTGCATAGGTCTGAAGTGGCATCGGAAACCACCGTTGATTTCAATGGGGGACTTCAAAGAAGAGACACTGCCAGGGCTGGCTCTAGGGCGATGCGATTGGTGCCATCTCAATAAGCACTGACTTGGGGTGGGGGCGTCATTTTTTGCAAGTAATTTATCATTTTAAAAACACCTGCTGCCCCGTTCCTGCTTCCGCTCCTGGCTTCTAGAAATTTTCAGGCATCAATTAAAATGTCAAGATAACTCCAGTGATTAATCATCTTACTGGAAAGAGAATGAAGGTTTGTCTAGAGGAAGTTTTGACTCATTGTAAGGGAGCGCAGAGGGTTAAAAAGCCTGCTGCAAAGATCGTGTACCATGCAGAGCACAAAGTGCATATAATGTAAATAGGTCAGTGAGTTGCTGCTTCTGTAAGAGAGCTCCTTTTGTTTCACGTCTTTTATAAGTTCAAATCCTTATATAGAACATTGAGCTATTAACTGTCTCATCAAAGAGCTGTATGCAAATTGCAAGGTATATGTTAGTGCTATATGTTTTTTGCCCAGTCTTTCATTATCCTAATCTTGCCAAAAGGGTTCATTTGGGTAGAAAACAATTCTTCTAAAAGTGAGCCCCTAACAATGGTGTTACGTTTTGAATTCTGAATTTGTGCTTTTCCTGAATAAGGACTCAAACTATATTGCCAACTAGTATTGATGACATGTCACTCCTACACTACACCTTGTAGTCCTGTCTGATGTTACATGTCCTAGACATTGATTTATACACATATGATTGTCTCTGTGCAATGTGTGTGTGATGTAAAGTGCCATGACATCTTACACTGGTATGAGTTGTGCCGTGGTGCTAAAAAACGAAATGAATCTGAGACGGTGGTATGGAGACTTGAGGGGCACAGTTAAAGGGTTCTAGTGAGAGAATCCGTGGCAGAGGTGGGGGGGGGGACTGGACGCCAACTTTGTCGCACAGGGCGTCACCAGTGTTACAGCCTGCCCTGGCCACGGCTGGAAGGAAGAAAAGTGTTGTAATCCAAGGGTGGATTCTAGTTGAAGAGTACCTTAAAGCAGAGGGGACAGAGTCTGGGTCACTCAGAAGTAACCAGGGGCTCGGTAGACGAATGTCCACTGATATTGGGTGCTTCATGTGCGTTGAGGGGGTTCTTGACTCTGTAGCCACTGGGAGGGGACCAGGAGATGTCTAGGATGACCAAGAGCCAGATATGAGCAATCCCACTCAGGATGTTGAGTGCTGAGCGGTTGTCGGTGTCCGGCAGGAGCACCAACAAGCCCTGGCAACGGCAACCCACACAGAAGGAAGGTTATGGTTCGGACCAGCAAGGTCCAGGAGACTCACCAAAGCAAGGGGAGTCAGGGCAGGCCTGGAGCAACCAGGGGAGCCCAAAAAAGCAAAGTAGACCCTCAAGTGGACTCACAGGCCGGAGGCACAGGAGTCACAAGAGGATCTCGAGCACTTTCAAAAAGCAGCAGCCCACGGAGCACTCGGTGCGAGGAGGCCAGAGTTCTTCATAGGAAATGATGCCAGAGGTTGGGGCTACACTGAGCCCAATGAACTTGCTCGGGAAACACCAACAATCATGTGCAACTGCAAATGGACGGGGTGCACAAGGGTATGGGTATTGCAGCCCCCACAAGGGATTCTGACCTCAAACTCAGTGAGAGGGCAGCTCGAACCTCGACGGACGTAAGAACCCACCTCTGGTGTTGCTGGAGCATTTGGAGTCTGTAGGAGCTCAGGAGCAGCAGACCAGTCAATCGTGATGTGGTGCCTGCGGTTGCAGGGGAGTGACTCCTTCACTCCAAAGGAGATATCTTTGGTTGTCCTTGATGCTCCACAGGTCCTGCACAGAGCCTGTATGGTGCACGGGCACAGACAATGCTTTGGACGTAGTGGGAGGCGGATTCGGTCCCAAACGAAGTCCAGTGAAGTTCAGAGTGTCCAGATGGTCGAAGTTCAGTGGTTTCTGGTTCAGAATCTTGTCCATGTCAAATCTAGGGTCCGACAGCCAGGTAAGTCCTGTTGTACCCACGGGAGAGGGTTGAACAGATTCAGGGGACACTCCCAGGGGAGGGTCTGGACAATGGGGAGAATACTCCCCTGTCCTTTGTCCAGTTTCGCGCCAGAGCAGAAGCCAATGGCTCCCAGGCCTGGTTTTACCAGGACTATGCACAGGGACACCAAATCTGCTCCTCATGCAGACTTTCGGTCGCTGGCAAGCGGACCCACCCAGCCCTAATACACTAAATCATGTCTGGGAGGTGGTCACACCTCCCTGTGACAGGATGCCTTTTGTTCCACCTTCCACTGCTCGAGCTTGGGTGAGCAGCAGGAGGGCAGAAATGTGTCTCTGGTCGGCAGCAACCATTTTATACTGCCCAGGATTAGAAGGCTGGTACCGGGAACACCAGAGACCCAACGAAGCTCGGTGCTGAGGGGTGGCATCATACCTCCCACAGCGGTTACCGGTGTAGGGATATGATTCCACAATGTTGGATACCAAACACGATAGGGTTTGATTCAGTCACTTTAGAGTTAGTCAGTACGCGATAGCATAATACCACTCTATATGTCGTATATGGCTGTATCACTGACAACCCGGGAGAATGGACTCCATAGGCTGCAGGGGTGTCCAGCTCATGTTAGAACACCCTCTCACTTAAAACCAAGCACCCTGCCTTCAGGATTGATATGCCCTGCTATAGGGGTGACTTATAGGATTGAAGTTCAGTTACCCCTTAGATATAGGGAACCTATACCTAAAGTAAGTGGTGCATGCACCATCTTACACAGGCTGCAATGGCAGGCCTGTAGTTCCATTTTGCATGACCTCTCATCAGTGGCATAATACATGCTTCAGCCCATTGGACACCTCTGGAGTATCTATGCCCTGGGTACATGTGTACCATATACCAGGGACTGACAAGGGTACCCCAGTATCCAATCTGGAATGTACCTAAGTACATGACATAACAGTTTAGGGAGAAAGCAGATAGACTGGGGTCTTGATTAGCAGGATCCTAGTCAAAAACAGTACCACATTTAGCAAAAAGTGGGGGTAGCCATAAGAAGCAGATCCTACTTTCCTACACTTAACTAAGTATGCTAAAAGGAGAAAGATACTTTCATAATTGTCAACCAACAGTCACAAATTGGTCTCCTACAAGAAAGACAACTAACACATGCTGAAGCCGAAAATCTGAAACAGGGCTGGGTAGGTTGTCTTTTTCAGCTGTAAGCCTGCCCAATGACAGACGGCCGACAGGACCCCAGGTTCAAGTCCTTGGAAATATGGGGTCACTATTCTAATACAGAAAACGCTCCCTTGTACAATATCTTAGTCCTGGACAGATGAGGAGGGACACTTAGCTATGACAAAGCTCCTGACTGGGTAAAGTCTTTACGGTGGGTTCCATATATACACTGAATGGGACAGAGGACGCCTTCTTCCTTCGACTTAATAGAATCCTGACCGAATTTGGCACCTAGAAGATCATACTGGCAAATGACTGGAGCCTATAACCAGATGCCCTCCTAGACTGCGCAGGACCTCTTGAGTAAGTCAATAATAAAGATAGGGCTCCTTAAAAAGATATACCTTGAATATCATGAACTTAGTGATAACTGGCATCTCCTTCATCCAGCTGACAAAGAATACACTTTCGATTCAGCAGTGCATGATACTGTGTTGCGGATTGACTACTTTCTGACACCTCAAAATGTGGTATCCGTAACAATGCCTGGCAACATTCTGGAACTGGAACTCTGACCATGCCCCTGTACATCTACAGCTAGACTGGACTTTAAGTAAACCCCACAGGAAACCGTGGCACCTTAATATTTCTTGCTACAAAATGCCCAAAGAGAAAGAACATCTTCAGTCTCACCTCACCATGTACCTAGCAGACAACAAGGACTTGTGTTGTCAGCACAAACCCTATGGGCCCCTGCTAAGGCCATGATATGGGGACAGTTGATGAGAGACTCTGCGACTTCTAACAAACTTAGAACTGAGAGGCAAGGAACCCTAGAAAGAGAGACACTACCTCCTTAAAGAGGCGGCATGCTATTCACCCAATGGAGTCATCCCAGCAGAACCGTGAAAAGGTCAAAATGGAATCGAACACTTTATTCACTGCAAAAGTAGAATACATGCTATATAGGATAAAGGTCCGGCACTATGAGCAGGGGTGATAAGCGGGAAGCTTGCTAGCAGCGCAACTTAGGTAACAGGAGGGACAGAATAGTTATTGCTGTGATCCATAACTAATCCAGTGAACTGGTTAGCAACCCCCAAATACTCGCCATGGCTTTGTGGAATACTACAAAGTCATATACAGCTGAGAGCTAGCGAACGATTGGTCTGGGGAAGATACCTTCTTTGCAGCCATAAAACTACCATATCTTAATGACGAAGGTAGAGTCCTGCTAGAAGGGGTAACTACTAAAAAGGAAATTGTGCAGGCGATAACAGTACTCCCATACAATAACACCCCTGGTGAGGATGTCTACCTGGGTGAATTCTTCCAGACGAATCCTCTGGACTCCTAATACAATGCTTACAAGGAGGCAGAAGCTACTGGGAACGTCTCAGCCCTCTCCAACAGAGCACTGATAGCAGTTCTCCCAAACCTGGGTAGGTCCCGCTTCTCTGCAGCAGTTATCTCCAGAGATCTCTGCTCAACATGAACATCAAAATTCGAATCAGGATCTTAGCTGCCTGGCATAAGAAGGTGACACCTACACACAGTTAACAAGTCGGATTTATGTTTGGCAGGGCTTCCCAGAACCATATGCATACTCCACATATGCTTACTGCTTATGATGACATGCTTGCACTTTCTCTCAACGCTGAAAAAGCCTTTGACAGGATTGAGTGGGATTGGCTATTCCACACCCTTCAAAGGCTGGACCTTAGAGAGGTATTTATTACCAAGGTCAAATGGCTCTACAAGGCCCCCACAGCACAGAGAACTGCAGAGGTGTCCTGTCAGAATCCTTCTTGGGGCCTCAATGTACCTGCCAGGGCTGCCCTCTGTCGTCCTTCCTCTTCCTAATTGCACTTGAACCCTTCGTGGCAGCTGTTTTGTCCAGATAAACGAATGGTAGGCATACCAACACAGGAAGGCTAGGATCCTCCTGTATGCAGATGACATGTTTCTTACACTCACTGGTCTTCCCAACTTGCTGCCTGTGCTCGCATCTACATACTTCGCTTCCTCAGGATTTTCGTGAAATAAGATTAACTGGGACAGGTGTGAGGCCCTTCTGTTGTCCAGGATGACAACCAAAGCAGCCACAGCACACTATAATTTTCAAACGAAACTCGAAATATAGGTTACCAGAGGCCTGGAAAGAACGCTCCACGACAACCTGGACATGCTCATAGCTAAGACCAGTGCAAAATTGGCCAAATGGGGCCATGTCAATCTCTAACTGTGAGGCAGAGTTCAGGAGGCGAAGATAACAAAAGTGCCCGGGTTCACCTACGTGCTTATTATGCTCCCACTCTTGGTCAAAAATCACACTCTCTGGAAAAGTGATAGGGGAATTAGAAACTTTGTAGGGTGACCAACAAAGCCAGCACTGAGAATTCCTTACCTGATTGCCAATAGAAGAAGCTGGAGCCTTAGATTACCATATGAAGAACACTATTACACAGCATTTAAATTTTCCAACTGGTTTATATAGCTGAGGCAAAATGATGCTCCTCTCTGGGTTAACTCTGATGAGGGATAAAAATTAGATTTTCCCAATATGAAAGGCATAAGACATATGTATATTGTGTTAGCATGATGTATCTATATATCTTTGTGTTAATATACTATCTATAGGCTTCATTTGTTCCCTTTGTGCCTTAACCGGTAGGGATCTCTTTGGTTTTACTCATTATAACGGAGTAGGCCGAAAACCATACAGACGCCATCTTTAATTTCAGTGTCAGACCCGAGCAGTGATCACGTGTTAGTCTTCCGTAGCTGTCAGGGCCCAGTTCAGTTGAGTTACTGAGAGCAGCTGAAAGTGAATGATTCTCCCTCTATCCTGAGACTCAAGGTCGCATCTGGCTTCGGGTGCAATAAGCGCATTCCTGAAGGTGCCGTTCCATCCCTCCCAGGCACCAAGACGAAAGGGAGTCACCCCTCCTGACCTTCCCAGTAACAACTAAGCAAAGCTTTGAACCAATCATGTGTGCCATATATAGTCCTTCCTCGGGCCCAAGAGTCAAGTGGTATTTTTCCATTTACGGTGACTTCATGTGATGACCTGAAAGTATATATGTTTTGTCTTGATTGTAAGCCAGCAGTCTTCTCCGCGCACCTCATGGGTGAAAGTTGGAGAGGCTCCTCTATAGAGTATTTTGTCTAATAAACGATTGAACTTTCTTCACTGCCAACTGACTGATTAAGTTGGTAATGGTATTGGGGCTTTTGGTAGGTATAGCTCCTTAGGTCATTTTTGCAGTACTTCACTGAACGGGAGATTACCCATGCTGGCCCTGGTTTCCATATACTATACAATCAGGATACCCTGATGACAGAGCCCCTCAATCTCATCATCCAAATCATGAGAAAGAATTTACACTCCTCAGACAGACTTTTCCGGTCCAATGCCTGGATACATAGTCTCACACACGTGGGCGGGAGACCCTTGTTTTGGATCACTTACAGTCACGGGGAGAGCTGAAATCAATCACAGAACTTCAAATAGAATATAATTTCTTCCCAACCATGAATTGACAATACCTCCAAATGAAGCATTCTCTCAGAAGTTGGGGGAGAATCCTGCACTAAGCCTGACAGTTACATTAGTACTATCCCGCCTTTGCTCTCATTTATCCCCCAGTTGCACCTTAATGAACTACTTATTCTGTGTAACAAACTGAAAATTAGGCTCACCCGCAGATCCTTTTTAACACAGACAGATTGTCTTCTCCCACCTTGCCTTGAATTGATTAATCTTGCCTTGTCATTGGCAGTCATACCGGGTCCCTGGAAGCATGCTATGGTTATCCCCTTGCTGAAAAAAACCTACTTTGGATGCTTACAAACCAGAAAATGTTTGCCTTATCTCCCTTCTGCCTCTTCTTGACAAGTCCACAGAGGCACGTTAATGCTATTTAACAACATTTCTAAAAAATTACCAGATTCTGGACATTTCTCAGAATGGTTTTAGACCATTACACAGCACGGAGTCGGACCTTCTTGCAGTTATTGAGCAACTCCGCAGCACTTTAGATGAACGCAGATCTTCTGCCCAGAACCTACTTGACTTAAGTGCAGCTTTCGACACTGTGTCCTATACAATCTTACTTCAACGCCTTCAGGAGACAGGTATAGGTGGGACTGCCTTAACCTTGCTCGCCTCCTATCTTTCTGACTGCTTTTTCAGGTTATCTCCCCCCCATATAGCTCTAATCTGCACACTCTGCAGCACAGTGTTCCCCAGGGTTCATGTCTTTGTTTAATATCCCAGGGTTGCCCTACTTTGTTTAATATCTACATCCACCCTTTGGTTCAGGTTGTGAAATCCATGGAGGTAGTGCTGGTGTCCTACTCTGAAGACACCCAGCTTGTGCTCCCTTTTTCCAACAAACTCAGGTAAAACATGGCTAATTTCCATAGGGGAATGGAAGCTGTTGCAGAGTGCTTGGAGGCCAATTGCTTGCAAGTAAACACAAGCAAAATGGAGAATCTCCTTATAGGGAACGAGACCCACTCTTGGGGTGCTCATTGGTGGCCTCCCTCACTCAGACGTCCTCCTCATCCCAAGTTGGTGGTCAAAAACCTAGCTGTTTGGATGGACAATGATTTAACTTTTGAAACACAGGCAAAATCTGTGGGAGGCAGGTGTTTTGGACTTGTGTGATCTTAAGTGCATTCCTAGTTTTTTTTACCCTTTCTTCCGTCATCTATTCAGGCAGCCATCCTTTCCCGGCTGGATTACTGTAATATCCTCCATCTAGGAACCAACAAGGCTTTGATCCACAGACTCCAACTAGCTCAAAACACTGTGGCCAGTCTGCTGTTCTCTATTCCTCTGGCCTTATTCGTAAATTGCACTGGCTTCCTGTGGAGAAGCATGCTGACTTGAAGACTTTATGCACCACCCATAAGATCTTCTTACAGGTTGCCACATTATCAAATCTAGTGTCCCCGTATCGACCCTCGTGGCCACTACTTTCAGCCGATCGAGATTTTGCTTGTATTTCCCGTGTTAAAAGAGTCAGAGCTGGAGGGCGTTCCTTCCGTGCTAGACCCCTTCCCTTGGAACACACTTCCTCTGATTATTAGAAATGTCCAGAACCACTGGTAATTCAGGAACATTCTAAAGACATTGTTGTCCTCTTTTTAGTTGTTCCCGCCGCACTCTGCAATAGGTGGCTCCTGGCAGTTTGCTCTTTAGAATCAGCGTTGGGACGCCCCGTTGCTGGGGCAGCTATGCACTTCACAAATTGTTTAAAATAACAACTGAAGACCAGAAGAATGCTTTAAGGAGAAGCCTCTGTATTCTAAAATTTGATAGTATATCACCTACATTCCTGACTTCTCATATTGAAACCTGCATGCTACATGGTAGGATTATCTGCAGGTATACAATAACAAGGACGACTGGACAGAGGTGATTGGAAACAGGGGATGGGTCAAGGAACTCCAAATGTATTTGACCCTATACAAATCTTTATAAGCTTGGTATTGTACCCCCTTAAACTGTTGCCAGGAGAGTGTGTACACAACCATAATTGCTGGCCCTGTTCTCTGCCCAATGTAACATAATCAACTTTCTGTTCCAGTGCTCAGACATCTTTGGATACTGGTCTTTGGTATGGAACACGCTCAATAATGTGATGGGTCTTTCTTTCCCGTCAGCAAAATTGGTTTTGTTCATGACAAGAATGCCCTACCGATGCATACAAGCCATATAAGAGGCCTATTGGCCACAGCTCTGACAACCGCCATGATCTGCATCTTGAGAAATTGTTGCTCATAAAAGAGGCCCACCCACAATGAATCGGAGATAGAAATGTTAAGGACACAGACATACTAAAGGCTGCCTGTGCGCCCCAACCTTAGAGACCCCCGACCCATGATTACTAAACATATGAATGTCTCTTCAACCACACCGGATTTGGCCATAGGAGGCATCACTCAAAACTCCAGTGCAAGGGGGTGGAGATACATGAAATGGTCCCCTATTGTGCCTGTTGGTTACAGACACCCTGAATTTTCGATGCAATTTTCTTCACCACCGGGAACTCACTCACCACATTTCCTCCCCCTCCATTACGATGCCACCTGCTATACACACAGACACATACATATTCACTAAAAAAAACAAAAGTTAAAGTAACGTTATAGTTAGGTGAATTGGTCAGTGACAACATTAACGTTTTGAACAAAAAAAAACACAGAAATTCACCAGTTATAGTTAGCAACACTGACTATAACTTGCGCCCTCGTCGTGCACTTCTGAAGACCTCACATATTACACCACTCTTGATATGTTCTGACATCATTCATGACATCTCTAGTGACATCTCAAATGGCATCACTGATGACATAAGTGATGACATCCCAAGAGAGTGTTAGTTTGTTTTATAGTTTACATAGTGGCGGTTAGCTACCATATTACTTTTCAATCTAATTTTGTACAGCCTTTGTCCAGCTAATGGGTGTAATTGTTTACAAAATGCATGTGCTTCTAATGTATCATAGGTGTGTAGAAGTATTGAACTCGCTATAAATCTTTGTATTGAAAAGTAACTCTGTGTGCAGATAACAGTTGATGACTTTTGTGCAGTACGTTCCCCAAATGTTTTTTGTACTGCAGAAAAAGTTTCCAACAGAGCAATGATTCTACATAGTAGATACTTAGTATTGTAAATTGCCTTTAGTTATTATACAGAATTATCATAGCATGACAATTTCTACATAACATACTAACCTATTGACATATGCTTGTTTTGCTTTAGAAGATAGGCTATCTGTAAAGTTGTCACTAAAGTATAAAGGCTGCAGGTAGTATGATCTTTAGCACTTTTCTGACCTTGGTTATTTCAAGCAAGAATTTCTTTTTTGCCAAGTGCTGCGCAAAGTGTACACTGTTCTTAGTAGATACTTTTTACTACTGTGTGGTATGTTTTTCATGAGCGATTCACTGTCAACAAACAGTGTGGTACAGAGTAAACTCTCTCCATAAAGTAAACATTGTTTACAGTACGCACTTTTCTGCTCAGATCAAGTCTATTTCTCTTTTTTTTTTGACAGCCAAGGTTACCATGTTTATTTTATTATTATTTTTTTTATTGAAGAGTATTTGCAAAAAAACAACAACAAAAAATGTCATCATTATATCATACATATATATCTTATAATATCTAACCTATGCAATGGTTGAAATTTACATGCTTTATAGTATACACCCCGAGTCACATAAACCATGATATATAATCCCGGTATAGAGAAAAATAGAAAGGAATAAGAAGAAAACTAGAGGGGGAGGAGCTACGCGGGCATCCAAGATGGTCGCGTGAGCAGAGGGCTCCCGAGACCCGCGTCGCCCTCTTGCATCTATCCTTTTAATATCCTGATTATTTCGATGGGCTTTTGAAGTTCTACTCCTGCTGATCCTGGCACACTTTCCAGGGCTGAGATCGGACTTCGGGAACCATTTCTACATCGTCATTTATTTTCTGGCCTTACCCCGGACGGGACTGGGGTCTCTGCTGCCCTGGCTGGCCGAGACGTAATTCAACAACAGCGGTCACAGGACATCTTCTCCACCTGTGTCATTGTCACTTTCAGTTTTGGTTTACCGTCTACCTCCTAAGTGACTGTTCTGGAAGTACTCCTCACTTCGGACCACTGTGGCCTGACCCGCTGTGCATTCCGGCCATAACCCTGATCTCACAGGCTTCGATTTTGGACAGAAGTACTACTTTGGCGACCTAAAGATCACTGCCATTTATACCAGGTCCAGAGAGGCCCTTGTGTATGTTTTTCTCACATGGTACAATTTCTCTCGCTATTACCCTTTTGCTCTTGGGTTTCGGGGGGGGAGGGCTCGGGGCTGTGCTGGGACGGGGGGGGGGTGATTTGAAACTGTTGTCTTGGAACGTTAATGGTCTGGGTGACAAGATCAAACGTGGTGTTGTACTCCAATTTATTAGACGTCATTCCCCTGATATAGTCCTGTTGCAGGAGACCCATCTAATAGGGAACGCTTGTAAGGCTCTTGATCGACGAGGCTATCGGTTGGTAGCACACGCTGGATTCACATCTGGCTCCAGAGGAGTCGGCATAATGGTTAAATCCTCTCTACCCCTTGAAATTGATGAGGTTGCCCTCGACGATAGGGGCCGCTATGCTGCTGTTTCTGGGTGATGGGAGGGGAAGATGCTTACAATTGTTACTGTCTATATTCCCCCGGGGCTTCAGGCTACCACCTACGCTGATCTGGGAAGAACTCAACTAGGACTTCCGGATGGTTTTCTTCTACTGGGTGGGGATTTCAATTCAGTGGTCTCGGGTGAGTGTGACCGGCTACCCCCCAGGGTCCTGCCGGCATCTCAGTTGTGGCTACCTGAGTTGCTTGAGACTCTCGGGTTGGTAGATGTCTGGCGGATGATGAACCCCACGCAAACGCAATACACGTTCCACTCTGGGGCTCACTGCAGCCTCTCGAGGATTGACTATTTTCTGATGTTGGCTGCCCATACCCCCTTGGTGCGTGGGGTTCGTCATCTTCCCAGGGGCATCTCTGACCATTCACCCTTGATGCTTGAGGTTGCGGTGGGATACTTTTGTGGGAGTAGGATTCCCCCTATTCATCCCTGGCATTTTAGGAATCCCAGGCTCCGCTCTGACCTTCTCAAAGCTATTGACTGTTATTTTAATGAGAATGAAGGGTCCGTCTCTTCCCCTATTTCCTTGTGGGAGGCCTTCAAGACTGTGGTAAGGGGCTCTGCGCTGTCCTTCATTGCTGCTGATAAGAGGGCCAAAAGGGAAAACTTGTTGCTCCTTGAGGCCGACATTACCTCGCTTGAGAGCAACTTGGGTGGTGACGATACCCCTGCAGTCCTGCACTCCTTGGCGTTGAAGCAGGCTGATTATAGGGCCCTGGTGACCGATGCTGCTAAGGTTATGCACAGGAATCAACTGGGCAGACTCTATGATGTGGGAGATAAGGCTAGTAAGCTACTGGCATGGTTGGATAAGTCTGAGAGAATGAGTCGTGTGGTGCCAGTGATCACCCGTGTGACTGGGGAATGCGTGTCTGACCCAGGAGAGATTGTGGAATGCTTTGTGGATCATTTTCAGACGGTATACCGATCGGTGATTGATAGAGACGAGTTTGATTCCCGCTTGCTTTTGCGTGATATTGCGCTGCCCTGTGTTTCGGATGAGGATAGGTCCGCTTTGGATGTGCCTATAACGATAGATGAGGTTGCTATCTGTTGTGCCTTATGTTATCTCCTTGCTTGCTGCTCAGCCAGTATGTATGTGATGTCTGTGTGGAATGTTGAATGTTGGATGACAGAGTGAATAGAATGTTAGTGTGCTTGGTGTGGATGTGGAATGACAGTTGATGAGAGAGGGCTGAGCAGTGACCATCCTGCTCCTGGTGGGGTTTTCCTCCTGTACATCATACTTGAAATAAAGAGCTTCAAGAATCTACCTGACCATTCATCATTTCATTCACTACATTTTGGCGACGATTGAAGAACTTACAGCGTGCTACATACTATTTACAAGGTACCTTCAAGCAATACTAATCTAAAGAGAAGAATTCATTAAGGTAAAGGACTTTTACATTTTCTAAACTTTTCTTATGCTACCTGGCACTCTGAAACCCCACCAGTGACCCCGTTATCGGTCGCCCTAAACTCTCTTTCAAGTGCCAGACCAGACCCAATTGTTTGACCTTTCAATTCAAATACTGTTAAGAAGAATGCCTAACAAGTACTGTTAAGACACTCAGAGACTCACTTCATGCCAAGAAGAAGGGAAAAATGAATGGCTTTCATTTAAAATTCAGATGTGAGGAAGTCTGAGAGGAAGAAATTGTGTCCTATAAGGAAAGTACAGTTTTCTGTAAATCTTTGACCTAACAAGTAAATTTCACAAGGCGGTCAAGATTATTTACACAGCCAATGACAGCTAACTGGACTAATTCAAACTAATACTTTAACAAAAACTTACAGTACCTTTAACTGAAAACGTGTGTTTTACTTAGCTAAAACCAGTAACGTGAAAGAACTGATTTGCTAAAGAAGGCTTGTCATTTATTTGGCAAAATACGTTTCTGAGACATTTAAAACGTCGTGTAATGCAAACTACCTGCTGTTGACATTGAGACCAACTGCCTCTTGGAGCCCGTTTTCAGTTGGTGAGGAGCTCCTTTCTCTTCACTTGCCTCTTCATTATGATGACGCATTCGAACCCTGTAGGAGGGTATGGTGATCAGCGTCACGTGAAGGCAAGGATTATGGCAGCTGACGTCTTTTCTCTGATGCAGCATTACGCTGGTGAGCAGCAGCGCTCCGTTAGCCACCCGGAGCAACGTGAGGAACGTGTCACCAGCAACGTAAGAAGCGCGTCTCCATCTTCAGCATACCAAGGCTGACAGTTATTCATAAGCGCTACTATACGTGTGACCATCAGTTGCCTGTAAACCTGAAGTGCAGTCCTTCCAGTAGAATTGAACTTGCCAGTAGAATTGAACTCGGAGGCAGGGAATCGAGCCTCGGTGTTTAATCAATTTCAACTGAGCGCAGTGTTAAGTTCTGGAGTGCAAGCACTGTCATTTGCTTTCAGACGTCATTGTTGACAGTGCATAAAAGTGTCTGAAGGAAGCGCGATCTGCAGCTCGAGACATTTATTTAAAAACACACACACTCTGTGTGCATTGAAGGTGAAAGGCAGAACGCACAGAGATTACAGAGTAATAGTTTGTTCTATGACTTCGTGCTATTTGATTAATTTTGGAATGTTTGAGTTAGAGTCCTACTGCCATCTTCTGGATTTAGGTGGTACTTATCTTGTTTTCACTCCTTGAATGTCCATATTACATGGGGCTCATATTTTTATCTGCTTATAGGTAGTGCTTTAAGGATTTCAGCGAATATGACTGTAAGGCTTTAGTTATTGATACACCTATTTGATTAAGGCTGTTTTGTTTTAATTATTTATACAGCAATTCTTATATGTCCGCCCTACGTGACGTTATCCATGCTGCAATTTGTGTAAGTAAGATTGCAGTGATGTTTAATAATCTATACAGCTATTTATGTAGGTGTTGTACTTAAAGTAATTCATACAGCAATCTAGTTCTACATTTATGATTGTTTATACAGATTTTTAAGTAAGTTTGTTTGTTTTGATGATTTATACAGCTTTTCGAATAAGTCTGTATTACGTTTACGCTTCATACAGTAATTTAAATAAGTTTGTATTATGTTTATGCTTCATACAGTAATTCTAGTCTGTATTTCTTTCGAAGCCTTATACAGCAATTCTAATAAGTCTGTTTTACGTTCATACAGCAATTTAAGTAAGTCTGTGTTACTTTCTATGCTTGGTACAGCATTTCGAGGGATTCTGTATTACTTTCAATGCTTGATACAGCAGTAAGTCTGTATTACGTTGATGATTTAATTAATTGATTATTACTTACAATGGTACAGATTTTGTGGTGCAAATTTAGGTGCATATTTGGGTGCTTCTAGTAATTGCTGGTTTTTTAAGTTTAGAGGTTATTTTCTCCTGTAGGGTTGTTCAGAGCTGGTCTCTTTACATTTTCAGTGTGGGGTGTGCGCGCGCCCTTTTCACTGTTTTTACCCTACGTAATCTTTGTACTTAGCATCAGCCTTACCCTTTCTTTATCTTTACTCACTTTTATTGTGCTGTGCCTTCGTTGCAGTGGTTATTCTATACATACATTGGTATTATTGCATTTTACAATTTCAATGTTCCCAAGGGAAGGGGATGCGTTTAGCTATATTTGCTTAGATTGCGTTTAGCTATATTTTTGCTTAGGTTGTGTTTACCTATATTTGCTTAGTCTATTTTATTCTGGTCTTATTTTGTAAATACATATATATTGCAAGTTTTATCTTTTGCTTCCTCTCGTATTGCTATGTATTATATTATTGTGTTTAATTTCCGTTGAAGAAAAGGGGATATGTTGTGCCTTATGTTATCTCCTTGCTTGCTGCTCAGCCAGTATGTATGTGATGTCTGTGTGGAATGTTGAATGTTGGATGACAGAGTGAATAGAATGTTAGTGTGCTTGGTGTGGATGTGGAATGACAGTTGATGAGAGAGGGCTGAGCAGTGACCATCCTGCTCCTGGTGGGGTTTTCCTCCTGTACATCATACTTGAAATAAAGAGCTTCAAGAATCTACCTGACCATTCATCATTTCATTCACTACACTATCGCTATACGGTCCCTTCGTTCGGGTAAGGCTATGGGGCCGAATAGTTTACCCATCAAGCTCTATAAGCTACGGCCTGATAAGATGGCGACCCATTTGTGCAATATGTTCATTGATGCCTATGAGGCGGGTCTCCTCCCCCTTGATCAGCGTTTGGCCACTATAGTTGTCATCTACAAGGATGGCAAGCCTCATGACCAATGCACTTCTTATCGCCCTATTTATTTGCTCAATGCTGAGCCTAAGATCCTGGCTAAAGTACTAGCGAATCGCTTGCTAACGGTGATCTGTGACCTGATCCATCCGGATCAGTCCGGTTTCATTCCTCATTGGAATACGGCGCTTAATCTTCGCAGACTCCACGGTGTTCTCGCGAGAGCTGGGATGCTGACCGAACCCGCCATCTTGGCCTCGCTCGACGCCACTATGGCCTTCGACACCATTGAGTGGCCCTATCTGTGGGCGGCTCTTTCGAAGTTTGGTTTTGGCCCTAACTTTATTGCGTGGGTGCAGCTCCTGTATGAACGTCCATTGGCCCAGGTGGTTGTTAATGGCAGAGTCTCTGGATCATTCCCGCTTGGGCGTGGCACCCGACAGGGTTGCCCGCTCTCCCCCCTCCTTTTTGCATTAGCATTGGAGCCGTTGGCGGCGTGGCTCCGGTGGGCCCCGGATTTTGAGGATCGAGTCTCGTTATACGCAGACGATATTCTCCTTTACTTTACTTCACCTCAGAAGTCCCTTAACGTGCTCTTTGATGTCCTCACCTCCTTTGGGAAGAACTCGGGTCTTGTCATTAACTGGAATAAATCATGTATTTATGTTATAGCGGGGGTGCTGCCTCCGCTGCCCCGTAGATTCCTGATCCAGGTGGCGGAGACTGGGTTCAAGTACCTGGGAATTTTCATCTCCCTGGATCCCTCTGTACATTACGACCGCAATTTATATGCTCCCCTTCGGCGCCTTAACCTGGACGTCCAGCGGTGGCGCGGCTTGCCCTTGTCCCCATTGGGGCGTGCGGCTCTTTTTAAAACGATGTCCCTCCCTAGATTTTTGTATGCCCTGCAGAATTTTTTTGACCCTGTTCCCTCTAGTTATTTTCGTGAGGTTGAGGGGCTCCAGAGGCAACTGATTTGGGACGGACGGGCTCGTATCTCCTTACCTAAACTTACTTTCCCATGGTATGACGGTGGTATAGCCCTTCCGGACATCAAACGCTACTACTGGGCCTCTCAGTTGAGCGCGGTCAATCATGTAACGTACTTCCCGGGTCCTGTCCCAGCCTTCGCAATGGACAATTTTCTATTGCCGGGCGGTAATTTCAACAGGGCTTTGTACTCGAGGGAGCCCTTCCGACTTCTGACTGGACCTACAAAATGTGATGTACGTGCATGGAGAGATGCGAATGTGGCTACGGGCTGGAGTGATAAGAAGACACAACTGACTCCATTGTACGACTCTGAGAGGCTGGGCAGCCTGTGGCGGATGAAAGGGTTTGATAAATGGGATACGATTGGTATTATCAAGGTGGAGGATCTTTGGTCCAAGGGCACAGTTAAGTCCTTTGATGCCCTTAAGGTGGAGTACCAGCTTGACGACAAGGAGTATTTTCGATACCTTCAGGTGCGCCATGCTCTGCTCTCGGTGTTCCCTCCCGGGACGGAGATCCCCCAGTCGTCACCGCTCGAGGACCATATTCTGGACAGCAACGTGCCTGGCAGTACGATATCCTTGATTTATAAAAAGCTCATCAACACCAGGGCTGATCGTCTTGTGCGGCTTCGGGCCTCTTGGATCGCGGATGGCCTGGAATTAGATGACGATGATTGGCAGATAGCGATCGCCTCCCCTAAAGAGGTGGCTATTCCAGCTCGCCTTCGTTTTGTGCAACTGAAGATCCTCCATCGAGTGTACATGACTGGTACGCGTCTGGTACGAATGGGGTATTCGACTGATGGGCTGTGTAAGCGTGGTTGTGGCATGAGTGGTACCTTTCTACACATCATCTGGGAATGTCCGGTGGTATCCGCTTTCTGGTCCAGAGTGCATGACATTATGGGGCGGGTCACCGGGGTCTCTCTTTTGCCTGAGACTCGTCTTTGTCTGCTTAATGTCTGGGAGCCTACGGACTGCACGGCCGCTCAGACCTTCTGGGTAACTCTTGGCAACATGGTTGCCAAGAGGGACATAGCGCAACTCTGGAGTTCTCATAGACCGCCTGGGATAACAGCCTGGAAGGAAAACATGGACTGGTGCATGTTTCGGGAGAAGACGGTCTATGAGGCTCGGGCCGTCCCAGGAAGTGGGGCAGGATTTGGTCACAGTGGAATGAGTATCGTGGAGATATCTGCACCCCTCCACTCGATTATACCATTGATGTTCTCTCGTCCCCATAATTGACGTTCCTGAAGACTGGCAAATAAAACCTCTTTGTAATCCTTTTCACCATTCCCCCACCCCTAGATATGAGTCGCTAAATTCTTTAGAGTCTGACTTCCTCCTCCTCTCCACCCCGAACCCTAGGTATTACTCCTACCATGTGAGTGTGTGTGATGTTTGTTATTCGTTTTCACCAAAATTATAAAAACAAAACCTGGTTTATCCTTCCTTTATTGGGTTTTGATGCCGGTGCACCAATACGTTGCTACTTATGGGTTCACTGTAATGCCTTGCTGTCTGGTATCCAGATGTTTCTTGTCATAGCAGCCGGCCCAATTGGGTTGTAGGCAGACGCTGTGTACTGTGCAATCCGAAAATAAAGGTTATAAAAAAAATTTAAAAAAAGGAAGAAAACGAGAGAGAGAAAGAGCTAAGCAAACATTATTGTCAGTTTAATCCTCCAACCATCTTTATATATCCTATACTCCATTACATACTAGTTTGATATGCAATCCATCTCTTAAATGGAGCGCATATTGCTCTGCCTCGTTTTCGGGCAGCTTGACCCTCGCATTTATAAAGTTCTTTTTCCAGATGATATATAGCCAATAGATGGCTGATCCATGCTTGAAAGCGTGGAGGATCTGCATCTTTCCAATGGGTGGAAATAAGAAGTCTCATTACCGCTATAGCAATAAAAACAAATTTTCTCACATAATGACAGCATTGCAAACTTTCATCACATCCTAATAGCATTAGGGTAACAGATATTTTAACAGGACACTCCACAGCTGCTGTCAGGAAAGATTCCATTTGTTTCATTACTGTGTTTAATTGATCGCAGCTATAGAGCATATGTATTGTGTCTGCCGGTCCTTGCTTACATCTAGGACACTTATTGTCCTCCCTTTTACCCCAGCGATGTAATTTTTCAGGGGTATAATAAAGATCGTAAAGCGTGTAATAATGCTGGGCTTTCTAATTTGATGCCAAACAATATTTCCCTAGATAAATTCAGGGATCGGCATATATCAGTATCGTAGTCCCCAGTCTTCATAGCCCACTTAGCTTCTACCGCTTCCAAATCATCTGGGAGTATGTCCATTAATACTTTATATATATTCTTAATTCTAGTCTGCGGATTAGAAGTAATTTCAATTAGGGATATCTTGTGGAGCAATAAACCCTTTATCAACTCTATTTCTCAATGTAGGTTCAGTGACTGTGAAGGGTTTGATATAGATAAAAGCAGGCCATACATTTTGGCACAGATGTTGAGTATCTTGCGAAACTTTGCTTTCTCTGAACAGCTGTATACATATTGAACACTGTGTGTAATAACGATTCCCCATATATCTGTAGGTGATTGTTAATGTGAACTAGGCTTCCTGTGAAGTGTATGGTATAGGGTCAATGTAGCACATAACACATGCCTGCTACAGCTAAGTGAGTTGTATCTGATATGGCATTAGTGATGCTATATATTATTCTGTGCTATTGTGCACTTACTTTCAGGTTTAAATTCCATACTAGCTTATAGAGTAATGTGTAAAACAGAAGCTTGGATGATGTCATCAATGATATCATAAATGATAGATGTTATGAGTGATGAAATATGTGATGTCATAAGCAGTGCATGGCAGGGGCACAAGTTATAGTTAACTCTGCTAACTATAACTGGTAAATTTCTGTGTTGTTTAAGTTCAAAATGTTAATGTTGTCAGTGACATATTCAACTAACTATAACGTTACATTGACCTTTGATTTGTTCCTTGACTAACTATCTATCTATCTATCTATCTATCTATCTATCTATCTATCTATCTATCTATCTATCTATCTATCTATCTATCTATCTATCTACATTAAATGACCACTAGGGTCCAATTACCCTTCCCCTTTCACTGGTCTCCCCAAGACCCTTACCTTCTCACATGGGTAGCCCACTCCTTGTGCCCCCTCCTCCCCAATCCCACCTCTTCCACTCTTATCTGGCATAGTGTACTCTTGTCACCTTTACCAATCTGAATTGCTTTACACAGTGACGCCTCCAGTGTTCACTAGGCTTAAAGGAATATCTCCTCTGGAACTATCGTTTTTTAGGTCGAGTCTATAGGCAGCACGCATACGCTGTCACTATGGTGACAATCTATTGTGTTTAAAAAAAATCAGAATTGACCTTTAGACCGCTCACACTCACCATTGGTTAACAGCATAATCACTCTCCTTTGCTGCCTTCTAATTCGGCAGAAGTCACAATACGTCACTTCCTGTGGCTTGTGTGGAGCACTGCTCAACTACAGATTGATTACATTTAATTAGTGTTCCTCCTCCGCAAGCACTGTGATTGAGGTACTATTTCTACTTTCCTTGTGTATTATGTGTCAACATAAAGAGGTAGTGCATACAGAGTGCCACAATCTGCTGTAGCAGCTTCAGAATGAGTAGAAAAGGTGCAAACATATCCTTTCGCTCCTTGGAAAATACCAATCTTCTTACACTTCCTACCTTTGGAATTTGATCCGTTCATAGAAGGAGTGATCAATATTTTAAGGTGGACAGTTCTGCTTCACAGCACTCACTGCTTTAAGTAAGGTTCAGGAATTAAATCGGGGCCCCAGAAAGACGCCGGTATTGTCTGTAACACATCCACATATCAGCTGCAATATTGAATGTGCAGCTATCAATAAAAAAAATATTTAATTGAACTCAGGCATCGGGTGAAGAAACTGAATGGTTCAGGCAGCTGAATGACCCATCAAACTGCATTTGGGTTACACGTGGTGTTAATAGTGAGTACCTGGTTTGTTATTCCGCAACATAAAATGAATGTGAATGGTGAAAAAATTATAAAACGTTGCTTAACATAATAGCTTGTAATCTTTGTGCCAAAAGTGCCTCTAACTTGAACTAGAGCAGTGTGAATTCATTAGAAACTGGAGTATATTCTTCGATTTACCACATGAGTGCTTTACAGCCACTAGGGGCAAAGCTGTGCATTACTAGCACAAGAAGGGGTGTGGAGCAAGAAGTACAATAGGCCTTCAGGGTTGCCACTACATTCAAAGTTACAGGACCAATGTGTGTAAGAATGGCACATTTGCATCCAGACTAAAGTTGCTGCCATTGTGATTGGTTGGCTTACTAAAGATTCACAATAAACATGTGCTCGTGGAAGTTCTGTGTAGAAATCTGGGGGCAGATTTATGAAGGCCTTGCGCCGCAGGTGCGTCATTTTTAACATGGGAAAAAGTGACGCACCGGCGGCGCAAGTCCTTCATAAATCTGCCCCCTGGTTTATCTGCTCAAAAGCATCAGATCCTTGGTCAAAAAAGTCAAAATCCGCGAATACCTTTTTGTGGAGATCGCATTTAGGACTACAAGACGTGTGGTTTATGGGTGGGAAAATGTGCTGTTCCATGAAGGTGTCATTGGAGAGGTCAATGCAAATGTTTGAAACACCAGCAAAATGTTAACCTTGTGGGGATGCTGCCATCAGAATGCATTCAACAAATTGTGGAAAAGTCAGTCCATATGACAACCGATGCCCAGGCTGCTGACGCGAACTCGCCTCTTAGCTCCCATTTGAATAGTTACCAAATAAAGAGACGGGCGCTGGCAGCAGGAACACATGAACAGAGTTTATTTCTCATGAGGAGAGCCTGTCATTTCGGACACGAAACACAGTGTCTTCGGGAGGTGCTCTAACAAGTTCTCTGAGGCATCGCCTTTTATACATCACAAACATTCCTTATTACAAT
Source organism: Lissotriton vulgaris (assembly GCF_964263255.1). Lineage (NCBI taxonomy): Eukaryota > Metazoa > Chordata > Amphibia > Caudata > Salamandridae > Lissotriton > Lissotriton vulgaris. The sequence continues at coordinate 857,699,648 of NC_141698.1, forward strand.
AACAACATTGTGAAGCAAGGAAAAGACATCCCCGACCCCTCCCCGTTCTGGCGCAATCCAACACGTGGCTACAGTACTGGTCCTCACACCATACAATGGGAGGGGGCTATTGCTCAGCTGAGTGTTCCGCTGATTTCTTTGGAATGTGTGCGCCTGATCGATTCTCGGAGGGGTGGGGAGGTCATGATCAATAGTAGCTCTTTTGAAGAGGGACGAGTGCATACAGTGGTGGGCAATGAACTGTATCCTCAGGCGAAGGGGATGACCAGTGGTCCGTGCGGACAATCGGGCTCAGTGGAGGGGTCATCAAGGGAGGGGTATACATGAAAAGAAGGGAGGTGATGGTCAGGCGCGGGGTGTGATTCCCAAGGACAGAGTCGCACAGAGAGAGAGGTCTTATGACCCGTACATGAGGGAGCGGGGGCAGTCAGGTACAGCTGGGGGGGTTATGTCAGCTGAGGGGAAGGCTGCTTCTTCAAGAGGAAATGGGGGGTGGTGCGTGGGTCAAGCAGGAGTGTTATTTTTCAGAGCAGGGTCGCGCAGAGGGAGAGGGTGTTATGGTCTATGCATGTGTAAAATGGCTGTCATGTACATATGGGCACGGGCTTTTACTGGCGGTATGATGCGGTCAACGTTTCACGGTATTCATGGTGCCTTACAGGGAGAGGAATGGGGAAAGGCAAATGAACGCCGCTTATGTACATTAATCTCGCTAATTTCCACAAAAAGTGCGGTTAGTTCAGTAGCTGCTGCCTGGTTTCAGTGCTGCAGCAGGCGGGTCGGTCACAGTGCAGCTAGGAATTTTAGGAACGTTCAGGCCCCCTATTCCTAACTAGGCAATTATGTATTTTCCAGGCAGTGGTAAACATTATCGCCCGCAGTATCCAATTTAACACAGCAGGCAATATAATATACTTTCAGATGCACTATTTTCAGTGACGTTAGTGACACTGGTGTTGACATATTTCAACTGGATATAACTTTCTCCATCAAAGTACTATTGCACTCTATTATGTTATTTACAGCTGTCTTAAAGGTGGCTTTGTCATAGCATAAGCTGTAATGCAGAATAGCTGCTCTGTCACTGCCAACAGGGATATGGAAATGGGCCTCAGTGGTACTATCAAACGCACTGGTAGCAGCTGCAGAATTCGGTAATATGGTGTCTCAAGGAGTATTTGCGAATCAGAATGCAACTGAACTCTCCCTGTCGCAAGTGCATGCAAATCAAACTTCTCATGCACATGTACAAAATCCACAAAAGCAAAACTGGAGGTCGTTCATTCTCCTACATCGCACCCAAGACATGGAAAGACCTCTCTCAACACATGACTTCTTGAGTTTCGCAGGAAGCTAAAGACCTGGCTCAAAATATAAGTACCTTGGGGACCACACACCTACACCCGGCACCCGAATACCCTCTGTTATGAAGTTAGCATGCTAGTAGTTGGGAGTGGGTGGAGCTAGGGGGCCAGAGGAAGAGGAGGAGCGGACACAGGAGAAGGGCAGTTAGAGCAGGGACAGGGCATGAGTAAGATGTAATGAATAAAGCTCCAGCATATTGCAAATCAGAGTATGTGATTATTTGTAGCAGGATGCTACAACTGGCGATGAGGGTGGGATAGCCAAGCCCACCGCCTGCAGAACCAGACTGAGACACCCTGTCCCCGGCGGTGCAGAAGAAAAACGCTGCCGAGTATTGCGAGCAACTGCTGCCCCAGGAGAAGATGCCAACAGCAGGCAACCCTGCCCCCCCCCTTTGAGGGAGCTGTGAATTCGAGCGCTGAACGTCTCGAACAGGAAGAAGCGGAGCGCGCCGACACGCGACCCCGCCAGAAGCGTGAGTTCTGGCAGTGCAGAGATCGGGAGCCTACTCCGACCCTGCTGCACACCACAAGATTGAGGGAGAAGCACCCCAGCGTCGAGGACGACGTCCGCCACGACCACCCAGCGAGAGCGACTGAGCGCCGGGAGGTCCGAGCCTGAAATCCCGCCGACGGTAAAATCCTCACGCTTGATGCGTGTAAATCGGCAAGCCGCCGCGGGAACGTGCCGAGCAAGGCGGGAGCCCACCCCAACCTCACCTGGTTGCTGTGGTGGCCAAGGAAGAGTGATTCCTGGAGCGCGCTGCCCTGAAGCTGCTGGCCGGTGAGTCTGGAGTGATTGAATCCAGAGAGAGAAAGCCTCGTGTGATTGCATTGACGGCGGCCATCTTAGAGTCAGGCGCTCGTCAGGACAGACCCCTTAGTATTCAACGAGCGGCCATTTTGAAGTCAGGCAAGAAGAGATAGGCAAGCATTGGTTGAAGCAAACAAACAAGCCTTGGCAAGAAAATATAAACAAGCATTGGCAAATGGAGATAAACAAGCACTGGCAAGAGTAAACAAACAAGCACTGGCGAAGAGCATACAAGCATTGGTACATGCAAAGAAACGAGCATTGATACCTGCAAATAGACAAACATTGATACATGCAAATCAACAAGCATTGGACAAACGGAACCAAGTATTGGCGAAGAGTAAACAAGCATTGGTACATGCAAAGAAACAAGCATTGATCCATGCAAAGAGACACAAGCATTGATACATGCAGATCAACAAGCATTGGATAAATCGTGGCAAAGGAAGAAAACAGGCATTGGTGAAGGCCAAACAAGCATTGGCGAAAACCAAACAAGCAGTGGCAAAGACCAAACAAGCATTGGTGAAGACCAAACAAGCATTGGCGAAGACCAAACAAGCAGTGGCGAAGGTCGAACAAGTGTTGGCGAAGGCCAACCAAGCATTGGCGAAGAACCAACGAGCATTGATAGGAGCAAATAAACAAACATTGGTATATGCAAATAAACAAGCATTGGCAATGACCAAACAAACACTGACGAAGACAAGTAAACAAGCACTGGTGCATGCAAATAAACAAGCGTTGATACGTGCAAGTCAACAAGCCTTGGTATGTGCAAATAAACAAGCACTGGTAAATGCAAAGAATAAGCGTTGGTACGGCAAATAAACAAGCGTGGATAACGGCGCGTGGACAACAATGAACAAGTCTTGGCAACCAAAGAGAATAAGCACATGCTAACGCGAGAGTGAATCAACTAACAAGCAAGAGCAACCACAAGAGTGACTTAACAAACAAGCATTGACAAAACAAAGGTCAGCACGGGTGGAAACGCGAACAGTGAGAAACGCAAGCGAATGCGCAGTGGCGAATGTAATGAAGTAACGCGTGTCCATAAAATAAAAGAAGCAACAAGCAAACATAAATAAAGACAACGCACAAATAATTACAACGGAATCAGCAACGAGCACGAGCCAATGCACGTGTGGAGTAGCCAATGAACACACACAACAAGCAAGTGAAACCCAACATTGTCACTAACCATGGATAAATTCAAGGGTGCAATGTTGACCAAATACGAGTGAACTGACGGAAGAACTTACAATCAAGCTCAAGCTAAAACACAAGCAGTAGCAACTGAAACCCGAAGGAAAGTGTACAACACAATGCCCCGCGTCTACGACAGATCAGAACCTCCTTCTCTCATGGCGGGAGGAGACATAGCTCAATGTTTCAATCCACACCTTGAAGTATCGCCCCCATCGGCGCAGATTGACGATTGGATCCAGGGCCTCAAACGGCACTGGTGGCTGGAAGCATTGGACAATTTCTTGAAAGCCAACGGTGAGCAAAGAGAAAGAAAATGTCTGGTGCTACTCCTCCATCTGGTGGGTCCCGGGGGCCGATGCCCAATTAGAACATTTTCCAAAGAAGAAGCGGACATCTATGATAGACTCCAAGAGGAGCTCTGTGCCCATCTCAATGCACAGGCAGATGTGGATCATAATCGCATGGTCTTCAACACAGCACGGCAGGAACCAGGCGAACCATTGCCACATTTCATCACTCGGTTGCAAAGTCTGGTACAAAGCTGCCATTTCAACACGTTTACAAATGAGGATGCTGTTCGGCTCCGAATAATTGAAGGCTGTGAAAACCCTGAAACAAAGCACAAAATACTGAGAGGGCATTGGTCGCTAAAGGAAATTATCAAGAAAGCCGAAATTGGAATGCAAGTCCAAGCAAGAGACAAATTGATGGATGTGCATCTGAGTACAAAATTTCGAGATACCTGGGAAGAGAGAACCCAGAAATCCAACAAACACAAAAAGAGAGAGAGAGAAGGCAGACCAGCGAAAAAACAACGGGGGAGACACAGTGACAAGGAAAGTGACAAGGAGTACTCAGAGTCAGATTACTCAGCGTCCGACCACTCAGAATCAACCAAAGATTACTCAGAGTCAACCATCCAAATAACAACTCGCAGGAGTCATTCATCCCCCAGGAGTCCCTCAAGGAGTCAGTCAAAGTATGACACACGCTACTCTGACGAGGAGGGAGCGTCCAGTGGGACAGATTGCACTCCTGGCCAAAATGGCATTCTGCACAACCAGTGGGGGAGAAAGACATACCATAGAAGAAGGGGCCGCAATGGCCAACACTGGAAATCGACGCCGGAACATCAATCGCCAAGGAGTGAAGATGAGTCCGAGGAAACAACTGGCAGGAGAACACACCACCAACAGATCAGAGATATTAGAGCACCAAACAATCGGGAAGGAGAACCAAATCGCACAAGACGGACCGGTCCCTCAAAACAACAACAAGCAAGAAAAGATCCATGCATCCATGGGCCCCGGGACAACGAAGAAACAGAGCGGAGATGGTTAACCTCAGGCGAGAAGGACGAAGAGGCGAAAGCTTGGGATCAAGCACAAGGAACAAGCACGGAATCATCAAACAACCTCCCAAATGAGACACCATTGAAGATGTTCCAACAAAGACACACGGAGAAGCTCTTCAAAGACAATTCCGAGGTGAAAAGCAGCTCGTCACAGACTACCCGGTTCCGAAGACCACCTGGTAAGACATTCTCAAAGGAACACTCACAGAGGGAACTGACGGAGCACCCCTCTGATTCAGAAAGCAAGTCGGTCCGATCCTTTGAGTCGGCAGAGTCGTGGTCCCGACAACGGCCACGCGCAACATTCTTAAAGGAACATTCTCAGAGGGAAGTGAAGGAGAACCCCTCTGATTCAGATAGCATTTCGGTCCGATCCTTTGAGTCGATGGAGTCGTGGTCCCGACAACGGCCATGGCGCCAAGTACCTGAACACATCAGAGAACCAAGGGACACTCTTCCCGTCAAGAGCGACACGTCTCACACCAATGTCAATGCACCCTCGATCACTCCACCAGACAACCTGTCACATCGATCACAGGTGCATCGTGACACAAATACTACACCGTTACCCCGGATAGGGGCAGCAAGGTTGACTCGAAGATCCTGGTCCTGGTCCTGGTCCTATAAAATGGAAACAGACATCGTGGCCATTAGCACCCAAATAAAAACGGACCAACCAGTCGATCTGCAAAGGAAGCCGGACATGTCAGGAGAGCCAAGTCATCATCGGATGAGAACGAAACACACAAATACCCAGCCGGTTCCAGGGTTTGCCTGTTCTAGGCGCGAGCAGGAGTGGGAGAGACAACCCGAGACAGCAAATCAATCTCCAAGCCATACCAAGATGACCTCCACATTTCATACCCTACCGGCTGACATCCCAGACTCGAAACAGGAAGACAGTGTTGTTCTTGACCTGACAAGGCCAAAGGAAGTAAAAATACATGCAGACACTCGGAAGGGAACTAGAATAACATCCCCTGGGAAAAGAGGCCGAGCGTCACGTGAGCAAGAGTCACAAAGGAGGACAGACTGCCGATATCAAACTGAGCTCTCCATAGGCACCTCAGACACTGAAGGCTCCATCTCTCCAGGCTTCAGCAACAGAGCTTGTCTATTCAAGGACGAACCATTGGTGATCACGAAGAGGAAAGGAACTATGTTGACGGCGGGTCCGAGCAGCGGCGAGTCACGAGAAACATCTCGCACTTTAAGAAACTGTCACGGGATACCTCCAGAACCCTGATGAGTGAAATGGACACTCCCAGTTCGGATGAACTGCATTCAGATGATCGTGAGAGCACTGCTCCGATCATTGAGACACTGAGTACTAATAATCCCAGAGCCAGGTCGCCATGACCTCATCGTGACATACGTCCACCCGAGAGACTGATCGTAGAGATGGACTGAGGAGTCAGTATGTTTTGTTTGTTTTGTCACAAAGCGGGGAGATGTTATGAAGTTAGCATGCTAGTAGTTGGGAGTGGGTGGAGCTAGGGGGCCAGAGGAAGAGCAGGAGCGGACACAGGAGAAGGGTGTTAGAGCAGGGACAGGGCATGAGTAAGATGTAATGAATAAAGCTTCAGCATATTGCAAATCAGAGTATGTGATTATTTGTAGCAGGATGCTACACCCTCGTGAGTGATTAGTGAGCTATACAAATCAATATAACATAACATAACTCTGCCCTGCTAATCACAGACTGGAAAATAAGATAGAGAACCAAGTTCGAGAATGCTTGTGCAGAATCACACTTAAAATGCAAGGTAGTATATATCTTATAATCCATTGTTGATTCTAAAATTAAGCTGTAAATAACAATCTGTAAATACAAAGTCCAACAGAATACACCAGAACATGGATAAATAAACAGAAATGGAGTCATATGCGGTAAGCATGGGCGGAAAATCCATTTCGCTCGTGGATTTTGCGGATTTTCGGTAAATTCGCAATCCGCGGGATTCGCAAATCTCCCGCAAAATCCGCAAATCCGCGAGCAGCGGATTTTATGGCTTGCTCGCACTGTTCGCGTGAGTTCGCGGCTTCCCAGTACAACTTCGCGCCCCGCGAATAAGCGCTAAATTGCAGAAATACGATCTTAGCAAAACTGAAACTACTTACCAGGTTCAAAAGTTCAGGCTCATCATTAGTAGCCATTTCCTGTAGTGCTTCCTGAGGGGCCCCTCCAGAGTTCAGTTGCCAGTTGCAACTATTATGTGACCCTGCTCTGAACCTCAGAATAGTTACACATATGCCACAAAGGTCCTGAATTACAGCTAAGGGAGACAAGCAGGAGCCAGGCTGGAAGTTCAAATCCATTAATCAGCCCCTAATTCATTATTGTCAGTTGGGGCAGGGCAGGTGTTGTAACTAATTTTGCAACAATGAAAGCACTTAGCAAGTGCAAAAGATCACTAATCAGGAAGCACTAAGGAAGCAGGTGCCAGCTAAAAAAATATTCTGTGACACATTAATCAGCCCCAAATTAATTCAGGTCACTTGAGGCAGGGAAGGTGTGCTTTGCTTTGCCACAATAATGTAAAACTGGACAACCAGAGGGTGCTGTGATGAAACAGAGGGTGGCATGGGTGGGCCAGAGGGTGGCATGAGTAGTCAGAGAGTGGCAGTGGTGACAGAGAGTGGCAAACACAAAAAAAAAAAATCCGCAAATTCGTGAGAATTTGCGGATTTTGCGGATTGCGAGTTCGCAAATCCGCAAAATTCGCGAACGCGAGATTCGCAAAATTCGCCCATGCTTAATATGCGGCAGGTTGATGGAGACCTTTGAACACTGGTGTTCATTCACTTCAAGTAATTAATTGTTCATAGAGTACTTTTTACTCCCTTGGTTAATGTCAAATTACAAAAGTTGCTTCTTCTCAGTGCTTTTTATTCTGCAATTTGAAAAGTTAACTTATCTGACATCAACAAGTAAAACACTTCATTATTCCATCATTCGCTCTATATGTATATTGCTAGCCGACCACAATTTGAATGTGTGTCTAAGTGGTTGGCACCAACATTCTTTTATTGTTTGTCATTCACCAATGGTGTGTGCAGTTTCTATAAGGTGGAGACTAGTCCCCTAGCCCTGATGAAATTGCCGGAAATAAGGGGCAATGAAACATGTCGGCCTTTCTAAGTGATATGGTCTAATACATGCCGTTCTTTAAATCTGAGTGTGATCACTGTGATCAATAAAGTAGGTACACCTGCAAGTGAATCACAACTCATTTTAGCTTGGAGAAGCAACTATTTCTTTTTTACTATGTGGTCCGATTGATTAAGAATGACAATAATATTACTGCATTCTTTTTCACCCTTCACCTCTTTTCTTTTTCTTCACCTTCAAATTTAGGACACTATTGTTTGTTCTTTTTCATGGTCATAAAAGTTACCAGTGATGATAGCATGAACAAACTGGTGAGTACCAACCAGCAGCTCCCTTGGTGATACTTACGTGAGGTACTCTCACACCTTTTTACTTGTCTCCAGTTACCTTTAGTGTTTTGACAAACAATAAAAAATGTGAGCACTGTGAATGAGATATGACTGGCATTCTGACAAAGCCAGCGTTTCTGGGAAGAGTTAGTTTCAGACTACCCCGGTTATCTTAAAGAAGAATAGTGTTCTCTAGTAACCAATACTATTCAACCTGTATATCGCCCACCTGGGCCCGGGACTAGAGGAAGCCTCCATCGTCACCCCAAAAATCTGAGACAAAAAAATCCATCTAATGCAGTATGCCGACGACCTGGTCCTTTTGGACCATACAAGAATATGCCTCCAAAAGCCCTCACAGCCCTAGCTGAATACAACACCAAACATATGATAATAGCTAACGCGAATAAATCCAAAACCGTGATCTTCGGGCGCTATCCAAAGAAAAAGCCCATCAAGTGGAGCTTGGGCACTCTGGTCCTGGACTGCATGCAAAACTACAACTACCTAGGCACCTGGCTAAAGAAGACTGGCCGCCCTTCAATCAATTTACACAAACTACAGCTGAAAGGAAAGATGGTCATGCACTTCCTCTGTAAGCTGCATGCCACGATAGAAAACAACTTTGGCGATCCGAAGGGTAATGCGGGCCAAACTGCTACCATCACTTAACTATGCGCAATAGGCATTTCCAGGAATGCTTGTGGAAGATCTGGAAAAAATTCAATGCACAGCGTACAAGAAAATATATCGCCTGCCCGCATCCACAAGAAACTTCTTGGTCCATCTCAAGTTTGACCTTACCCAACATAAATTAGAAGAACTGGCTACCTTAGCAAAATGCCATCACTTGGCAATCATGGCCCCTGCCAATTCTATGAAAGCTGTCATAAAAAAAAATTTTTTTAAACAAAACAATCCTTGGTCCATCAAACTTGAAGCATCTAAGGAGCTACTGCAGTTAGCCATTGAGAACTGGAACCCGAGTATAGTAGGCTATGCCACCATCAAATTAACTATAAAAAAGCAGCTGTGTCTTTGCTCCCGCAAACAAGACATAGAAGCACTTGCTGCCAGGGACTTTCATGAAACTCTGTGCCTCCCACAAATTATACAAACAACTAATCAACATCTCACACAGTCAGTGGGGAGCCAGGCATATCAGAGTTTAGCTACAAGATTACACCTGCTTCCAATAAAATAACTATATCCAACCTGGAAAGCACTTACAGATATTACTGCATGCTGACTACGCAACTATAGAAGGGAGTCTCTGGCTCACATACTCCTATGCTGCCAAGTTCTGCTGTAAGCCTACAGAACCTACCTCAGGCCCATACTTTTTTCCCTGGGCACACGTACTGCAAAGGATGACATCTGCCAGCTCTACACCTTGGACACAGTAGAGAACTGGTCAATTACGGCGAATTAATCTACCATTCACGCTCGCTTTTGAAAGAAACAATGCCACACAGAGAGAAGGATTTTTTTCTTTTTTTTTTGTCCTCATATCACCTATAAGCGTATAGTAGAGTGTTACAGCCATTGTTACGTCTCTGGGAGCCCTCCGGCCAAATGCAATTGCTTAGGTCTCCCGACCAACTCCTTTCACCGGAGTTAAGGTGTAATCGTAGGACCGGGTACCTGCGCTGTTAATTACCTAAGCAACCTTAGTTCTTGGTCCATGTTCACAAGGGGTTGCCAAAGATTAATCTGGGCGCTGCTGGGACCAGCGCGGTCAAGGCGGGCCATTGCCAATGCCAATTTGAGCCACTCTTCCGTTGTTGGGGGGCTAGGATCTTTCCACTTTGCACAGATTTCCCTACGGGCCAGCAAAATGAGACATAGCAATAGTCCTTTAACTCTCACTGCCAAGTCCTTTGTTGAAATACAATAATCGGCAAAAAAGACCAAAGACATATTTACCACTATGTTCAGGTCAAAGATCTTACGGAGAAAATTCCCACTCCCTTCCCAGAACGGGTCCAATGCCGGACACTCAAAAAAATGAATGTCATCAGCTTTAGGGGCCATACATTTGTAACATTTCGCACGGGGGTGGGGGCAAACTTTGCAATTTTTGCTGGGGTATAGTATATTCTGTTGGTCACAAAGAAGTGATTCTTCTTTAAGCTGGCAGATTTGGTGTATTTATAAAGAAGTTTTAAGGAAGGTTCTAGGAGATCCCCTATAGTGGACTCAAAGGGAGATTGATTCCATGCGGAGGCCTGGGTTGGGATATTCTGATCGTCTACTTCCACCAGTTTCCTATACCAGATTGAGACTTCCTTCTTCAGCAGTTGTGGTGATAAAAAAAGAAACTCTATATCCCAATCGCCCCTTACCCCCCCGATCTCCACCTCAAACCAGGATTTCAGTTGCAAAAACTTAAACTTGGATATACCAGGTCCTATTCTAGCTCCTAATGCCTCTCATAGGTGTATACCATTCGTGTCCCCCAGATATGACCAAATAGAGACTCCAGCTCTCCTAATAGGTACAGCCAACCCATCCTTAAGGCACAAAGGGTCCCCGGAAAGTCCCAAACAGGGGCATGATCCGAGTAGTAACTTATCCCGCACCTATTCCTTACTTTAAGCCAGGTTTTAAGTGCATTCCTTAGGACCTTCAGACGAACTTTCTTAAAAAATTTTAGTGACCCACATTTATAGAGAAACCCTTCTGTACTATCGTCCCCCTCGTTTTTGACAAGCTCTCCAAGCAATGTTCTCCATGCAGAACCTGCCAGGTTTACCAAAAGCAATCGAATGGCTTTAAATTGGAATTCTACCAAATACCAGCTGATATCTGGGAGGGCTAGCCCGCCCTTAACCAACTGCCTTCTTATTTTCTTCCATGACAGTCTCACTCCTTTGTCTCCCCATGCAAAACTCCAGATCTTACTCTCTATTTTCTTAATACCTTGCTGTGGGAATGTCAGGGGGATGGCATTAAAAATATAGGTCAGTTTGGAAAGGATAGTCATCTTGACCAAGTTTACCTTACCAAATATAGTTAGGGGGAGGTTCTTCCATCTTGCAAATAGACGGTTTAATTCCTTGGTAACTTTCCCCAGATTCAAAGGAGCAATCTTGTCCAGTTCTTTAACTATCATGATGCCTAGATATTTAAATTCCGTGCTGGCCTGTCCCTCCACTGCTCGATATTCCAGCACATTACCTCAGTCTTGGAGGAGTTGGCCAGATAGCCAGAAATTAGGCCAAATTCCCCCAAGAGGATCTCGACCCTCCGAATGGTTGCTGCTGGGTCGCTAGTATAAAGAATAATATTGTCCGCATATAAAGCTATTTTTGACAAGTACCGCTTAGATTTAAAAGGGAGAATTTGATCATCTAGCTTTATTTCCTGAGCCAACGGCTCTATGTATAAGTCAAACAGCAAGGGCGATAGGGGACACCCTTGCCTGGTTCCCCTCTGTATCTCAAAACCAGGAGTGAGTGAGCCATTAATCAAGATTTTAGTTGAGGCTCCCTCATAACATTGTCGTAGGGTGTGACAAAACACCGGCCCACAACCCATTGCTTCCAATACCTCCCAAAGATAGGACCAACAAACTCTGTTTACCGTCAAGGGTTCTGCTCTAACTATGACAAGATTGATGTTACCTATAAGAAGCTGCGTTTGCTCCTGTATATATTGTCCATTAATAAATCCCTTTGGTCAGAATTGTCCAATCCGGGAGCCAGTTTGGCTAATCTCCCTGCTAATATACCCATAAAGATTTTATAGTCGGAGTTTAGCAGGGAGATCGGACGGTAGGAATATGCTCTCAGGGGGTCCTTCCCGGCCTTAGGTATTAAAACGATGGTTGCCTCTCTCCATGAACTGGGGACTTTCCCTGTAAGATTGTAAATTGATTGAAACAAAGTTTCCAAGACTGGGGTAACCTCGTCGGCCAGATGTTTATATACCTCATCTGGGAGGGCGTCCAGGCCTGATGCTTTCTTATTTTTTGATAGCCTAATTTAAGTTCTTATCTCTTCTAAGGAGATCGGGGAATCCAGGAGATCTTTACCTGCTTGCGTGAGGGAAGATAGAGTTTTGGTGCTCAGCCATGTCCCTATTTGGTGCTGTGGAGGACATATGTTCTCTTTATATAGATCTGAAAAAAGGGAGAGCAGGCAGTTCTTTATATCTTCTAGATCCTCCGATTTGTCCCCACCCTCATTTATAATAAGCTCGCTAATGTTATTTTTGATGCGGTCAGCTCTAGCTTTCCATGCAAGCAGGGCACTGGCCTTCTCGCCATATTCATAATTCTCTATGCTCTTATTTAGCCATTGAGCCTTACATTTATCCTCTAGCTTCCCTCTAAGATTTTACCTGGCTAATTCAAGATCTTCCTGCACCTTAATCGTCCTTTCCGGAGGCCCCCCTATTGTACTGACAAAAACAGCCTCTAAGCTCTTAATTTTACCTTCCCACAGTTTTATCTCCTGACTTTCAGCTCGATTTTTAGAACATATAAGGCCACGGAGTAGACCCCTTAGATTGGCCTTAAAGGCATCCCAAACTATCTCCATGCTTGTGGAGCCTATATTGATCTAGACGCCGCGCTCGTACAACACTCGTGGATTTTTACCATTTGCAATACACGGATGTGAATTTGGACCAGCCCAGACGTGGGTCGTGTTCATGAATATTATCAAGTGACTATCACAACTTCTGACTGGATTGACCTTTATGATTTTAAAAAACATTGACAATATCGTTGTGAGGAATAAACCAGTGATAGCGTTAGATCCCTATCAGACAGAGTGCCCTGATGAAGTCTAACTGCATAGACTGCTTTAGACGAAACACGTGTTGGCTAAGGCTAAGTGATCTGCAGAAATGCCTATGATCTGATAAGAACAATAAAGAAGAAGATTGACACTGAATTTGGATTATTTCCTTTTGTCTTCTTGCTATTCTGTACACGGATTGCAAGTGCTCGGGACATATTGTGTATAAATGCTTTATATGTAGTTTACTACATTGTTTATGACGCTAGATAGACGTCACTATTGTCCTTTGTAGCAGCCTTGAGAATTATTTATACACTTTTGACAATTGTGCGCAAATTTCAAAAACCTTCTATCTTGTTTTGTTTAGATTTAATAGAACACACCAACCCCCGCTTTCTCACAATCGCAACTCCCCATTTGTTTATGGTTTGACTGGAAAAACAAAAGCTCTCAACCCAAGGGGTATTGGAGAACAGCTTTTTGTATTCCTCGGTGGTCAGGTGTGTCTCTTGTAGGATACATATATGCACCCTGGAGAGCTCTAAGTACTTCATGATCAACCTCTGCCTCCTTGGGCATCTCAAACCATTAACATTCCAGGAGATAAAGCAGTTCTTTTTATATTGTACCGTTGCCCCTGCCATTAGTTAGAAGTCTCCTGTCAGAGCAGCTCATCCATACAGTAAATTCCTAAAGTGATATGAGTATTTTTTCATTTTATCCCCTGCACCCCACCCAGTGCTCCCCCAACCCCCCCCTCCTATGCCCCTAAACTCCCATGAGGAACCCTCCCTTCCTGAATAGGCGAACCTATATGGCTGTGCCCACCTCATAGCACAAAAAAAAAAATCCACAACAACGAGGCCAAAAAGCGGCGATGGAAAACAATCTTATATTACTATTCTGCCCATGTTTTAATTCTGTATGGTTATTTCCCAGCATTCTCCTCTCTAATCTTTTCCATAAATTCATCCACTTCTTCGGTTGTACGGAAGAGGCGCATTTTATTGTTATACATAATTTTTAGCTGGGCGGGGAATCTCAACTGGGCCTTCACACCTAGGCTTTTTAACTCCGCCAACCTACACCCTAGCTCCCATTGCCTAGTAGCTGTTGCATAAGATATGTCGGACCTTATCTGAAAAACAAATGGCTCATGGCCTGTAAGTGAAAAGGAAATTGACCCTTCTTTAAGACCTGCCGACAGTATCTGTTCTTTAATAGTGTAGGAGAGGAAGTTGACCAAGATCTTCCTAGGCTTATGTTGGCCGGGTATTTTCCTGAAAGGATCCCAATGGACCCTTTGGATCTCTGAAGTCAAATTTACATCCGGGAAACCTTGGAGGACTGTCCCTTGTAGCAGCGAAATGATGAATCCCTTAAGGTCTGGCCCTTCAATATTCTCTGGTATGTTCAGGAGTTTCAAATAATTTTTCTGCGAGTGGTTTTCCAGCCTTTCCAAGTCCTCTCTTAATGATTTATTCTGGGTTGCCAACTTTGCCATATCCATTGTGGCAGACTTAATCGCTTTCTTAATTACTGGTAACACTGCCTCTATTTGGTCTGTTCTCGTGGCCACCTCCTCCAATTTCTGAGCCAGCACCTCACAGGAAAATTTAATTGCCACCTGGTTGGCTTCGGAGACCGATAATCTATTCGCTAGATCCGCCTGATTAATCTCTGAGATTTTAAAACCACTAATCATCTCCCCTTTCATGGCAATCAAGATGTCCGAAAGAGTATGCACTCCTGACCCTGTGCTTCCAGCATTCTTTGACTCCATGCCCCCAGATTTGTTCATCATAGTTGTGCCCCCCAAAATAACAGCTTCAGCCTCAGTCGTCTTCTCTCGCAGGTCTTCAGGAGGGGGGTTAGACTGAACATGTAGATCCTGAACCTCTAATCTATTGGACAGAGTCACTTCTAGATGGGATCCAGGTGATATCTCGGTCGGATTTACAGTAGGCTGCCTAGTCTCCCTCTGCTTACATTGCTGAAACGGAGTTAACAGAGGAGAGGCTTTGCTGTCACCGATTGGTGCCTTAGTTTTAGTTTTAGATTTAACCTTAGTTTTAGATAACCCTCCTTCCCTTTCCTCTTGAGTGTTTAATTCAGCCGCACTGCTCAAGCTTGTCTTATTGAAATTGGGATAAAATTGATCTGGATCTCTTTTACAATTCTGTTCCAAAGAATGCACCTAATTTGGGGTTAGACATTGACCCATCGGTCAACAATCTTAGCGACTGGATTTTTCAGGCTGCTAATTCAGCTGCACCTCTCCTTACTTCCTCGACAAGAACAAAAAAACATCTGAACCTTGGTTTTCAGAGACTCTAAGGCTCCAGAAACATTTATGTCGTAGGATAGAAAAACAATGGAGATTGAATTATAATATAGAGCTGAAAAAGAAACATGCACAGTCTCTGGCCTCTTACAAAAAATTAATTAAGGAGGAAAAAAGCAGATATTACTCGGATAAGATCTTAGCATCCAACAACTCGAGTAAAGAGCTCTTTAAGACGGTTAAAAAACTGCCAAAATCCCAGAGAAAGAGATCTCGGGTAATAATGCAGCTTTTCTGCAATATCTTAGGCCAGGCCTTTGTTGATAAAGTGCAAGTAGTTTATGACACTTCCGGCAACATTCCCACTGAGCCTAATGTAAATATTGTTCCCTCAATGAACATTTTGAATTTTTCCTTCACCCCACCTAGCAGGGACCAAATTATCCAAACTATTAAATAAATCAAATCAGGGGCCCCCTCTGACCCTTGTTCCCCCAAAATTTATCAGCTCTGCCCCGATGAGCTTAGTACTCATCTAGCAGATTTGTTCAGGGGAATTATACATCTTGGAAAGTTTCCAATGGCATGGAAAGTAGCATCGGTGCTTCCCCTGCTAAAAAAACTCACTTGAACCCCGATGATGCCAACAATTATCGTTCAATGTCTAGAACTCCGTTCTGTTCAAAGGTCCTGGAAAAACTTTTTAATACCCAACTTTCCACCTTTATCTCCTCAAACTATTTGTTGGACCATTCTAAGAACGGATTTAGAAAAGGACATGGGACTGAATCTGCCCTAATCACAGCAAGTGAAGAGCTTAGGCAATCTCTCGATGGAGGCGGGAAGGCCGCCTTGATATTGTTAGACTTATCGGCCGCCTTCGATACCGTCAACCACAATATCTTAATCTCGAGACTATCTGAACTGGGTGTTCACAGCCTATCATTAAGGCTCCTTCTATCGTACCTTGCTGAACGATCATTTAGGGTAGAAGTAGGAGGTACCAGCTCAAAAATATTTACTCTGCATTGTGGAGTGCTTCAGGGCTCCTCCTTGAGCCCTACACTCTTCAATGTCTATGTGGCCCCTCTAGCTGCTTTGATTAGACAGTATGGTTTCTCAGTATTTAGCTATGCCGATGACACACGAATTGTGGTGTCAATCACGAAAATTGAAAGCGAGGTGGCAGATCGCTTTAACACCTGCATGGCACATGTAAATAGCTGGATGCAATCTAACTATTTGAAATTAAACGTCAGCAAAACAGAGGTTTTACTTTTGGGAACCAATCCTCTGGGCTGGTCGACCAAATGGTGGCCTACTGAGCTGTTGAGTGCCCCCAACCGGTCTCTAAAGTCAGAACTCTCAAGGGTGATCTTTGATGATCGGTTATCTTTTGACAGTCAGATTAAAGTCCTCACAGCAAGGTTCTGGGCCATACTTAAGCTGATTAGAAAGATCAGAGCTTGTATTCCCCCTGAGACCTTGAAAACAGTGGTAATCGCCTTCGCAATATCAAGGTTGGACTATGGCAATGCGCTGTACCTTGGGATCCAAAATCAACATTTGAACAAGCTCCAACGTTTGCAGAATGCGGCTGCCAGATTAATCTTGAACATTCCTAGGCATGAATCAGTGGCCCAGTGACTAGTGGCACTCCACTGTCCACCTGTCCGGAAAAGAATAGCTTTTAAGGCGCTTTGCATCGCATTTAATGCTCTTCATGGCAGAGGTCCCCTCTACCTGACCTCCAGAACAAAGAACTATGCTCCTTCTAGGAATCTTAGATCGGTTCAACAGAAGCTGCTGCAAGCCCCCAGATTCAAACAGGTTTGCTGGGGTGGCAGGTGCTTTTTGGTAAGAGTAACTAAACTCTGTAACAGCCTACCCATTACGATCAAAAACAGTCCGAACCTCATTATGTTCAGGAAATCTTTAAAAACCTGGCTCTTTCAAACAGACATCTAATGCACCTGCCTCTGCTCTGACTTCGATTTTTTAGTGTTAGCGCCAAGACGCCTCCGGGCATTCGCTGCGCTTTATAAGTTTTAAAATCAAATCAAGCTTGTTGTCGAAGACATCACTCTCTGGAAGGTTTTTAGAGAGGGGGTTATTTTGTTTTTAAAAAAAATTTTTTCTTCCCTCTACTTCTCCGTCTACTTTTTGGAGCCTCCCTTGCCTTTGCTCCTACTTCCACATCCACTTCCACCTCCCCCGTAGCTACTCCTGGTCTCTTCTGTAGACCCCTATCCCTCGTTACCAAAATGGGGGGAGATTTCCTGGGGGTCACTAATGGCAAGATAATGTCTGAATTTTACAGTAAATGAGCTGCCCTGGCCCTTAAGGTATAGCAATTTACTTTTGGGGGCACAGGGGGGAGAGACCTACTTTTACCTTCTCTGCCTTCTCTGCCGCATCTGGCGCCTCTATCCTCGTAGCCCCCACCTCCACCTCCATACAGCGTGGGGAGGAAACACTGCAATCCTCCCAGCCCCCGGGTACAAGAGAAAAGCTAACTCTTAGAGGCTCTCCTGGGAGCCTAGACTGCCCCCGGATTAATTCGCTGCCGTTAAGCCTCCCTACTCTCCTGTGCAGCGAACAGTTTAGCAGACTACTTATCTCAAAAATAACTGCTTCAGAGCCCCCAAACCCATGGTCGGTGTGTTCCACGTCGGTCAGAGAGCGAGACCAGAAGCAGGCAGCGTCGCAGCGCCTCCGCAGCCGTGCGGCCTCCTCCCACCTTCAGTCTATGCACTCGCGCTCGCGTCCGCCGGAGAAAGCCATCGGATCACCGACTCTGCAACAGCTCCTCGTTTCCTCTCGCATGGCCCCTTAAACATCCAGGTAATATAAACACAGGCAGGACACGCAAAGGAAGCCATTGCCTAAGCCTCGAGTCCCGATACCATTATCCATGAGGTGAGCGCCGCCGCGACCGTCTAGTTAGCGGCCGCCATGTTCCTCCCTCAACAGAGAGAAGGATTAACAGTTAGATATGCTCCTCCATAAAAAAAGTCTACTCAGTAAAGATTACCTTCCCAGGGACTGAAAGAATGAACTATGGTGATATTTTATTTTTATATGTCAACCATACAGTCAGCATCAGCTGACTACACACCCTCTTGCTGCTATGATTATAAAGCCTGACCACGTTTTAATTTACGACATTTATTTTTAATCTTATATTGTAATGATTTTAAGTAATCACACAATAAATTATTGATTCATTCATTCCTATTCCATGCCACAAAATAACACAACTAACTAATCCAATCCAACCCACACAGCTCCACAACACACCACATACATACACCCCATAACACATAATTAAAAAACATTGCCATTTACAATACCAATAGCTCCAACGCCAACAGAAGCGAGGTAATTGCATTTCCAATGCTTATTTATTTATTTTTCTTGGTTTTGTTTAGGTTTTGAACTATTCTGGTACCGATTATAACTACTGGAGATGCTTGTCTTTTCTTTTGAGTTGCAGCAGTCTGTATGGCACGAAAAGAGACATTCTGTGCCACCTGCTCTTATCCAGGTGACGTGCACTCCCTACCCTAATCTTAAAACTCAGCAATGTGGTCGCTTTCGTTTCTAACCTTATGGGGGAATAGAAACAAATTGTTTTTACTTGTACTGCTAACGTTTAGACTTCAACTCGTCTGGTGAATGTTTGTAAAGCGCGTCCCGGCCCGTGCTTGCTACCTCTGATGTCTCTCTTTCTTTATCACTGCGCTGTGAGATGGTGTCACCATTCAAGAACGCATCCTTGCTGTTTGTAATCTGCCAGAATGTCTAGTGACATGTGTACTATGGCCTACCTTTCACCCTCCTTCTTCCCACTCCTCTTATACCGCCCTTCTCTCCCTGCCCGTCTGTTGTACACCGCTTTAACCAATTGCAAAACAAAACAAGCATTTGCAATTCAATACGTCTCGCATTAGGAAAGTTTGAGCTATTGGTATTGCAAATGACACATTTTGTATTTATGTGTTGGGTTTGAAAATAGCGAAATTAATAGCTTTGTCATTTACAATGCCAATAGTTTTAACTTTCGCAAATGTGACACCTGTAGCATTTGTAATGCAATATGTGTTGTATTGACGTGACTTAGATGTATTGATATTACAAATAACAATAGCTTTTAACTTTTTTTAAATAATTAATACTTAAATAAAAGTTATTGTCATTTATAATGGAAATAGCTTAAACTTTTGTAAATAACTTTTGTGAAGATTATGTTCAGTGTATTTTAATGTGACGAAAATCCAAGAACAGAAGTGAAATATTAACATCTTTTTGCAACATTTGTAATAAAGCTTGAAACATTGAGAGAACATATTTTAACCAGTTGGTGTTGAATGGTTGCACAGATTGATGCTGTGGTGGTGCTGAGTGATGTTGTGGTGGCGACGAGTAATACTGTGGCATTCAGTGATGCTGTGGTAGAGCATAGTTATGTAGTGGTGCCCCTGAGTGATGCTGTAGTGGTGCTGAGTGATGCTGTGGTGATGCGATAGATAGAAGGAGTGAGGGCGATCGATAGATAGAGGGAGGGCCATAGATAGATAGAGTGAGGGAGATAGATAGATAGATAGATAGATAGATAGATAGATAGATAGCAAGATAGATAGATAGATAGATAGATAGATAGATAGATAGATAGATAGATAGATAGATAGATAGATAGATAGATAGATAGATAGATAGATAGATAGATAGATAGATAGATAGATAGATAGAGTGAGGGCGATAGATAGATAGATTGAGGGCGATAGATAGATAGATAGATAGATAGATAGATAGATAGATAGATAGATAGATAGATAGATAGATAGATAGATAGATAGATAGATAGATAGATAGATAGATAGAGTGATAGAGTGATAGAGTGATGGCGATAGATAGAGTGAGTGTGATAGATAGACAGAGTGAGGGCAATAGATATATAGACAGATAGAATGAGGGCGATAGACACATATAGTGAGGGCGATAGATAGATGAATAGAGTGAGGGCGATAGATAGAGTGAGGGCGATAGATAGATAGATAGATAGATAGATAGATAGATAGATAGATAGATAGATAGAGTGAGTGAGGGCGATAGATAGAGTGAGGGCGATAGATAGAGTGAGGACGATAGATAGACTGAGGGTGATAGATAGATAGATAGATAGATAGATAGATAGATAGATAGATAGATAGATAGATAGATGGATAGATGGATAGATAGATAGATAGATAGATAGATAGATAGATAGATAGATAGATAGATAGATAGATAGATAGATAGATAGATAGATAGATAGATAGATAGAGTGAGGGCGATAGATAGATAGATAGATAGATAGATAGATAGATAGATAGATAGATAGATAGATAGAAAGATTGATAGATTGATAGGTTGATAGAGTGAGGGCCATAGATAGATAGAGTGAGGGCGATAGATAGAGTGAGGGCGATAGCTAGATAGAGTGAGGGGCGATAGATAGATAGATCGAGTGAGGGCGATAGATAGATAGATAGATAGATAGATAGATAGATAGATAGATAGATAGATAGATAGATAGATAGATAGATAGATAGATAGATAGAGTGATGGCGATAGAGTGAGTGCGATAGATAGACAGAGTGAGGGCGATAGATAGAGTGAGGTCGATAGATAGAGTGAGGGCGATAGATAGATAGATAGATAGATAGATAGATAGATAGATAGATAGATAGATAGATAGATAGATAGATAGATAGATAGATAGAGTGAGTGAGGGCGATAGATAGAGTGAGGACGATGGATAGACTGAGGGTGATAGATAGATAGATAGATAGATAGATAGATAGATAGATAGATAGATAGATAGATAGATAGATAGATAGATAGAGTGAGGGCGATAGATAGATAGATAGATAGATAGATAGATAGATAGATAGATAGATAGATAGATAGATAGATAGATAGATAGATAGATAGATAGATAGATAGATTGATAGATTGATAGGTTGATAGAGTGAGGGCCATAGATAGATAGAGTGAGGGCGATAGATAGAGTGAGGGCGATAGCTAGATAGAGTGAGGGGCGATAGATAGATAGATCGAGTGAGGGCGATAGATAGATAGATTGATAGATAGATAGATAGATAGATAGATAGATAGATAGATAGATAGATAGATAGATAGATAGATAGATAGATAGATAGATAGATAGATAGATAGATAGATAGATAGATAGATAGATAGATAGATAGAGTGAGGACGATAGATAGATAGATAGAGAGATGGATAGATAGATAGATAGATAGATAGATAGATAGATAGATAGATAGATAGATAGATAGATAGCAACAGTGTAATTATGTAGCATATAATTATGTGGCACTGAGTGGTATTATGAGGAGTGTATGTTGTATTCAGTAGAGTGTAATTGTGTGGCGTGTAATTATGTGGCACTGAGTGTTATTGTTTGGAGTGTATGTTGCATTGTAATTATATAGCATACAATTATGTGGCACTGAGTGGTATTGTGTGGAGTGTGTGTTGCAATTAGTAGAGTGTAATTATTTGGTGTGTAATTCTGTGGCACTGAGTGGTATTTGGAGTGTATGTTGCGTTGAGTGCAGTGTAATTATGTGGTGTGTAATTATGTGGCACTGAGTGGTATTTGGAGTGTATGTTGGATTGAAGGCAGTGTTATTATGTGGCGTGTAACTATGTGGCACTGAGTGGTATTTGGAGTGTATGTTGCATTGAGTGCAGTGTAATTATGTGGCACTGAGTGGTATTTGGAGTGTATGTAGCATTGAGTGCCGTGTAATTATGTGGCATGTAATTATGTGGCACTGAGTGGTATTTGGAGTGTATGTTGCATTGAGTGCAGTGTAATTATGTGGCGTGTAATTATGTGGCACTGAGTGGTATTTGGAGTGTATGTTGCGTTGAGCGCAGTGTAAATGTGTAGCATGTAATTATGTGGCACTGAGTGGTATTTGGAGTGTATGTTGAATAAAGTGCACTGTAATTGCTCATTGACAATTGTGTGTGCCTTGAGGAGAGATGGGAGAGGAGAGGGGAGAGAAGGGAGAGTGAGGAGAGAGGAGAGAGATGGGAGAGGGGAGGGGAGAGAAGGGAGAGAGAGAGGAGAAAGGGAGGAGAGAGGGGAGAGAGAGGAGAGAGGGGAGACAGGGGAGAGAGGGGAGAGAGGATAGAAGGGAGAGGAGGGAGGGGAAAGGAGAGAGGGTAAAGAGGAGAGGGGAGAGTGAGGAGAGGGTAGAGTAAGGAGAGAGAGGAAGGATTATTGTTTGGAGTGTATGTTGCATTGTAATTATGTAGCATACAATTATGTGGCACTGAGTGGTATTGTGTGGAGTGTGTGTTGCAATTAGTAGAGTGTAATTATTTGGTGTGTAATTCTGTGGCACTGAGTGGTATTTGGAGTGTATGTTGCGTTGAGTGCAGTGTAATTATGTGGTGTGTAATTTTGTGGCACTAAGTGGTATTTGGAGTGAATGTTGCGTTGAGCGCAGTGTAATTATGTAGCATATAATTATGTGGCACTGAGCGGTTTTGTTTGGAGTGTATGTTGTATTCAACTAACTGAACTTGGTAGTGGTTTGTTATAGGTTAAATGGCGCCTCTTAGAGGGTAACACAATATGATTATTGCTAATTTATTAGACGGTGCTATAGGGTAAAAGGAACCACTATTCCTTTTAAACTTGGCTACTGCATCAAAGTTACAACACTCCCTAGCACACATATGGTTATAATACAGTTCATATATGTCAGTGTTCCACCGGTTCTTGCAGGAAAAGTAGAGAAGAATTCTTGTTCTTGTAATTCAATTCCAATTTCCAGGTCTGTATTTTCTTTAGTGTAATGCGGTGATAATTCCAACCCGCATATGTACTCGAGCGGACAGGCTTCGAATGAACGGGGGACCGATAGAGAACGTACCAAGCGCGGATCACAGGCGAAAGCCACTGCAACACATTTGGAGACAGAAAAGATATTTTGAATCCCCTACCGGATACACAACCCAAGTCCCCCGTAGAGCGGGTTGGAATTATCACCGCATTACACTAAAGAAAATACAGACCTGGAAATAGCCTTGAAAAAGTCGTGGGCTACATTCCCAAATACGACGAAACACGTGTTGGCTGTGTGAACGTTTCCAGTTAACAAGAATAAAACTTGGAATTGAATTACAATAACAAGAATTCTTCTCTACTTTTCCTGCAAGAACCGGTGGAAACACTGACATATATGAACTGTATTATAACCATACGTGTGCTAGGGAGTGTTGTAAAAATGTATGTTGCATTCAGTACAGCGTAATTATGTGGTGTGTAATTATGTGGCACTGAGTGGTATTGCGTGGAGTGTGTGTTGCATTCAGTAGAGTGTAATTAAGTGGCGTGTAATTATGCGGCACTGAGTGGTATTTGAAGTGTATGTTGCATTGAGTGAGTGTAATTATGTGGCGTGTAATTATGTGGCACTTGATGGTATTTGGAGTGTATGTTGCATTGAGTGCAGTGTAATTATGTGGCATGTAACTATGTGGCACTGAGTGGTATTTGGAGTGTATGTTGCATTGAAGGCAGTGTTATTATGTGGCGTGTAACTATGTGGCACTGAGTGGTATTTGGAGTGTATGTTGCATTGAGTGCAGTGTAATTATGTGGCACTGAGTGGTATTTGGAGTGTATGTAGCATTGAGTGCAGTGTAATTATGTGGCATGTAATTATGTGCACTGAGTGGTATTTGGAGTGTATGTTGCATTGAGTGCAGTGTAATTATGTGGCGTGTAATTATGTGGCACTGAGTGGTATTTGGAGTGTATGTTGCGTTAAGCGCAGTGTAAATGTGTAGCATGTAATTATGTGGCACTGAGTGGTATTTGGAGTGTATGTTGCATAGAGTGCAGTGTAATTGCTCATTGACAATTGTGTGTGCCTTGAGTAGAGATGGGAGAGGAGAGGGGAGAGAAGGGAGAGTGAGTAGAGAGGAGAGAGATGGGAGAGGGGAGGGGAGAGAAGGGAGAGAGAGAGAGGAGAAAGGGAGGAGAGAGGGGAGAGAGAGGAGAGAGGGGAGACAGGGGATTGAGGGGAGAGAGGATAGAAGGGAGAGGAGGGAGGGGAAAGGAGAGAGGGTAGAGAGGAGAGGGGAGAGTGAGGAGAGGGTAGATGAAGGAGAGAGAGGAAGGAGAGGAGAAGAGAGGGGAAAGTGGTAAGAGAGGAGAGTGGTGAGAGGGGAGAGTGGTGAGAGGAGAGAGTTGTGAGAGGGGAGAGTGGTGAAAGGGGAGAGTGGTGCAAGGGTAGAGTGGGAAAAGGGGAGAATTGTAAGAGGGGAAAGGGGTGAAAGGGGAGAGTGGTGAATGAGGAGAGTGGTGGGAGGGGAGAGTGGTGATAGTGTAGAGGGGAGATGGGTGAGAGTGGTGAGAGGGGAGAGTGAGGTTAGAGGGGAGATTGTTGAGAGTGGTGAGTGGTGAGAGGGTACAGTGGTGAGAGGGTATAGTGGTGAGGGGAGAGTGGTGAGAGGGTAGAGTGATGGGAGGGTAGAGTGGTGAGAGGGTAGAGTGGTGAGAGGGTAGAGTGGTGAGAAGGGAGAGTGGTGAGAGGGGAGAGCGGTGATAGGGGCAAGGGGAGGGTGGTGAGTGGGGAGAGTGGTGAGTGGGGGGAGTGGGAAGTGGTGAGAGTGGTGAGAGGGGAGAGTGGTGAGAGGTGTTAGAGGGGAGAGTGGTGAGAGGGGGGTTGTGTGTGGGGTTGTGTGTGTCTGGGGTGTTGTGTGTGTGGGGGGTTGTGTGTGTGGGGTTGTGTGTGTGTGGGGTTGTGTGTGTATGTGGGGCTATCTTCAAGTTAAGTTTTGACACCTTACAGTGATTGGAAATTAGCATAATGGAAAGCCTGTATAGTGCACTTCCAACGACGCTGGGTGAGAGGCATTTGAATATGTAACAGTTTACGTTTCTAAGTTATTTTCACTGGCAAAAAGCTCGGTTTGCATCAATCTTTCGGAACTGTCCCGTGTATATTATGCAGGAAGTCGGGTTCCCTGCCTCCACAAACGGGGTAATCTTCAGAGGTAAACCGGTTTCACTAATGTCTAATCAGTGGGCAGCACGGCCACCATTTCAAGACAAATCCTACTAAAAATGAGTGAGCGACAAGCCACAAAAACGATGCATAAGTACTACCTTTCTCACAATGATACCAAAAAGTTACACGTTTTGGAAAAATGACAATACAAATTGAATAGGGCATTCAAAACTATAATGCAATTTAACTCAGCAGAAAAGTAACAAGAAGAGCTTAAAATGGCCTTTGCCAAAGAAACAAGCTCTCTGCATTGCTGTGGCGGGGGCGGTGGAGCGCATTCCTTTGAAGTCTGATGTGGGGGAGCGGATTCCTTTGAAGTCTGATGCTGAGGCGCACAGGCTCCCAAATGGTGTGCGATGTGCAGGCGCCCCCGGCTCACATGCACTGTAGGCAATCCGCCATTGGGTGCATTTTTCAGAGCCCTTACTTTAATCTCGCCACCATCCCTGATGGGATGGCTTCAGCGAGACCTAAAAAACAAGGGGGTAGGATCCCGTGACTTTTTTGAATAGCTGGACGGTGTATTTTAGGGGATAGGTGGTGTTGATATACAGGAACACTGGGCGGATAAAACTCACGAAAGGAAACCCTTAAAATCAGACCAGATAGAGAGAATCAGATTGCATAGCTCTTAGAGGCAACACGAAAGGAACCAACCTATGAGAACAAATATGCAGTCCAGTGCAGTTAGAAAGGCAAGACAGAAATACGGATCACACACAACCACAAAATAAGAAAGGCACTACTTTAAAATTAAAATAGGTTTATTACAAAATCCGGCAACTTTATAACACTATAGAATCATTTGATTAAAGGAGTAGCACCAGACTATGCACAAATGCACATACAAAGCACAAAAGCTTAATATACAAGGGTCGAGCAAACGTTTCTCAGAAAAGATACAACAGGTAGATCTAGGTTAAAAAATAAAATCTACCAACAGCTCTTGAGCCTCTCTTTGCTCATCTGAGGTTATGGGTGTGTGGAACACCCTACCGGACACTGGACTATGTTGATAAGGGTGAAAACAAAGTTCTCACAGCAAACTGACCACAGTTGGTAGAAAAAACCCAAGACGTTGATGCTGATAAAATGGGATTTTTACAATGGATTCCACCTGAACACTCTTGAACATTAGCATGCTGATTAACTGTAGTGTAAATTAACGCTTTTTTACTAGTCACAGGAAGGCCAAAAAGATAGGAGAGTCCAGTACACAGTGTTTGTCAGGGAAATGTTTTGTGATATGAAGCAGTTTCGGTTGCACTGTAGGCACTAAATATTAGACTGGCCTAGCGGAAGTACACTTTTTTACATTCACTTACTTATAACAAGCATTGGCAAAATCCAGTAGTTCTCGCCTACACAAGAGCTATTGGCTTTGGCAAGGAGTTGTAGCCATTATATACTCCGGTGCGGCTGTTGTTCAGCATGGCTAAAAGTTATTGGCATGGAGTGGGGTGAAGTAAAGTGTAATGGGATAGATTGGCACAGAGTGGAGTGGGGTAGAGTAGGGTAGAATGGAATGGGGTGGATTGGGGTAAAGTGGGCAGAAGAGGGGTAGATTGGAGTGGGTTTGTGGTGTGAGGAAGATTGGAGTGGGGAAGTGGTATAGATTAAAGTGGTAGATTGGAATGGGGTCGATTGGGGTGCAGTGGGGTAGATTTGAGTGGAGCATACTGGAGTAAATTAGAGTGGGGTAGATTGGAGTGGGATAGATCAGAGTGAGTAGATTGGAGTGGGGTATATATGGGTAGAGTGGAGTGGGATATTTTGGGGTAGATTGGAGTGGAGTAGGGTAGACTGGGGAAGAGTGGAGTGGGGTGGGTAGATTGGAGTGAAGTAGACAGGAGTGGGATAGATTGGGTGGATTAGTAAAGTAGTATGGAATGGAGTGGGGGTAGAATGAAGTAGTTTGGTATGGGGTGGAATGAGGTGGAGAGGGGTAGATTGGGAAGTGAGGTACATTGGGGTGGTGCGGGGTAGTTTGGGATGGGGTAGGGTAGATTTGAGTGGGGTAGATTGGAGTGGGCAAGATTGGAGTGAGGTGTATTGGAATGGGAAAGAGTGTAAGTAGGGTAGATTGAAATGGGAGAGTTGGGAAGATTGAGGTGAAGTGGAGTAGACTGGGGTGGAGTGGGGAAGAGTGGAGTGGAGTAGATTGAGATAGAGTGGATCTGGATATATAGGAGTGGGGTAGATTAGGAAAGAGTGCAGAGGATTGGGGAAGGTCGGAGGGGGGAGAATGAAGAGGGATAATTTGGAGTGGGGTAGGTTGGAGGAGAGTCAGGTAGATTGGAGTGGAGTAGAGTAGGTTGGCCTTAAGTGACCTTAAGTGGGGTGGGGTTGGGTGAGGTAAATTGGGGTACAAAGGGGTAGACTGGAGTGGAGTAGATTGGAGTGGCGTTGATATGGTAGATTGTGTTGGAGTGAGGTAGTTTGAGAAGGAGTGGGTGGATTGGGTGGAGTGGATACATTTGACTGGAGTGGGGTAGATTGGAGGTGGGTAGATTGGAGTGAAATGGAGTGGGTAGATTGGGTGGAGTGTGATGGAGTTGGGTAGAATAGAGTGGAGTGGGGTAGTTTAGAGTGGAGTGGGGTAGATTATGGTTGAGTGGAGTAGGTTGGAGGAGAGTTGGATGAATTGCAGTGGAGTTTGGAGTAGAGTGGGGTACACTGGAATGGAGTGGGGTAAACTGGGCTGGGGTAGATTGGAGTGGAGCACAGTGGAGTGTGATAGACTGGAGTGGGGTCAGGTAGATGGGAGTAGATTGGGGTGGATTGGGTTAGATTTGATTGGTTTGGAGTGGTGTAGACTGGGGTAGATTGGAGCAGAGTGGAGTAGATTGTGGTAGATTGTTGAGGAGGGGGTAGAGTTATAGTAGTGGAGTGGATTGGAGTAGATTGAAGTGGAGTAGACAGGAGTTGGGTAGATTAAAGTGGAGTAGATTGGGGTGGGGTAGACTGGGATGGGGGAGTGGGGTGGGTAAATTGGGTTGGGGTAGACTGGAGTGGAGTGGGGTATATTGGGTGTAGTGGAGTAGATTGGAGTAGACTTTAGTGAAGTGGAGTGAGATGGGGGTACATTGGAGTGGAACAGATTGGAGTGGGGTAGAGTGGAGTGGGGTAAGTGGTGTGGAGGGACGTAGAGTGGAGTGGCGTGTTGTGTTGTGTTGTGTAGTGTCATGGCGTGTCGTAGAGTGTCTTACTGTGGAGGGGGTTAGAGTGGAGTGGCATGTCATGGAGTGTTATAGAATGGAGTGGTGTGGCATAGAGAGGAAGAGCACAGATTGGAGTGGAATGGCATGGTGTGGTAGTGCACTGACATTGCAGACAACACATTTTCAATTGGAATGGCCATTACATTTGCACCGAAATATGGTTTTACTGCACACAAACGATAAGGTGTGCAAATGTCATCACTCAGTGTATTAATTTGTTTTGATCGTATTCAAATATTTGTTTCCATCACACTTTTTAAAAATGTGCTTTATTTGTACTAATTCTCATATATTCTGAAACATCAGCATGGTTCATTTTTGTTTGTTAGAGAAAAAAAAATCCCACAACCTCTCCTCTTACATGGATACTCAGCAGGATTGTCACATATATTCTCTCACCATGAAGTCCAAGAAAGAAAAGTAAACGCCAAGCTCCCTCAGAAGAGAGAGCTTGATATCTGACTTCTGTCCTTAAATGCACATTTACTATGACAAGATAAGTACTAGATTTGCAGGCCTGGTTAAAGAAAGAAAGTTTGTGGAAGAATACTGTAAACAAGGTTTGGCAACGGGAGGGGCAAACTCAAGCTGAACAGCTTAAAGCAAATAAAGCCAGCAATAAAAAGCCACAAAGCCAATGGTAAGCAGCCAGCAGAATGCTTTCTTAGGTAAGATTTCGAAATTGCCCAAGATGTCTTTAAAAAAACAGACAGGCTCCAAACTAAAAAGAGGATTAACAGTTGAGAAGGAAAAGGGGGACAAGTAATAATGGGAGAAAAGGGTCTTGAGTAGACTGTGATGAGAAAATAGAACAGCAACATAGTAGTGCTAGAAGAGATAAGACGAACATATAGAAAGAAATGGGGTTGAACAGTTCAGTGGAGGAAAAGGAACACAAAGACTAATGAGAGAAATGTCCCAGATGGATTGTGGTGAGAAAATGGAGGAGGAAAAAGGACCAATGTAAGGAAATGGAAGCAACAGCTAAGTTGAGGACAAGGTGGATGTGGGAGGGACAGGTTAGAAAGAAAAAAGTAGGGCAAGGGACGACAGTAGGAAATAGGGGGAATAAGGAAAAGAGGTAAATATATAAAATAGAGGAAGTAAAAGGAGAAAGGGGTGGAGGCACAAGAAAGCAGGGAAGATGTGTTACGCTGATGTGTAATCAGCGAAAGGTAGAAGAATGGGTTTAGGGTTGTCACCTGACCCGCATTTCACCAGCCTCAGTGATAATTTACTTTCAAGGCTGTCAGTGATTACAGGACATTAGTTGTATGATTATTTTTTGCATCTCTGAGTGTTGATTAACAGATCACCTGTCCTTTATCCTGTCATTAACTGTGTGCCTAAGACAAGACTAATTTTGGACGTACTGAGTTTGGGCAGGTCCTACTCCAGCCCTTCCATGACTGACTGATTAATATTCACTGTTCTTCATAACCAGGAGCAGTGCGTTCGTATCTCTCACAAGAAAGAGAGCTGAGAGGCTGGCAGTGCTTTAGGTCATCACTCTCACATCTTCGGGACAGACCCAGGGCGAGGTGCCATACCGATATGTACCAGTGGGTGAAGGCACAAACTTCTAACCAGACATATCCACAGCAATCTGCTGGACACACACAGAGTAACTGACCAGGGTGTTCCCGGGCAGCTATTGTTCACTTTAGTATTCCTCATGATAATCAGGGTTAGCCCTTGATACAAAGTAAGCTCTTGCCTTTACCATCAGATCTCATGGGAAGAAGCAGGCATGGACAGTCCAAATCAAGCAATACAATGCAGAGTACCATTATTGCTGCTGCCCTATCCCTAGTGTCCCAACTGGAACAGCACTCCAGGCCAAGTTTCTGGATTTATGCGTCGGAACAATTACGCATACTTAAAGAAGAGCCTATCGCTAATACATGCAGCTGGCTCCACCTACAAAATGTGTATGAAAGGGAAACACTCCTCAACTTTATCTAATTCATGCTACGGAAGAGAGTCCTACTCTGCCAGAAGCCCAAAATGTTTTGCAGCATCCCTCTGCTGGATTAATTCTACTCCACAGAAAACTGAAACCAGTTAAGATTAAGTGTGCCTAAAGTAGCACATATATGACAAAAAATGTATGACCTGGAAATAGAGACAAGCAACATACAAGAAGTCAGAGGCAAGACATTGCAGGCTGAGTGATAACAGGTGGGATTAGAAGCAGAGATTGCAGTGAAGGGAACCTAATGGCAAAAGAGTGGCCATGAAGTAGAGAGTGTTATAGATAGCAAAGTAGCAAGAAGAAAAATACCCAATAAAAGAAAAATGTGAGAATATGACGAGAGGAGTGACAATTAATAGAGTACATATAGGCGACAGTGAAAGCGCTTGGGGGGGGTCAGGGAATAGTGGGGTGGAAAGGTAAAGATACAGGACAGTGGACTGCCATAAAGAGGAAGCGTAGTGAAAACACCATAGAAATGACACGGAGACTAAAAGGTACATAAAAATCAGAGTAAATGGCATGTGTGTGAATCATAATTGAAAAGTAACAACCTAGGCAATTTGACAATAAAAAGTCACATATAGATCAAAGATATATAAGAGTAAACTACAGCTGGCTAAAACATAAGTTTTTATTAAACAATTAACACAATTAAAAAAGGTCATTTATATGACATCAAATAGCAGTTAAAAAGTCACAGTATATAATTGACAATTGCACATTATTAAATTAACAAACAGTAAAAAATGGGGGTTGGTGGCATGAAAATTCGGTCTCTACGCGCGTTTCGGCGGCCAGCGCCTTCTTCCTGGAGCAGCCACACAATATAAATAGGTAATTTTTAGCAAGGAGTTGTTTAAAAATAGATTTTCATTTTCTTGTTAGAATTCTTTCGATGTCAGATAAATTAAAGCTGATAGTATCGGTAATTAAGTAGTTAAGCCCGCCAACCGGAACCCTTTTATGTGGATGGATCCTGGATAAAATTCGTTCCTGGATATTCTAGATTTCTACTAGAATAGATCTAGTTTGTTTAAGATTTTGTCAAAAAACTTCCAATTTGATGGCTGGTCTATTGTTGATGCATTTTTGGTACAGTTCTGATAACCTAAAAAGATGGGTACTTGTCTTTTTCGGGTCTCAGAGACTTAAGGAGGTTCTTAGTCCTTAGGTGTGTAGCGAGTAGGGTTAAAAGATCTCCCTGCCTGAAGATGGTCGGCAGGGCTCCCTACGTCCGGTGGCGGGTTGGTACGTCTCGATAAACGGCAAGCGCGGGAAAAAGTAATGGTCCGTGTGTGAATCATGCCAGTCCTTTCTAAAATGACAGTTTAAAAAACACAACTATGGGAACGAGGTTGTCTTTACGGCACGAGTAGTGGAAGATGGGATCAATAGCCTCACTTGTGAGAAGGCTCCTGGCCCGGACGGCGTTCCGCCGGACCTTTTTAAATCTAACCCCTCATTATGGTCGTCAGTATTGGTGGCTGTGTTAAACGCGGCCGGGAAAGTAGGGTGCCCGGATTCATGGGGAATTTCAACAATAGTTCCAGTTTTTAAGAAGGGAGATCGTAACTGTACCACAAATTATAGACCAATCTCCCTTATCAATTCTGTGGTAAAGGTTGTAGGTGGTGTTGTACTAAATAGATTGAATGCCTGGGCGGAAGAAAACAGGATTATATCCGACATTCAGTTTGGGTTTCGCCCAGGTCGGTCAACTGTGGCACAATGCGTCAATCTCTATCTAATTCTCGGAAAGTACACCATCGCCCGCCAGGGGACAATCTACATGGCATTCATGGACCTTTCCTCCGCTTTTGACTGCGTCAACCGGGAAAGGCTGTGGCAGTCCATGAGGGCCATGGGGGTGGAGGCAAATTTTGTGGACTTCCTGAGGGATTTACGTAGAGATACCAGGGCGAATATTAGGTACATTCAGGACCTGAGGGTTACTAGGGATTTTAATATAGAAAGGGGGGTACGACAGGGGTGTATTTTAGCCCCCTTTCTTTTTAACCTGTACATTAACGATTTGGATAAGACCCTGTAGGAAACTGGGGCTGAGATCCCGTACGTGGGACGCAGGGGACTACCCGTCTTGCTATATGCAGATGACGCGGTTCTCCTGGCGCGAACCCCCAAAAGTCTGCAAATCCTGCTTGACACCTTCCGTGGGTTTATGGCAGAGAGAGACCTGGCCATAAATAATACAAAATCATATATAATGCAGGTAGGGCTCCGTCCAAAACGTCAGTACGCATTCATGGTGAATGAAGAGAGAGTACCGATATTCCCGATTTTCTCCTACCTCGGCGTCCTTCTGAACGACCGCATGAACAGGGATGCCTTAATTAAGAAGAAAAGGGGCGAGGTGACCAGGTCCAATGCAGCGATTTTCAGCTTTGCAGCTAAAATGGGTAATCGTCCCTTGGCTGCAATGCTGAAAATCTACCAAGCTAAGAGTGTCTCTATAGCCACCTATGGGAGTGAATTGTGGGGATATATGGGTGTGGAGGGAATCCAGGTGACAGAAAACAATTTTTTAAAGCAGTTGCTGGGGGTTCCTAAAGCGGCTGCAAATTTTACTGTTCATGAAGAAACTGGCCTCCCATATATCTGTGACACCTTGGGTATGCGCCCATTGCTTTTTTGGCTTAAAAGTTGGTTAAACAAAGATCTTGATCTTACACATAAACTATTAAAAGAGACCCTGAGCCTGGACCACATGATCGATATACCATGGCTCAATTATTTAAAGGGGTGCTTTAGTGAGTTGGGTCGTTCGGACCTTTTTTTAACACCTGATTGTATTACTAAGGCAGATGTGGCCTTTGTGAAAGAAGCTTTTATAATACGCAAACAAGCTAAGAGAGAGGAGAAGGAACTGTTGAAAAGTGGCACCCGTAAACATATGATGCTTAGAACATCCTTAGCAATGGAGCTATACCTCTCATGGCCCATGTCAGCGCATGAGCTAATCAGGTTCAGGTTGGATTACTTCCATCTTTTATTAGCTGTACCTAAGGGGAGCTGCAAAGGAAAAGTGTTAGCACCCTGTGGCTGTGACAACGTGTCTCCACAGGATCTGCTACACTTTGTGTTCTTTTGCCATTTTTATGAAGCTTCTAGGAGGCTGTTTTTAAAATCACTTTTAAAAAAGCTTAATTTTTCTCAGGTTCGCCCCGCTCTCTATTTTTTGCAACTTTTAAAGCCTGAATACATTCCGCTTGTTGTTGGCTTTCTAAAATGCTCTTTGAGGTACAGGAAATGTTTAGAACCCTAAGTGACCTGGATGCTGTGTATTTTTATGAATTGATCTCTGTCAACAAATATTGTGATGCAACCCGACCCCACTCTCACTGACCGAACAATGGATTTATTGTACTTTTTAACTTGTAAATATTTTTTGGGTGCCCTATTTACGCATTGATGTAATGTAATTTTTATGGCCCTATTATGTATTGATGTATTGTAACTGTTATGGCTTTCTACTATGTGAACCGAATAAAGTTTAATGAATGAGAATGGGACTGCATTTTTTCCAGGGTCACAATGCTAAGAGGCTGAATTGGCATTGAGATATGCAAGATTCTACACTGCAGTGGAAAGATTTGGAAGCCATGCGGGTTCAGTTTGTAGCCCTACATTCACCTCATAGGGAAAGAGGAGAGACGGATTCCCACAGCCATCTCCAAACTCACTTTGTAAGCCTTGATTTTTTTAGTTGAAGGCCCTCTTCCAAACACAGTCCCATGCTCACTGCGACCTGCCATGATCATGAAAAGATGCAAGGACTCGCACCCTCCTCTCCTAAATCAACAGGAGAAAAAAAACATTGCAATGGCCGGCAGCTCTCCCCTGAAAACGAATCACAAGATGGCAAATAGGACTATAGGGAGAATCAAGTGAAATGCCACTGCTTCTCCTTCAACTTACATCTCAAAAGAGTAGCAGCAAGATAAGAAAAAACAGCTATGAAATTAAAACAGGGGCAAACATTGGATGTGCGGAGCAGGTGGCTGCCTTTTGAAAGAGGCCTTTTGCTTACCACTAGAAGGCTCTGACAAACTGCTCCAATATTTGGTGACGCTCTCTCGTTGGGAAGAGAGGGACGAAAGAAAGTAAGCTTTGCTGTAATTAAAATCGCAATTCAAAAACATGATCGTGCTTTCCACCCACCAGCCAGCCCATCCTCAACATGACTTAAAACAGATGGCTGCAGCTTCTCATTCCCACAGCACTTTGGAATTTATGGCTGTGTTATGTAAACTCTGCTATTCCAAATCAAACACAAACGGGTTTTTAAGATTTACAGACGATACAGACACACGAACACAGAAAGCAAATAAATAATTAAAATAGCTTTAAAAAGCCATACCATGCTGTCTTGCAGTTGTATACAGTAAGCAAAATATTTATAACAAGAGGTTTTGAAGCTTTACAGATGACACACGAACAAAGGCTAGGCTTTCAGAAAGACTTGCAGAAAGCAAAGAAAAAAAATAGTGTAGAAAAAACATACAAGCAAAAAAATGTGTAAGGGTACAAGTAATTGCGCCATGCACTGTGGAAGGGAACAACACACAAAAAGGAGGGACATTTACAAGAGAATGACCACATACAAGCAAGGATTTACAAAGGACACTGAGAATAACAAATAGAAAGCATTGGGCCAGCTGTAAGCTCACAGAGTGTATACAACATGTATTGAAGAGCCAGAGCAAGCGCTGTCTAGGCGAGACCTAAAGTAAAGCTGTATTAAACAGCATGGCCATGCAGTTCAGTTCAGTTCAAAAGCTTTTATTCGATTTGTAAAACAAACCATACAAGCAGAACAAGTTTACATATGTAACATTAATTCCTAAAATTTCATCAAAATTGCTAAATCTAAAAACTATTTAAAAACCATCATAAACATAATATGTAATATTCTAAAAACATGATTTGACCAGTAAAAATTAGGATTTGGATGATACACGGTCTGTTTCCTAATACAAACTAAATTCATTTATAATACATACAGATATACGAACAAATCTACAGACAGGAAGCCAAAGTTAATAACAAAACACGATCAAATGTATCAAATGACTATGGCTTTCCTGGCAGCTGTACATTTTAGTATATATGACGCTACGAAAAAACAGATATCCAGATCCTTTAAAGAGCATAATAGCTGTAAAGCATTCTTCGTAGAACGAACATTATTTTTTAAAAAGATGGGTTTTAGATATAGTACCCTAAAAGAATGATAACATTTGCAAAACAATAAAAAATGGCAGCAGCTCTGACTTGAAATATTATCGCAAGGGCATATGGTATCAGATCTGGCTTTCATTACAGGGAATGCAACAAGATGGTGTACGATTCCCAACCTTAAGCGTGTTAAAACAAACCAGTGAGAATTACGAGTGACACCAGAAAGGTAAGGTTGGAAAACGGTATTTAAATTGTAATCCCGGTAGAACATCACAGATTGTAACGTTCCGGACACCCTATCATGACACTCCTTCTTATAGTTTAAAAACCTTTGTTTTATGTCATTTTTGGGGATGGAAACAACAGATTTGGGGTCAAGAAATATATCAAACTGAAATAGAAGATGAAACCAATAGTGTATGTACTTAAGCCACTTAATACTTGGGGAGTGCAGGGGGCCATGCAGTTCCTTGTCTGAAATTTCAAGTGTTTTAGGGTATATGCTTTCTTTCATCATTTTATCTAGCTTTCATTAGGCAGTGCTTTTGTGTAAACCTGTTTCCTGTATGGGAAGTGATCACTGCTTCATGTATGATGAAAGACTCCAGATTAGTTAATTTTCCAAAGGCAAAAATAGCCATGGCAGGGAGCTTAGAAATGCCCACCAGACTGACATCAGATATAAGCTTAGATAAGTATTAGTATGAGAAGTGTTGGAAGTCTATTAATGGTACCCTAGAACTACGGCCTATTTTATATAAGGTAACATCATTAATTGCCTTTGAATCAGCAAATTATTGGCCATTTTAGTTTGACTCATTCTACAATTATTATTCGTGAATTAGAAGAATCTAGGTAAAAATGGAGCC
The DNA here is from genome assembly GCF_964263255.1 of Lissotriton vulgaris. Lineage (NCBI taxonomy): Eukaryota > Metazoa > Chordata > Amphibia > Caudata > Salamandridae > Lissotriton > Lissotriton vulgaris. The sequence continues at coordinate 857,736,232 of NC_141698.1, forward strand.
TGTCAAAGTCTATGAATTTATGTATTAACAAAATGTAAGTCAAACAGAATATAGAAATCTCTCCCACCAATAGGCTGTCACAGTAGGCCAGAAAACTACCTCAATTCAATATAAAATATGTATGTTTTTAGGCCTGAGATTAATAAATATGTGAAAATGGTATCCATATATTATGTGGGGGAATGCCATAATACATTTTTTAGGATAAGGAATTGATAGAAAATCATTGGTACAATAAATTATATTTGATATTTATTGTGGAATGCATGTTTATCTTTAAAGCACAGAAGAAGCAGTCAGTTTGCCGTAAAACATGTGTTGGTAGTTTCTGTTGTTCAAGAATCCATCCATGGGACTTTAATTAATTTGATGTAGTAGCTTTCTTTTTGTGGGATGAAAGATTCAGCTGTATATTAGAAAGGATAAGAGAAAATGGAATATGTAGGATTGTGGAGCAGAACTAGTCCTTTTACTAATACGTTTCAACAAAGAGAATACAAATTAAAAATCTGCGATGCTTCATGAATGACTTACTGAGATGAAAGTAAGTTTTGGCTCCTTACTAGCCAATTAATGTGAACTATGAATGAATTAATGATCAACTTGTAGAGTGTGAACAATGCCCGAGGGCATCAAGGCGCTGAAAGCGGAAACCCCGGAAAGAGCAAGGAAGTATCTGTCTTCTAACGAAATTAGAGGGCAAAGAGCCAGTTCTCTAAAGATTTACATAAGAGAGGGTGCGATTCAAGACAGGAGATCGATGTAGGTAGGGTGTACCAGAGTATAGATGTAGCCACAACAAAGGCTCTTCCTCCCCACCTTACCCTCTAAAATCTGGGCAAAACCAACCAATTTGTGATGGCAGATCGCATCTATCTGGTAGAGATGTATCGTTGGGAGAGGTGTATGATTCCTTCTGGACCTGCATTATGAAGTGCCCTACAAACAATACATAGGGCTGTAAAAAATATTCGCTTCTCGGTTGCAAGCCAATGCAGTTTTCAAATTGCAGCGGAGATCGAATGAAATCTGGGAAGGTCCAAAATCAGTCTTGCTACAGCATTCTTGACAACCTGCACCTTATGAATAGATCCCTGGTTAATGTCACGATACAGAGCATTACAATGATCCAATCTAGCTAGAATTAGGGTGACAGCTGCGTGTTTTTGCGATGAGAGAGAAAGAAATGGGAAGATCTTCCTCAAAGTCCTAATAACCCACAAACAAGATGAGATAGTTCTATTGACCTGGAGATCTATGACACCGAGATTTGTTGCCAAGGCAAAGGGGCAAGCACACGATCCAAGAATTTCTGGCCATCATGAGTGGGGCCATATATTTTGTTGGTTGCTAAAGACCAGAACCTCGGTTTTGTCCCCATTGATTTGAAGACAGTTGTTTGCCATCCAAGAGGCAACAGCCTGCATGCAGCTGTTAACATTGGCTGCGGAGGCCTCTATGTTCTTTGTTATGGACACAATTATTTGTTTATCATTAGCATAGGATAAGGCCTCCAACCCAAAGGATCCGATCACCTTTGCCAGCGGGGACATGTATATATTAAACAAGGTGGACTCAGAGAGGAGCCCTGCGGGACTCCACAGAAAGTAGATAACTACTTGAGGCCTCCCTTGCTGCTTGAAGGAGAGAGGGTCATCTTCTTAAACACAGGACTACCAGAATGACTCTAAGGGTCAGTTGGCTGACCAACTGCTCTGAGCTACAGGAACACAACGAGCTCCAGGGCCCTTCGTGCAACTGTCAAGCTGACCTGCTGCCACAGGCCCTGCCTGAACCTGCGACTGGACCTGCCTGAGATCTGCTTGCCTAGGCTGAAGTGAGTTCCTGATCCCCAAGAAGTGATTCCCTGGCCCCTTAGTGACATCAGTTGAGCTCCTCCTGTGAAATCCTGATGTTGTGAACTCTGTGTGCTGGACTTTGAGAAGGTAACTTTTTCAGCTGGACTAACCTGGTCCTTGTAGCTGGCTTGCACTCCATCACAGTCAGCTTGAAGTTGAGGCTTTGTCCTGGTACAGCGTGACCATATAATCACAGTTAGTGCTTCCTGCTTTTTGCACAATTTTTACTTAAAGCTTTAAAATTGCATATAACAAGTTCTACTGATTGGATTTTTGTCATTTGATCTCATCATTTTACTTATTAAAATGTATACTATTTTTCTAAATTGGTTTGGTATTTTCTATTGTGTAGTGTTTTCACGTTATTAGTTTGTGTGCTGCATACATACTTTACACTTTGCCTCTAAGTTAAGCCTGACTACTTTTGTGCAAAACTACCAGAGACTTATGCACAGATGCACAGGTTAATTTTGTGACATTTGTGGTGTAGCCTGACAAGGATCTACTTTGCGGGTCCATGAATAATTAAAAAATGAAATAATATTAACAGATTAATTGAGTGTATATAAAAAATAAAATTGAAAAATGTAAAACATTCCGCAAATGTGAAATTATTTGAAGTTGCATGCAAAAAAATTAAGAGTGGGCCCTCGAAATAAATCGTGAAAGCACTGCAAATGAACAAACAGAAGAATGTAGTCTGGACGATCAGTAGCCTCAGTTAAATTTAGAAAACCCTCAACCTTCCCATTAAAATCAAAATTATGATTGTTTTATATATTTGATTGTGAATAAAATAATTCCTAATTGAAAATATTAAGGACCGCTGGTTAAACACACAAATACAATTGTGAAAACAGCCGTATTTGATATGTGATAATTCCCAATTCAATACTATTTTACAAATTCAGTTTGTGATGTTCTATTTCAGTGAGTACATACTTCAGATACTGCATCAAATTCAAAATTCAATATAAATTCATACAAACATTATACATAAGTAACGTACCCAATTCCGTTTCGTGCTGGCCCTTTCCTCCAATTTTTGTTGTAATTCTTTTCCAATCCCATTTTCAAAAGCTTTGGAAATATTCAATGTCCTTTGATATTCTTCCTGGTTTAAGAACGGTTTCACTAAAAGAGAATAAATCCGAAACGTCAAAACAATCTGCAACCAAACAGGTTTGCAGAGTTCTTTGGAATAGTGACACACGTTTCAGAAAAATGTAAAACTGCAGGTCGAGATAAAATGTAATTTAGGTGAACATGTTTGTGATCACCGAGAATCTCTAAAGCTCAGTGAAGGAGAAAATGTGACAATGTTTTCAAATCTTCTGGAAACTGCAACCAAAGCTACCTCTTATCTTAAGAAGAGCAACTAAAATTTGGCCAGAAAGTTGATAGTTTTCTTATAAATCGAGAGGGTGGTCGGTTTTTCACACAAACAACATACAACTCCCCACCACTCTGATTTACTTTCTTATATATAGTGCATTTATCCCACGAAATATGCTAAGTTTCGAGAAAGTATATCAATAAGCTCGGAATTAACAAATTAATTTAGTTTTTTTGATTTCATAATTTGATTTTTTATTTTATTTAAACAGTTTATTCTCCAAATTACTTGTCAAAAATGTAGACATGGTAGAAAAAAAAGAACACAATATATAATAAAATTCAAATACAGCAATGCATATGACAGCCCAGAGTTTAGAAAGTGAAGCCGTCTAACAGTAGAAGCAGAATGGCTAGCACAGGTAAAGCAGAGTTATAAGCATTTATTATAAAGAAGCAAAGTCGTCAATGAGCAAAAGTAGGACAGCGAGACAGCAACCAGATCTGGGTGTTTGAGTGAAGTTTTGGAGAGTGACAATGGAGATTGATAAATGACAACTGATAATGACAACGCGCCCTTTATATCTATATAGACTGCAAATGAAATCAAAATAATGATGAGCATAGGAACACAAGGAGGCGGACAGATAAGTGATTGAGAGATCGAGCAATATTTGTTTAGTTGATTATTTCGAGAATTCTGGATAGGGTTGGTGTTTTGCTCTGCAGTCATTCTCGCAATTCAAGAAAACATAAATCCTCAAGCAGAAGTTGCAGGGGACTCACAGAAGGCGATGTTCAGGTCATTCAATCAGTAAATGGGAGAAAGGTCACGTGGGTAAAATCAAAGATATCAGGACTGTAAGTACTGATTGGTGAGTGGCGACCAGTCAGTGGAATGGTGAGTCAGTGCTGCATCTCAGGGACAGTTCAAAATGTGTCCTTGAAAAAAGGGGTTTACACGTCTTTCCTGTACTTGAGTCTATAGTTATTTTGTTCTGAAGGTGAAGTGCTGGATTTTCCTCCATGTTATAATTATCTGGGTTTACTTTAGTAGACTTTGGACATCTTGTGGATCAGTTCTGCATGGCCAGAGTGTGTGGAAAGAGAATGCCCTTTTCTCAGAAACAACTGTGCATATGATAGATACAGAGCACCTGGAAATGGATTCCTTGCTGCAATGGAAGCTAATGAATGGATTTCTAAGTAAGAAAGATGGCTTTGTGTTTCCTGGAGATTTAGGTACATTTGAGCTATTTTGTCATTAGGTCGAGCCTATGGCGACAGCGCTCATGCGCTGCTCGCTTTGCGAGGCATGCAATATTCAGTATAGCGTGGAAGCTCTGTGGAAGCTCCGCCCATTTTCCGGCCCATCTTTTTAATTTGCTTAGTTCCTAAATGCTGCATTCCGATTGATTTTAGGCTTGTTAGTCCTTGCTCATGACGGCCATGTCGTCATTTGTATCCTTCCATGGCTACTGTCCCCTTTACTTCGAGGCCCACATTCCCGTTTCTAATGCAATAGGTCTCGCGGAATGCGAGTCCTATTGCATTGCAAATGCTTGTTTTCAGACTTTGCACTCACAGGAGACTTGACCGAATCAGACAGTGTCCTGGGGATTGTAAAAGCGTGCACATGCACAGCAGCGATTTACGCATGCCTTTCGCCATGCACTGAGCTGACATCTGAATCTCGCATGCAGGTTTCACGTGGACAACCCCCTCCACTAACAGACACAGAACATGAAAATTACTGAAATTTTTACAAATTGCACACCTTCTCCCGCTCTGGTGATGCTTAATAACTTGTTTTATGGTACCGCTTCATAGAGGCTTCAGTTCTTGTGTTCCTAGGCGCTTTCAGCAACAAGTGTTGCGTGGTTTAACAGCCTCAGAATGAGTAAAAGGCTGAGTCTGGCTCGCTCGGATGTGAAATTAAGACCTGTTGATCAGCAACAAGCATTCACCTCACTAAGCCACCCTGCTAGCTAAAATGTTGAGGAGTCTTCGTCTTCGTCTCCGAATTTTGCATCACACAATGAGTATGGGGGCGCTCAAGGAAATCGGCCGGGTGCACGGACTTTCGTCAGTGGCTTAGATAGGAAATCTGAGGTGGGCGCACCTCACTCGCATGTACGGACCAACCACGGATTGACAATTTCTGGGGATTCACAACCATTCCCCAAACTTAGAGGCTCATTAGGATTGCGGATAATCCGCATCCTCTGGTCCGGCGGAAGCCACCGCCAGCCCGGAGGAAGCCACCGCCGGCCCGGAGGATGCGGATTATCCGCTGCGGACTGGAAAAAGACCCCCCGCCAGATTAGGATGGCTGGGGGATCTATTTTCCGTCCACCGCTTTTCCGCCGCGGTCGCCTTCCGACCGCGGCGGAAAAGCTCTGACATGGCTGGTGGTGTCTATCAGACACCGCCAGCCATATTACGATGGCTGCGGACATATGCCTTTCCACGGCGGCATTTCCTCTGTGGAAAGGCATACAGTGTTGTCTTCGGGGGCCCGTTATGGGCCCCCAGGGGTGAAGGGGGGGGTGGGGGGTGCACATGGGGGGTATCTATGGTACCCCCCTGCCTTTGCGTGCACGAAGCGGCAGGCACCATGCGGTGCCTGCAGCTCCGTGCACGCAAAGGAAAACATGTTTTTTTAAACACTGCAGCGTGTGCTGCTTCAAGCAGCACCCGCCGCAATGTTAAAAATACAGGATGTGACCGCCAGGGTGGCGGTCACATCCTAATTAGCAAGGAGGGACCACTGCTGCCCCTGCGGACGGTCCCTCCTCCTCTGGGCGTCCGTCCACCATCCTAATAGGCCCCTTAGCTTTAAAAAAGATAACATGCGTAATTATGTTCAGAGAGTGCCCACATTAGCCCACATGTTCTGAGGCTGTATAAGGAATGGAATTTCTCCTTGTGACAAGAATTCTCCTAACCCCAAACCTGTGGTTTTGCTGACTTCAGGCAATCTGAGGGAGCTGCAGGCTAGTGAGAAAAGCCCAGTTAAATGTTGTTTTTCTAGGTCGAGCCTGAGCCAGCACGCAGGCGCTGCTCTAGGGATCTGTTGTAGATAAGAGTATGGTTTTAGAAACTATTTAGTGACGTGATGTTGCGTGTCTGCTGTGAGAATATATCCCTTCTAGTTATGTGCTTTATGGGGTAGTAATTGGGTCAACTGGGCGTACTTTTGACTCCCTCAGAGCATATTTGGGGCATACCAGCCGACCTCTGCATTTTTTAGGCACATTACCATTAGCAACCACAAGTTGTCATTTGGTGGCAGCGTTAGCTTTAGTGTACAGTGGATAATATTTTCTAAATTGTGATTGTTCCGTACAGAGGAATCGTCTGCCTTGGTTATGCTGCAAGAGATTTGCCCTCCTTTGTCTCTCGCAGAGTGGGTGGAGAACTTGGCCCCCAGTTCTTTAATAATGCCATTACTGACTCCAATGACATATTTGGAAGCCATGCTGATATGCAGCTTAGCAGAGGGGTTGTGTAAGCCCTGCTATTGCTATAATGTTAAGTAGTTCCATTTCTAAAGGTGCCCATACATCATCATATCTACCTACCAGTGAGGAATGCAAAACTGTGTCACTCCTTTCTTCTTCCACTCGTCTTGTAATCTGTACCTCAATGCAATTAAATAACAATAAGAATGCCTTTTATATATGTGTTGGGTTTAAAATACATAAATAAAAGACATTGTTATTTACAATGCCAATAGCTTAAACGCTCACAAAAGCGAGACCTATTGCATTGAAAATGCTTGTTTTTAGATTAGTGATCTAGGTAGGCTAGCATTTACAATATTGCATTAGTGCAGTCTTTATGGAAAAATGCTCTTGTCTACTTGATGTTCCTTGTCCTTTAAATTAAATTTGGTTTTGCGGTGTTTTCAAACAGGTATTAATAAATGGTTTAGATATTTGTAGGTATGATATAATTACTCACGTTGCAGGAGGTTGCCCCTCTTTGTTTGTTTATTGCACTTTCTTATACTTCAGTACATTGACCACATTATTTATTTATTTTTGAAACTTATAAAGCGCGCAAATGCCCAAAGGCGTCTCAGCGCTACGGACGTGAAAGAAAAAGGCAGAATTATTGATTAAACAGCCAGGTTTTTATTTTTCTTCTGAAAGCCAGCAAGGTTTGGCAAGATCTGATCTCCAAAGGGAGAGAGTTTCATAATTTTGCCGTCGAGACAACAAAACGTCGATCGCCCCAAGAGGCAGTTTTGGTCCCTGGCACTGACAGAAGGTAGGCATTGGAAGAGCGAAGTGGCCTGTTGGGGGTGGGAATGACTAGAGAGTTTAGAAGGAAATGTGGACCTAGGTTTCAGGAGGCTTTATAGGCAATGAACAGTGCCTTAAATTGTATTCAATTCCTCACAGAAAGCCAGTGGTAACTTTTAATTACATGTGCAATGGGTTTGAATTCAGGGGTTCCTGAGAGCATTCTGGCTGCGGCATTCTGCACAGATTGCAGTTTTAGAATGATCTTTTGTTGTGCATTGGCAAAGAGACCGTTACAGTAGTCCAGAGAGGACATCACAAAGGCAGTGACCAGCGTCCTTCCTGAATTGGGGGGAAGGTATGGAAGGATCTTTTTGATGGTTCTAAGTTTGTAAAAAGAGGCAGAGACGATTGCGTTCGCATGGGATGCGAAGGTAAGTTTGTCGTCAAAAATAACTCCCAAATTTTTTACTTTAGAGACAGGGTTTGGTGGAGGACCAAGATCTGAGGGCCACCAGGAACTAGACCAGATGGGAGAGAGCTTACCAAAAATCATGACCTCCGTTTTATCAGAGTTAAGTTTAAGACAATTGCTGGCCATCCAATTACTGATTGCCAACATGCCTTTTTGGAAGCTGGCTGCCATCCTTTCTCCATTATTCTTTATAGCGAGCACCAGCTGTGTATTATCAGCGTACGATGTTAGGCCCATCCCATGTGCTTTCATGACTCTGGCTAGGTCCGATACATAGATATTGAAAAGTGTCGGACTTAGGGATGAGCCCTGTGGGACACCGCACGGCAAGGTCATCTGGGCAGAGTGGAAGTTGCCCAGTGTAACCATCTGGGTCCGATTGGAGAGAAAGGAGGACAGCTTTATCCTGGATTCCCATTGCAGCGACACGGTCGATCAAGGTGTTATGATCGACTGTGTCAAATGAGGCGGAGAGGTCCAGCAGGATGAGAATTGCCGTCCCTTCCTGGTCGAGGATAGATCTTATTTCCTCTGACGCCTTGATCAGTGCTGTCTGGGTACTGTGACTTTTACGAAATCCAAATTGGGTGTCATCTAGTCGATGGTGATCTTCTATAAATTTAGAGATTTGGGTATTCATTCGTTTTTCGTCCACTTTGGCCGGGAAAGGCAAACTGGCAATGGGCCTATAGTTTTTGGTGTCATCAGGATCCAAATAAGATTTTTTCAAGAGGGGTTTAAGTATGGTATTTTTCCAAATAGTCGGGTATGTACCGGAGAGAAACATTGAGTTACATATCTCTGTCAGTACAGGGGCAATGATTTCAGTGACTGGGGCAAGTACAGCTGGAGGATCAAGTTTTAATTTACATGATTTTAATAGATTCATGTTTTATGTGAACAATGACTACATTGGCAGTAACTCAGCCTTTTTAAAATAAAAACAATTTGGTTTGTGTGGTATTGATAAATAAAAGTAAGTGTTATGCAAAGATATTCATATTTAGCCTCTCAGTATTGTAAAGGTGAATTTAAGTTAACAGAGGGTATCAACTGATTTTTTCAACGGTATTTCAAAGTCTTCTTATTATTAGAAGCTCAAGCCAAAGTATATCAGTTCCTTCTCAACCATCACGCTCATGAACACCCGCTGCTTCAAGTATGAATAGCCCCTTGCACTAAAATCTAAAATGTAATTTACAGATGTTTTCTTCGAATTGAAAAACTAACATATGAGGAATGTAAGAAAAACGAACATATGAGGAAGGTATCTTCCCTCTAAGATAAATTATGGGCACCATTACACTAGACAAAAGGCACCACTTTCCAATTCTTACTATATTTTGTAATATACACACTAATTACAAATAGTTTCTGCTTGGTCAATTTTGGAAGAAACAAAGTCAGCAAAATCTGCTGGTCTCTAACCTGGGCCCATAGGAGTAGACATTAGTATTCCACTAGCAAGGGAAGGTTTATATTTATCATGTATTCCTTTAACTATTACACGTTTAAGTGCTAATTTAATAGCGTCATAATTTTAGAATCAGGCCCTAGAAAAGTCTGGCAAGGCATAGAAATATGCATGAAATATATCGCCTGATTACTTTTCATATTCATTTCCCAAAAGGTGTTAGTAGATATACATACAATATTATATTTATTGCACGTTGAACCATCTAATAACCAGCAGGCAATGCAATGTATTAATGAACATGTTCCTTACCTTCGGTAACACCTTATCTAGCCGCAGATTCCTCAACTTTGAATTTCCCAGGCATCAGACTGGATCCAGAAGATTTTTCTTTCAGCAAAACGCCTGCGCGCCGGTAGCTGGCATCAGTTGGCTTCGCATGGCGTCATCCGTGTCGGAATTGACATCCGCGTCACCTACATAGGCACCACATCAGCGCACTGCCATCAATTACTTTTTCACGACTTTCCATGCCAGAAGTGCTGAGCCATGATGTGTATTGACATTGGTGTGTTTGAAAACTAGGGCGCTAAAAGGGACCAGCCCTGACCCTAGAAAGCTTTCCACAGCGTGGGGAGGATGGGTGGATCGGTAAGGAATCTGTGACTAGATCATGTCTCTACCACATAATGAATTACCAAAGGTAAGTAACATGTTCATCTGATAGAGACATCTATCCACATATTCCTTACCTTTGAATAGATACCCAAGCAATACCATCCCTGGAGGATGTAGAGCGGACACATTTCATACTAAGAAGTACTGCAGGACTGAACAAGCACAATGGTCATCCCTGCGGACCTGACTATCCAGACAGCCATGTTTGGTAAACGTGTGCAGGGATGCCCACATTGCTGCCTGACAGATGTCCAGGGTTGGGACTCCATGTGCTAATTAACCCTGGGCAAAGTGTAGTGTAGTTCCTATTTTCCCAATAGGCTCGGCGCATTGGAATAACATAAACAGCAGTGTAGACGTAGGACTGAGGTCCTCTAGGTCTCTACTGACTATGTTAAACTTAATTTAGGTTTGCGCCAGCTAGCTCAGAGGTCACTGGAAACTTTCTTGAATGAATAGGGAGGGATTAGCTTCCCTGTCTCAGACAAGAAGGGATTCAGTTTGCGACAACCGCATAAACATGACAACTTTGCTCCCTCAGAATAAGAGTGCATCTCTAGAGTTGTGTGAAAACAATAGACAGCTATTTCACTCAGTCAGCAGTGCATACTTAGTTCCACCAGAATGCTGAGAAATAGAGAGACGGCCGTTTTCAATAAAAGTTGTTATTTTTTTAGCAGTCTTCTTCCTCATGCAAGAGAAATGAATTGCCACAATTGCAATACTTAAAGTAAAGTAAAAAGTGCGTACAGTAAAAGTAGTATTATGAAATAATACTGTAAAAGCATTGATATGGTTTCTTAGCCATATGATACTTTAAAATGGATAAAATATATACATACATAAATACATTGACTAACGTACTCAACTGGTGCTTCTAACTAAGCCTACCCGGTGTACCTGACTTAAGCCTAACACGTGGGAGGGGATGAGTAAGTAGCAGTTTAAGTTAGGTTGGCTAAGATAGTTTTGCCAAGAATCTGCATCAAGAATTCTCTTAAGGGTTTAGTCAGCTCCATTCCTTGGTAATAGAATGTGGGAGGTCTGGTATCTCTTTCCTCAGGACTCGATATTCCAGCAACCCGCAAGGGTAGGCTGGAAACACCGGAGCTGGATTTTCTCGGCTGGAGAAAAAGACAGCGTCTCTCTCAGTGCGTCAAACGGGATGGGGCGGCTTCCGTGGGCTTCTCACATCAGCTGGGCTCTCGGGCAAGTAGATGGCCGCTCTGCTCCAAACCACTGTGTGTTTGCTTAAGGCAACTGTTGGTATTTTATACCTGGAAGGTGCCGGGTTTTACGTAAGGTTGGACATAAGACGTCACTAAGAACTAACAGTTCTTTCTGGACTTCAGGAGTTCTTGTTCAAATCAAAACAAAAGCAGGGGGGATTTTCCCGGGCTGCTGGAGGCTTGGTTTGTAAAGAACGCGTTGTGCTTTCTAGGAGTCGATGGGAGTAGCCGTGCTGTGCTTTGGACTGCATGGGCTATTACTGAATATGGATCTGATTCTTATGCCTTTATCAGGATATTATTGATTATAACCTCACAAGGGCATAAATCGGGAATATTGAATTAGGGTCCTAGATATCAACACGACAAAAGCACTACGCTACGCTCGCGAAGTTTGCAAAGTTTCCACTACTTCGCTCTATGCGATTTGCATGCAGCACAGTGCAAACACGCGTAGCGTAGTGCAGTGGTCATTTTTTGCTTCCTCGCAGTCCTCAACGTCAAGTTGGCGACCGCGAGCAAGCAAAATGACATCCCAGCGAGACTTTTTCCTCGTTCGCGATCAGCAACATCAAGTTGCCGATCGCGAGCATGGAAAAGAAACCTCCGGGCGAGATTCGCAACGCAGGGAGGTCAGGTTTCTCATTGCAAGTGGCTGCGAATGTTCGCGACCGCTCGCGATGAGAAACTACCAGTCCGCGTTGAGAAAGCTGCCGCTCGAGTAAAAATCTACTCGAGCTACAGAAAACTACAGCTTGCACTGTGCAAGATGCCGTTTTCAATGATTGCACAGTGCCAGATGCTTGTCCGCCCTGTGCAATCATTGAAAACGGCATCTTGCACAGTGCGAACAGGCTACTACTCAGTTTGTGCAGTGCTCCGCGTAGCTTGCGTAGTGCAAAGTGCTCTTCGCGTAGCTCCGCGTAACGCTACTTCGCAAACTACGCCCAGGGTTAGTGCTAATGCAGTGGTAGCCACCTTAACTCTGGTGGAATGAGCCCCTTAAGCCTTCAGGAGGCTGCTTTTTGGCCAGATCATAGCAAATCTTGATTCAGAGAATGACTGTGATGCGGCGTCATCCCTTACCTCCCTTGGGCCGCGTCTCTTCGGACATTCGAGCTGTATGGAAATCACTCCCGATGCGTCCCTAGCAACAACCTTGCCAACCAGAAACACACCCTTCTGTCCTCTGTTCCAGGAGCCAATCAGGAGCAACCATTACCCGGAAGCACTCCATCACGACACCGGAAGTACCTCCCCCATCCAGGAGCCGGATGCTGGAAAAGCCGGAAGCAGGAACCAGACGGACGTCGGATCAAGCTTGTGGCAGGAGACCCAGACCGGAGCGATGATGGAGAAGGTGACCGAGGAAGAAGACGAGTGGAGTGAGGACTGGTGGAGTTCGCAGGAGGTGGCTGGGGAGCGGCCGCAACTCAACCAGGAGAGTTGCGGCGGAGCGGGTGAGTAACCGGAAACCACCCCTGTAGCACATTAGGTGCATTGTAAATACCTTCCCTTTAGTAAATCACTCGAAGAATCACACAATCGCCTGTAGCACTGTAATTATCTGTAAAGCACTTTCTAGCCCTGTACAGCACTGTAGATAGAGACTCTCCTCCCCCTCACGTCCTCTCGTACAGTGCACAGTCTACCTCTCTACTTCCGTCCTATTTCAGATCCTGACCCGACCCTACCTTCCCCTCCTCACTGTCGTTTCTTCCCTCTCACTTGTACCCGGGTGCTGGTGAAAGGTTCCAACCTACCAAAGTCCGGTGGGACTAACGGCTCCTTTATTTTTGTTTCTTTCTCCCGGAACCTCCGAGGACTAACCCAGACCCGAACTCCGGAGGAACCAACTCTTGGCGTGTCCCGGACCAGAACCCAACCATCGTCCAGAGGAGCTGCTTTTGTTTTCTTTATCTAAAAAGACCCTTACGTACTCTGTTTATCCAGTGGAAAAATAAACAAACATTGCCCACTACATACGGCCTCCGCGCTTGATATTCCGGTCCGCCAGTCCCCCACGTTTACAATGACCCATAGTGAGATGGTCTTTTTCTGCACCACCATACTGGTCTTTGCAAAAACATACCCCACGAAGAGTTGGTCGTCCACCAGCAACTCTTGTGTGGTCAAGGTAGAACAACAAAGCTCTTTTGGGGTCCAGATGGTGGAGTCACTTCTCTTCCTTAGAGGGATGGGGAGGAGCGGTGAAAGTGAGCAAGGTGACTGATTGTCGCACATGGAAAAGTGTTACCAATTTTAAAAGGAAAGAGGCCCTAGGGCAAATCATCACCAACTTGTCAGGGAATATTGTCAAAAAGTGAGGCTTGGATGATAAATCCTGCAGCTCACTCACCCTCCTGGGACATGCCGGCAGCTCACTCACCCTCCTGGAAGATATAATTGCCACTAAAAATGCTGTTTTAATGGTGTGCAGCCAGAGAAGCGAATTATGCAGGGGCTCAAAAGGAGTGCAATTGAGGAAGGTGAGAACCAAATTAAGGCATAATGAAAGGAGCACATGGGAACATATGTGCAAGGCCTTTCAGAAATCTATGTACAATGGGTGACTTGAATAAGGAGGGTGGGTCTTGAAGCCTCAGGAAGGCAGACAAAGCAGAAAGATGCCCTTTCAGGGTGCCCAGAGTATAGCCCTGCTGGGCAAGTGTCAACATATAAAGCAAAACATCAGGAAAAGAACCAGAAAGAGGGTCAATAGACTTCTTCTGTACAATACATTAAAAATGTCTTCCATCTGCATTCGTACACTGTTTTGGTGGAGGGACCGCTGGCTGCCAGAATAACATTAGAGACTTCGGGAGGAAGGTCGAAAGCTATCAACTGCCGCTGCTCAATCTCCATGCAAAAAGGTGTAGAGTTGACAGGTTCGGTTGGAGGACCCTCCCCTGCTGCTGAGACAGAAGACCCTCCTGAAAGGGCAGCTAGATCGGTGGATCGATACTCATTTGAAAAAGCTCAGGATACCAGACTCTCCTTGTCCAGCCTGTAGCGACAATGATGCCTTGGGCCCGGTCATTCCTGATCTTCTTGGGAAATCTGGGCAGGAGTGGTATGGGCGGAAAGGCGTATAGGAGGCCTGTGCTCCACTCGAGACGAAATAGTCTCTGAGAGAGTGCCACCTTGGAAACTCCAGCGTGCAAAACTGATGACAGTGTGCATCCTCGGCGGAGGCGAATAGATCTAACTACGGCTCTCCCCACTGTTGAAAGAGACTTTGTGCCAACTCCAGATGGAGTCACTAGTAGTGAACCACTAGGCATCGATGGCTAAGTTCGTCCCCCCTGTCATTCAGGGAACTTGCCAGGTGTTGAACCACCAGGAAAATGCCCTGCTGTTCCAGCCATGTCGAGAGACGCCGGGCCTCTTGACAGAGGGTCCACGATTCCCACTCCGCCCGGTTTGTTGCAGTATCACATGGCAATGGTGTTGCCCTTCAATACTTGAACTAGTCTTTCCTTGATGGAAGGTAGAAAGGCTTTCAATGCCAGTCGGATCGCACAAAGCTCCAGCATGTTGATGTGGAGTCCGGATTCTGCCGGAGTCCAAAGTCCTCTGATCTCCACCTCTCCCAGTTGACCACCCCATCCCAGGAGTGACACATCTGTCACTACTGTGAGATCTGGTTGAGGAAGGCAGAGGGGTCTGCCTCTGACCCAATCGAGGTTCGTCGGCAACCACTGCAGGTCTCGTGCAATTCCCTCTGAGATCTACACCATGTCGGAGAGATTACCCTAATGCTGCGCCCATTGGAACTTCAGGTCCCAATGAAGAGCCTGCATATGCCATCAGGCATGTGTTCCTAGCAGGAGGCCATGAGGCCCAACAGGCTGAGAGTCATTCTCACCGTAATCCAGGATAGAGGCTGAAACATCAGTATCACAGCCTGAATATCTTGGAGCTGCCGATCTGGAGGATAGGTCGAAAACGACACTGTGTCCAGAACAGTTAGATCTAAGGGGGCATCTGAGAGGGAGTGAAGTGTGACTTCGGCACCATGATCATGAACCCCAGCGAACGCAGAAGGTTTGCCATAGTCTGGTGGTAGGAGATGACAGTATGGGGCAAGCCCACCTTCAGCAGTCAGTTGTTGAGCTAGAAAAGACCGGCACCACTTATCTGCGCAGATGAGCTTCAACCACCGCCATCACCTTGGTGAACACCCGAGGGGGCACTGGGTGCGGTAAGGCCATAGGGGAGCACGGTGAACTGAAAATGCTTGTGGCATACCGTAAGCTGCAGGTATCACCGATGGGCGGGCAGGACGAGAATGTGAAAACAGGCATCCCACAAGTTCAACGCTACCATCCAGTCTCCAGGGTCCCGTGCAAACAGGACCTGAGCTAATGTGAGCAGCTTGAATTTCTCCTTTTTGTGGAAGTAGTTGAGGGCTTGTAGGTCTAGGATAGGATGAAAGCCCTTTTCCTTTTTCGGGACCAGAAAATGGCGGTAATAGCAACCACACACTATTTCTTGCGCCGGAACCATCTCGATGGCTCCCTTTGTCAAGAGAGCCATGACTTCCTCCTGGAGCAATAGTAAATGATCCTCTGTCAGCCGTTCGTAGGATGGAGGGAGGGAGCCATGGTCTCGAAGGTAAGGGAAAAGCCCCATCGGATGATTCTGGAGGACCCGCCTGTCCAATGTAATATTTTGTCAGTGGCGGAGGTGGTGCCTGATCCTGCCAACCAACTCCATGGTCTGGAAGGGTGATACTAGGAGGGCTTACAGGCTGAAGCTGCCGGGGAGGGAGGGGAGGTGTGGGGTTTGACCAGACCTCTGGTTGCTCGACCCATGTGGTTGTGGAACTTGCATGAGTGGGTGATTGATATAAGGCTGCACAGTTGAAATCCCCTTCCATACCCACAAAAGAAGCGAAGGGCAGACTGGAGACAGAAGGCAGCTCAGAGGCCCAAGGACTAGGCCTTAGCCCGTGAGTCCTTAAAAGCTCTCCAGCACCGTGTCTGCCTTGTCTCTGAAGAGACAGGTGCCTTCAGAGAGCATGTCCATGAGCGAAGCCTGAACTACCGCTGAAAAGCCAGATGTTCTCAGCCAGCCGCAGCTGTGTAAATTGCTCTGCCCAGCGAGTTGGTAGTGTCAAAAACACATCTAATTGAGAACTTTCCAGCATCTCTCCCATCTGATACTGCTTGGGAGAGGATGCCCCAGGCCTCCTTCTGCACCTATGGCAGCACTTGCAAAACCGTTTCTCACAGCGAGTGAGAATAATGGCCTAATAAGCATGTGGTGTTCACAGACTGCAATGCAAGATTGGTGGAATTAAACATTTCCTTGCCTCAACTCTCCAGCCTCTTGGATTCCATGTTCAGGGGAGAAGCAGGGACCACGCCATGGGAAGTAGAGGCTTGAACTACCCACCTCTCCGGGGTGGGATAGGTAATGAGGAAGTTTGGGGCGCTCTTGGCAGGGTGGTGGCAGAGGTCGATCGTCCTGGTCATAGAAGCCCCTGTGCTGGTTTCGGGCCAGGTTCCCAGTAGGACCTCCGTGAGGGATTCATTAACCCCTTCGCCGCAGGGCTAATTCCCCCGCGGTGAGGGGGGGGGGGGGGCTGAGCTCATCATAAGCGCCCAAGGGGTTAAATGGGAGCAAGGGTTATAGGGAGGAAGCTCCCAGCTGTAGCACCTCTGTCAAGAGGTTAGTCTTGTCACCCCTGAGGGTAGCTGAAGATCAAGGCCCTCAGCCACCCTCTGCACCACCAATACACAAGATGCACCCTCCTTCATAGCCACAGTAGGGGCAGAACGCATAACAGCATCTGGTGAAGTATCCAGTCCGCCAGCCTAGTCCAATTCTTCATACCAGTCCATATCTTGATCTGGATAGTGTTAGTATTCTAAAGGGTCATGTGACTCCTTGCATTCTTCTCCCAAGCCTGGCCTATCCGAATAAGGCTCAGGGAGTGGCCTAGGACCTATGGGTCATGCCAACGCCAGAATCAGTATTGGTCGACGCAGTGTTGACTGCGTGTCATCAGGGATAAGAATAGGGCTGGCACTGCCGGTGGGCGCTGGTCTGAAGCCATGGGGGGGACTTTGGCGCAGGAACCGCCGGTGCGGAACCTGATGGAGCCCCCTTTGACCCTGCGGGGCCCGAAGGCATGCCGGAGGAGTCAGGTCATTTAAAAATGAGGTGCATTACATTGAGCAGTGGTTGCTCCGGCTCCCGGAAAATGGAGGAGGTGCGGAGCCGACCCATGCGCCGGCCCTAGAGAACAAGGCCTTAAACACTGATGTTACTCCTTTGCGTTGGCCGATGGACAGGGAAAAGGAGAAGCACACTTCGACATCTTGTGCTTCTTGTGCCTCTTACCTGGCTGTCCTGACGATCTCGAGTGGGACGAAGAGGACATGGAACTCCTGGAGTGGTTTTGGGACCTTCCTATCGATTGAGACCAAAACCTCAGAGGAGTTGGCCTTGCGTTGCCTGCCAGGGTTGCAAGCCGCTTCAGGGGTCTCCTCCACAAAGCCATTGGCGCCATGACCCGGCAGTCGGAGCACAACTTTGAGTCGTGGTCGCGCTCCAGACACAACAGTCAAACCATTTGCAGGCCCGTTACCGACATGGTATGGTGACAGGCGCCGCAAGATTTAAACCCTGACATCTTCCTAGATTACATACTTCCTATGCACCGACAAAAAAGGGTTGACAAAGAGAAGAAAAATCCTATCAAAAAGTGACAGAGGGTAGCTCTCTTCATGGATCAGTGCTTGACTATCGCAGAAAGAAAAGGACTGACGTTAGCGCACTGAGGTAGCGCCTATATAAGTGACTCGGACGTCACTTCTAGCACGGACGAAGCTGACAATGTCACACATAGCAAACTGATGCCACCTAATGGCATGCAGGGGTAATCTTCTGGATCCAGTCTGATGCCTAGGAATTCAAAGGTAAGGAATCTGCAGCTAGATGTCTCAATCAGATATGAAAAATATAAGAAGAATGTTTTTTGGTCCAGGGTTAGTTATATTACTTTACTGTCAGAGAACTTGAGAGAAAATTGAATAGCTGGCAAAAGATTAATTGAGAGTGGGAACATGGGCCCTCAATTGGTGCTAGGGGACCAATATATATTCTGACAATACAACATCTAGCAGCACACGAGAAGTCATTGGACATTACAGAATCCTCACAAAAAAAATACTTGGTGAAAACTGGCAAGGATGGCTGGTAAATACAAGGACTGACGTCATGTCAGGAATTAATCACCTTAGGCTAAGGGTGGCAATAATTTGGCAGTGACAGCTATCTTACACTATTGCCACCATAAGTCAGGGATCTCCATAATTATGCCTGGGATGGGCAGCATTATTCGAGGGATTGCTGCAATAATGTGAAGAGAGACAATAGTATGCCAGGGATGGATACATTAATGGCAAAGCTGTCAGCAATATTCCACGTAATGCTACCTCATTAGAGGGCCATAATGATGTCAGTGATTCTTTCTACAGTGGCTGGGAGGCACGATAACGTCAGGATCACAGTTGGTTCCACAGTTGCAAACATGGGTTCCACAATGACCCTCATGCTAGAATCACACTTTTTCCAGGGTCAACCACCATTTACCCTCAAATGGCCATCATTATCGTAAGGATCAATCCCTAATGCCAAAGAAACGCCCTACCAAACCCCTACAAAAATAAATACCTCTGTCGATGCAGGAATGTCTCCAGCATGGTGTATGGACAGCATGAAACTGAGGGGCATAGCAGCAGCTGGGAACACTAGAGACATACGGGCAACTTTGCACAATCTCAGCCTCTGTGACATACAAATGCACACATACATTCACACATGTGCAACACAGGAAAAGAGACAGACCCCCATCCCTCAGCCACAGTGACGGGTGGGGATGTGCCATGTGGAACCATGTCTCTTCTGAGCTCAGGAGACAGAGCTGCAGCTTTCAGATTCCAGAGCAGAAAGCTGCTCAGGACCATAGCTGTGTGTGCTGCTAGCCTCTCTTAGGTTGCAGGCTAAAGCTCAGTGTCTCCTGAGCCCAGGAAAGGCTAGCAACAATAAAGAAGACCAGGCCATGAAGAGTAGCAAGTGACACGTGGATAGGATAAGGGAGAACAGCACGAATACAGGGACAGGCACAAGCAGGAATCACTGAAGCCCATTTAAAGCTTAGCCCTGGTACTCACATTCTCCCCTCACTGACTTAGAATGTCTGAGGTTCATCCAATGAAGGTAAGTGACAGGAACCCTGGGACAGAGTTACACACTTACTGACAACACCCAGTTACTGTCTTTTTTCCTCACTTGGGGCGGGACGAATAGGCAGCTTCAGTAGACTATCCTATTCTCAAATTGACACACCCAAACAACCAGAATTTAAGATAGCCTCTTCCTGCTGCATCCTTCCTCTGAAGGTGGGACAACGCCTATGCGCAAGATGGGAGGAGTCGCCTGTGCTGCTCTGTATTTAATATATTTTTCAATACTCCTTCTGAAAAGGTCCAAGCATTACCTTGTTATTTGAATAAACGACCTCGACCTCTTTTTTTTACATGCTGTTACATGCATGCTGTTACATGCTGTTCTTGTTGACCTTTTCAAGTTACATGTCTTAGTTTAGCATGGGGAGCCTGTTACAGCAACACTAATGCCCTATTCTTTTAGGTTTTTGCAGTAATTTACAGTTTTATTTAATTGTAAATTATCCCGTATATCTATGTTAATATGGTGCAGTGACCAAAGTTCCATTTAAGTAAAGATGTTTGGTACTCCGGGTTTGTGTGATTCTTTTTTTGTATCTGATTATTGTTTTTATTGTTGTTTCTAGTGGTTTTAAAATTGAGAATTTGTACACTTGATCATTTACATGAGTACGTTATGTATTTATCCCAGTTTGCTGAAATTTACTAATTAATTATCTTGCTGCACCACTGTTTTTTTATTATACCAAAGTCTGATTGTCTTTTCTTTCTTAATGGTGTTGTTTTATTCTGTTGCGTAATGTTGTATTTTTCCTGCATCTTTTATGGCCTGTTATAGCGAAAAAATGAATTATTGATGAAGTAAAGAAAATGATGGCGTAAAAGAATTAAACACCACCGAGGCAATACTGTCCCGCCATGACAGCTCTCCACTTGATACGACTAAATATCAGGGCGTGTACATAAAGACCGCCCAATCACTAGAATGTTCCCTAGCCACACATACCTGATTCTAGATACTTCCGTAAGGATTCCTCCAGTGATGGCACAGGAAGAGGCGGCAGTGAGTCCTGATACTGAAATGTCCGCTCCTCTGTCGCTTCAGATGGATTTGCCATTCTTTAAAATCTAAGACAAAACAATATAGATTTTCGTTAATAAAAGATACATCTCGAAACAAATCACAGTTATACTTTTGAATTTGCGTTTTAAAAAAGGTGTTGGGTTGGGCAGGGAGATGAGAATCGTTAGAAACCAGTTTGCCTTGCCTGGCAGGCTTTATCGTGTATACTTAACTTGAGTTTGTTTTGCATTTGGAAAGAAACACATGTATTATGATCAGCATGACAAACGAACTAGCAGGTTTCTTGATGTCAAAACACCAGGCATATTAGAAGCCGCCCCTGGAAAGTGAAGTCCTCCGCGTGCACTGAAAATTGAACTTCCGGTTCATTGTGATTTGCTTTCAGTGTTGAACTCTTCTTTCACTTTACAGATATCCATAGTACCGCAAAGCATATACTTCTCATGCACAGCTCAGGGGCGGCCTTAGGCATGTGCAAGCTGTGCACCTGCACAGGGCCACCAAAACCCAGGGGCCACCACGCCAATATATATCCTTAATATAATAATCCTTTGAGGATGGACACATATTTGCGTGGCGGCCCCTGGCAGGGATTTGGCGGCCTCCGGCTCTGTTCCACTTCCAAACACCCTGTCCCCAACCCCCTCTTCACTGGCCTCTGTGCTCCGCCCCGCCCAGACCCCCTATTCCGGGACCCCCCCCCCCTACGCACCCTGCCCAGGGCCGCCATGAGTGTAGAGCCGCCCCTGCACAGCTGATGGCATCATAACAATATGCCTTACAGCAATGCAATCAAAAACGGACCTAAATGAACGCTATCGTCTCTCATTGCTCAAAACCAGCTGTATCATACCCCGACAATCTGCCTCAAACTCGCCACCTCTTGTGAATCTTGGCATACCTGCAACCAGGACTCCATCAGACTGGAGACACATTAGTGTAAAAAGAAAAAAAAGAAAAATATCAGGGCTTCATCATCTATGCATCCATGATCTGATAGGACATCCTACTCCCAAGCATGGCAACTAAAGAGTCTCATCTTTAGATGCTACATCATGATGCGATTACAATGAAAGTCCACTCTTACGCTCTAGGAACACAGCGACTCTGGCAAGCACTATCAACTTAAAGCAGTATTATGCTATAAAAATATCACATACATGCAAGGGTGCAGCGTTTCACTGATAGCACGTGGAATCCGTGTTCAATCTATCAATCAATCACCAAATTTGTATAGCGCGCTACTCACCCGTAAGGGTCTCAAGGCGTTGGGGGCGGGGGGTGCTACTGCTCGAACAGCCAGGTCTTGAGTTGTTTCCTGAAGGAGAGATGGTCCTGGGTCAGCTGTAGGTTAGTGGGGAGGGAGTTCCATGTCTTGGCTGCCAGGTAGGAGAAGGATCTTCCTCCGACAGTGGATTTCCGAAATCGTGGGACGGAGTCGAGGGCGAGGCTGGCGGATCGGAGCTAGCGGGTGGGTGTGTAGAATGGTAGAATGTGAGGCGGCTGTTGAGGTACTTCGGGCCCATGTCGTGGAGAGCCTTGTGTGCGTGGTTGGGGAGTCTGAGCGTGATCCTCTTGTTGACGTGGAGCCAGTGAAGGTCTTTCAGGTGGGCAGAGATGTGGCTGCGGCGAGGGATGTCCAGGATGAGTCGTGTTATGCAGGCAAGAGGTGTTCAAATGTTCTTAATCTAAGTACAGACTGGGTTGCCCACAGGCTATGTCGAACAGCGGCACCCCAGTGGGAGCAGCAAGATGATGTAAGTAAAATATCTAATTTAGAATGGCTTAACATAAGAGGATATATAAATATCCATTTCCGCTTAGCAGTCAAGACAAAATCCAAATTAACATGTTGAGATACCAGCTGGTTCTTAAGGATGTGTACCCACTTAGTGTTGTTTGTGAATGTATCAAAGAAATCGCCACACTGCAAGCTGCCGCTGCTGGTAGATACGAAATGACGAAGAGTAGACCCTTTGAACTGCTGGTGCAGAAGTGTTTATTTAATTCATGCCAGCGCGTCCGCCATGACGCGTTTCGCCTCGGGTAGAGCTTGATCACATTGTGAATGTATATAAACAACAAAAGAGTAATTCCGAATAACTGTATTTGCACAAAGCAAGAGTAGCGTTTGCTTTTAAAAAGGACCCTCACTCACCAACCTAGGTGCTCATTAGGATGGCGGACGGACCTGCGTCCATCGGCAACCCCAGAGTAGGAGGGACTGTCCGCAGGGGCAGCGGCAGCGGTTCCTCCGTGCAGATTAGGATGTGACCACCACCCTGGCGGTCACATCCGCAATATTTAACATTGCGGCGGGTGCTGCTTGAAGCAGCACCCGCCGCAAGGTTAAATATGCATGCTTCGCATTTGCATGCACAAAGCGGCAGGCACTGCGCGGCGCCTGCTGCTTCGTGCATACAAATGCAGGGGGGTACCATAGGTACCCCCCATGTGCACCCCCACCCTTCACCCTGGGGGCCCGCAACGGGCCCCCAAAGAAATCTCTGTATGCCTTTCCACGGCGGAGAAGCCGCCGTGGAAAGGCATCAGTTTTCTCACATCCTAATATGGCTGGCGGTGTCTGTTAGACACCGCCTCCATATTAGAGCTTTTCCGCCGCGGTCGTAAGGCGACCGTGGCGGGAAAGCAGCGGACGGTCTTCCTGACCCCCCAGCCATCCTAATCTGGCGGGGGGTCTTTGAATTGTCCGCAGCGGTTTTTCCGCATCCTCCGGGCCGGCGGACACTTCGGCCGGCCCGGAGGATGCGGGAAAACCGCAATCCTAATGAGGGCCCTAGTCGGGTTCCCACCCAAGTGGCCAAATGTTTTTTGTGAATGGAAAAAAGCAAGCACAAAGTGAATGTAGGTAAAAGGCAACGGTTCAACGAATCATTTGAATCAGAGGGGAGAAATAGATGTGTGAGAAAATATCCAGGTCAACGGTTCAAATGAAGATTGGAATGGTTTAAGTGCTATAACCATGAACTCTTTGATAAAGACAAGATGTCAGCCATTTGGCACGGGTACCCCCTTGAGTTGCACATTTCTCGAATCGTTGGACGTTATGTGGATGGTCAATGGCTCACATATTGCGGAGAGGTCCAAAAGCATCAGAACACTATCTCTATCCTCATTCACTCTTATTTTTGAGTCATCAAAGAATGATTTCACTTTTCAGCCTGGGCCTTAAAGCCTGCCTGGACGGTCACCTGAGTGAGAAAACCTTTTCGGAGTTTCGTTGAAGCTGTGCTTGACTGCTCTTTCTAAAGGTTTACCAGAAAAGCCCAAGAGAGGAAAAGGTCAAAAGTTTGCTGTGTCTGGTAGATCTATGAGTGGCTTTTTGAGGAACGTTTGTCAAATGCAATCATAAGATTGTCATGTACCAAACCTGTGATCACACAGCAAGGAAGCAAGTGACTGCTTCCAGTCAACAGGAGTGGTCACAGCTCCTCAACATCAAGGGCTAGTCAAAGATCCAAGAGTAGAAACTGATTTTTCTGACTGTTGAGATGAAACCTTTTGAAGGTGACTTCACAAAGCCATTCAAAAATAGGTAATGATGGCCAGGTAACTGACTGGGAAACTTTAAAAAAGAAGTTCCAAAGCAAAGGGGTGCTCGGCAATAATACATGGCTAATCGAGCACTGAAATGATTGGTAAGTAGTTAGCAGATGTCTAAAGGCAGTAGAGCCTGCAAGCTTGTTGCTTACAGGATTTTAAACTTCTAATACCAAAAATAATTATTTAGGAGGAATGTATGACATTACAACGCATACATTCACAATGCGGTATTTTACATCACGTTCGTTAAAACGCAAGTCATTACAACGACTTGCGCTGGGGGGCTCTGGACTTAGGAATAGTATGATTTACTATTCCAACTCCAGCCTACGTAACAGTAGGGAAGATGTTGGAATAGTAAATCATACTATTCCTTAGCTTAGAGCGCCAACCAGCACAAGTCGTTGTAATGACTTGCGTTGTAACGCCCGCAATATCAACATATGGAGGTGTAACGACTGCGTTGACAGGTCGTTTTCCCTTTAGGAGTCATATTGGTGGCATTAAAATAGAGGTAGAGATGAAGGTTTTTCTTCTAGACCACAGTGATTGGGGATGGAAATGTGCTGTAAAAGTAAGTTGGGAATACTCCAAATTGGACAGATTAAGATCTTGCCTACCCTCATGACTGGACATTGCTGCAGTAAAGTAGGGCCATACAAACATGTACTGAGGTCGCCAGGGACAATCAGTGGGCTGGAGGAAGTGGAATGCTGCATAAATAGGTCCCAATAGAATTAAAAATAAAAAGATGGAGTAGTAAAGTATACGCGTCAGGCCATGGACTTCAAAGGGATGTTAAGCTGCCTGCTTGGTTTAAATAGAGTTGTTACTCACCTGCAGTGCTGTGCGGCCTCAAACTTCTGGGCGTTTTTGGTTACATGTTATGCGGCGGTTCCAGGCTGCAGAGGGATCACACTGCCCACAACCAATGGGCATTAGGAGAGAGGAAGCTACCTCTTTCTGAAGCTGCAGGGAACCTTTAATGAAGCCGGCAGAGTCTCATCCAAGGCTCAATGGAGGGCCGAGAAAAATTGTCCCTAATTAGCTGCAGCGGAGGTAACCCACTAGAGGGCATTAATTGGCAAAATGAGACATCAAATCCCAGCGTGCATTTAAAAATGAACTGCCACCAAAGGAGGAGCACTGAAAGCCCCCCATTATGGAAACACGCAGGGGAGATGCGGTAGCCACTAATCACCTCCGCTGACATGGCCTCTGAGGAGATGCAAACAGCGGCATCGAAACGCGTCAGGCCATGGACTTCAAAGGGATGTTAAGCTGCCTGCTTGGTTTAAATAGAGTTGTTAATCACCTGCAGTGCTGTGAGGCCTCAATCTTCTGGGCATTTTTGGCTATATATATATATGTATATATATATATATATATATATATATATATATATATATATATATATATATATATATATATATATATATATATATATATATATATATATATATATATATATATATATATATATATATATATATATACATACATACATACATACATATATATATATATATATATATATATATGTATATATATATATATATATATATATATATATATATATATATCTTCACTGAAAAAACCATAGGTTTCACACCAGTTATAGTTAGGAATTAGCATTTAAAAAACCTGTGAAATTCACTGAAAAAACCATAGGTTTCACATCCGTTAGAGTTAGGAATTAGCATTTAAAAAACCTATTAAATTCACTGAAAAAAACATAGGTTTCACACCAGTTATAGTTAGCAGGACATTTTACTGACATAAAACCATTGAAATTACCACGTTATAGTTAGTTGGACTCACTATAACTTGCGCGCCTGCAATGCACTGCTGATGACGTCACATATTACATCACTCATGAAATGGTCAGTGACATCAATCATGACATCACTGATGACACCATCCAGTGAATGTGTGTCTTTCTGAAAAATAAATATGTTTTATATATGCATATGAAAAAGTACGATGGAAGAATAAATGTTTAAATAAGTGTCTTAATGAATGTTTTTTTTTTTAAAAATTGATTGGTTAACTGGCTTATTGTTAGCGAGTATTGTTTAAATATTTAAATGTTTGTATCAGTTTTTCACTTTGTGTATAAGTGGCTGCATGGGTTGGTGAGTAGCTACATGTGTGTGTATATGGGTTATTAGAATTTTTTTTAGTATCAGTATGAGTGTCTGTATGGTTTGGTGGGGGTGTTACTTAACACATAGATGCATCAATGACTGACTCACTGTTTCTATGTGTTTTGAAGACAGCATATGTGCAGGACTGTATGGGTGGATGTGTGTGTATATGTCTGTGTGAGTGAGTGAATGACTGTCTCACTAGTGTCTTTATCAATAACTATATATGTTTTAATCTAGTATATGTGAGTATTGATGTATATAAGTGAGTATATGCGAGAGTGAGAGATTGTAAGAGTTCCTGTTTAAATAAGTATGGGTTTCTATAAGTGATTGTTTAAGAGAGTAAGTATGTGTAAGTTTCCTTAGTGGTAAGGTGGTAGTGTGTGTATAGCTGTATATGCAAATAAATGGATGTTCAATAGTTTATTTGCATGTGTGATTATGTGTGTGAGTAACTTTTGGATGACTGTCGGTGTGTAACAGGATGTATAGGTGTATCACTACATATGATGAATGAGTATATGTATGAGTGACTATATAGAACTGTTGGTGAATGAGTGGATGTGTATCTAGATGGCAGAATTACTGAATTGGTTGTTGTAACTGGTATGGGTATCTCCATTTCTTTGAAAATGTTAGTTTCTATTTTTGAATATGTGTTTCAAGGGTTACATTACACTGAAAGGAGGTCTCTCACTCTGTCACAAGGATGGTGTCATCAGTGATGTCATGAGTGATGTCACTGACCATGTCATGAGTGATGTAATATGTGATGTCATCAGCAGTGCATTGCAGGCGCGCAAGTTATAGTGAGTCCAACTAACTATAACGTGGGAATTTCAATGGTTTTATGTCAGTAAAATTTCCAGCTAACTATAACTGGTGTGAAACCTATGGTTTTTTCAGTGAATTTAATAGGTTTTTTAAATGCTAATTCCTAACTATAACGGATGTGAAACCTATGGTTTTTTCAGTGAATTTCATAGGTTTTTTAAATGCTAATTCCTAACTATAACTGGTGTGAAACCTATGTTTTTTTCAGTGAATTTCATAGGTTTTTTAAATGCTAATTCCTAACTATATATAAGGCCCCAAACCTACGTTTTTTTCTTTGAATTTCAAAATTTTGTTAATAGCAAATGTCTATAGCTATGAAATGTAATATTTTTGAAAATGAATGAATCCTATATTATATTTGTATTTAAAACAATTTTTTTAATATATATATATTTTTTTATTTATTTATTTATTTATTTTTGCCCTGGAGCGCTCGCATGGCGCGCCCTGGTGAGCGCCCCGGAAAGCGTAGTCTTTTGAAGCGCCCCAGGGTGCGCTCCGGAGAGCGTCCCGTTAGCGCTATTGCCGCGAACGAAAACATCATCGTGACGTATCGCGTAGCCGTGTCCACGTGATACGCACGGCGTAAGCGCACCCGGAAGCACTCGAGCGAATACGATCGTGCAACGTAAACATCCGTTGCGCTTACGCGACGCGCGCCCCGGGGGCGCGACGCGTAAGCGCTTCGGGTCATGTGACCTGAAAATAACACTTTTAATTGGTGCAGAACAGTTTTGGTTTCATAATGATGAAATCCCTGGCCTTGTGACCTGAAAATAACACTTCTCATTGGTTCAGGACTTTTTTTTCCAAATGATGAAAGACCCCACCTTTTTTCCTTATTCTGACTTTGTCCTTTGACTTAGGAAGACCTGTTTTGCAATCTTTGAGGTATATTTTGTACTTTGAAAGGGCTACAGTAGCAGCAGCAGCTGGAGCATCTGCACCACCACCACCACCACAACCACCAAGAGGACCACCACAAGATTACATTGGTGGTCAACAAGAGGAGGAGGAGGAGGAGAAGGAGGAGGAGGATGAGGAGGAGGGGAGGAGAAGGTGGCTGCAAGAACACAATACCCCATACCAGCCAAGACCACACATTGTATGGGAGTTTTTTTCGATCCCTGAGGGCAAGAAAAAAGTCAATGCGGCCAAGGTGACTTGCCTAATCTGTGGCATGGAACTTTCAAGGGGGAACCCTAACAAAAAATACTCTTTTGGAAACAACACCATGATTTGCCACATGCAGCTCAGGCATCCGATCAACTATTCTGCTGCAGAGATGAGGGAACTGGCCAGTAACACTCCCCAATCTTCAAGCACCACCTCCAAAAGAAAGCAACACACTCCATCGGGACCAGAGGCAAGTGAGACGATCCCTTGCATTCAGCCACGGATTGGGGATTTCCGAATAACATGTATTCATTGTGGTAAGACCATCTCCTATGGTGAACTGAGCATAAAGCTCATCGTCCTTGCTGGGGACAACCACAAATGCCCCAAAAAACCCTAATTTTTTCTTATTTTTTTTTTTGCTCCAGTTGAGCCATTTTCAATTCCCTGTTTTTCGTTTCTCCCCATAAAAATAACAAAAAAAATATAAAATAGTTCATAAAAGCCAAAAAAAGTACAAAATGTTCCAAAAACACTACAAAAAATATAAAACAACAAAAAGAAGAAAAAAAACTGTTATTTTTAGAACTATCTCCAATTCATAAAAAAAGGCTACATTTTTTAAAAACTCTGTCATTCTTCTTTCCCCATGGGCCGCTCCCCGGTCCGCTCCCCGGTGCGCGTACCGGGCGCTCCCTCCGCGCAAATAATAAAAAAAATATATATATTTTGCACCGCGGGGCCCTTTCATAGCCCCCACATCAAACCTAGGGGGTCAGGGGGGGTCTACCCTGCCCCTTATGGTCATTTCCCACTTTTTTTTCCACCTCGTGTGTCTCTATCCTACCGAGACACAAGATGGCGGCCGGTCCAGACTGTTTCGAATGTTTACAGACACCCGAGATCCAATCAGCTTTCCGTGCGCACCTCGCGTGTCGCGCCCGCTGCGCTCCCTGGTGCGCGTACCGGGGCGCGGCCATAGATATATGTATTTATTTTTTAACCTAAATTACTCAAAATCCACTGGAGCACATATCTTGAGACATAGCAAAGGCACATCGGGCTACCAGTCCCTACAATTTTTCCAAGTTTGGTGGAAATCCATTCAGCCGTTCGGGCTAAAAGTGAGTTTGACCGCCCTATGGAAATTAACATGGAGAAAAAACGTTTTGGGACCCCCCTTTTATCTCAGCCCCTGCTTGACCAATCCCCCCCAAATTTTCAAGGAAGGACCGGAGTTCCGCGAGGCAAATTTGAGGAAATTTTCAGGCAGATTCGTCAACCGGCGCGAAAGTTATTCACAATAGAATTTTGAGATTTTGCATTGAAAAAAATCCTAACTATAACTACCTACATATATATATGCTTTCCGAAAAGGCTCCTGCTGGTGATCCCTCGCTATCAAGGGGTGGCTGGTGTCCGGCGGAGCAAGCACAAAATAATATCTCCAAACAAACGACGTTCTAAACCAGCACTCGGGCACCCGAAGAACCACAAATCACAGGGTTAGTCCGTAAAAAGTGTAAGGTTTATTAACACCATAAACCCAACGTGACGCCCCAGTATATGAGTAAATGAAGTGCTGTTTGTATAAGTGTTATGGGTAGTGTTTTAGGGTTTAGGGTACTGTAGTGGTGTTTGTGTACTGAACGGGTTGTGCTGCGGATAGATTTAGGGTTTAAGGTAGTGCTTTGGTCTTTGTGTAGAGTAGGGGGTCGTGTTGGTGGAAGATTTAGCGTTTAGGGTAGTACACTGGTGTTTGTATCGTGTAGGGGTCGTGCTGAGGGTAGTGTTTTCAGGTTTAGAATAGTGCAGTGGTGTTCGTCTACTGTAGTGGATAGTGTTTTAGGGTTTAAAGTAGTGCAGTGGTGTTTATGTAGTATAGAAGTTCATGCTGGGGGTAGTGTTTTAGGGTTTAGGGTAGTGTAGTGGTGTTTGTGAAATGTGGGGTTGTGCTGGAGGTATGTATGTACATTACACTATGACCACCCAAAGCACAATTATCAGTAGTAACCACCAATAAATTCCAGGTGATGTTATCAGCAGAATGCTAGGAAAACGTTTATGAATATTAAAATCTTCTAATCAAGTAAAATTCAAATCATTACATGCAGTGTGCCACAAATGATATTACCACAGCAGTAAGTTTCCTCAACTAAGATTTAAAGTGGATAAACATGTTTCATGTGACAGACCCATATGCCAACGCTGCAGCTTCCACATGCAACACCCTCCACATACTCAGCAAGACCTTCAAATAGACCCACCCCCGAATAAATGAAGACCATCACCCAAGCACTCATCACCAGCAGGCTGGACTACGGAAACACCGTCTATGCCAGAATCAACAAATTTCTACTCCATAAACTTCAGACTGTTCAGAACACCGCAGTCAGGCTCATTCTCAGCATCCCACGACAAGACCACATTACCCAGCATAAACAACCACTCCACTTGCTCCCCGTCGAAAAAAGAGTGACCTTGAAGCTGCTCATACACACCTATAAAGCCCTCCACAATACCGGACTCCAATACCTCAATCTCCTTCTACACCCCAAAAAGAAACCTCTACTCCGCTGACCATGCCTTGGCCGAAATCCTCTGTTTCTACAGAACCAGACAGGAGGCACACCCTTCTCCTACATCATGGTCAAGACCTGGAATGAACTCCCCCTCAGCATCAGATGAACACCCACACTGAAAGCATTCAGGAAGAGCCATAAGACCTAGCTTTTCAAAACACCAAAGCTGCACAAATTCCCCCCACATACTCCCTCAGCGCCTGTAAACCCTCACAGGTGAGTACTGCGCTCTATCCACCCCTAATGGATTAATTGATACACCACCACAGTGTGTGTTTGAGTGTTATCAACAGGCCCTGCCATTCGTTTGGCTGTCTGTAACTCTTAAGGGTAGTGAAATGAGCAGTACTACCTTCCTTAATATGCACAGAATCTCTGAGATTGGCTTGGTTTGGCTTCACCTCTGAGAGCTATTTTCAGAGTGCTGGTGAGCTACCAGTCGCTCCAGAGCTACTAGTTGGAGAACCCTGGTATGTATAGAGAGGGGGGAATTGTAGTCCTGAAGCACAAACGTGAAGGTTATTACACCACTACATGCATAATACATAGCACTTTGAATCACTCCATTCCCTAAAGCCTGGCTCAGTGCATGAGTACATGGTTACTGACTGAATGATTACATTAATATAAGTAAAGACTCTGGGTGAATTTTTGATTGGTTGACTTTTACTTTAGTGAATGAATTACTACATGGTACTGAAAGACTCATTTTGAAATTGCAACAGCAGTCACACTGTGTTTGCTGGAGTATATAGATTCTGACTGGGGAACTATAAGCCTAAAGCACAAGTGTGAAGGAGGTTACACCATCACATGCATAATGCATAGTAGTTTGAAGCACTGCATACCCTAAAGTCTGGCTTACTGCCAGAGTGTACGTACTTATGTAACTGCAAACACATCAACCAACCATTCTCTCTCAATTTTGCCAAATGGACACTGATTCAAAGTGTAATTCTAGACAAATAACAGTATCCCTTGCAGTGTATAAAGAAAGAATAAAAATATTAGATAAATAAATGTATTAAAACTCGCAGTAAT
The DNA here is from genome assembly GCF_964263255.1 of Lissotriton vulgaris. NCBI lineage: Eukaryota > Metazoa > Chordata > Amphibia > Caudata > Salamandridae > Lissotriton > Lissotriton vulgaris. The sequence continues at coordinate 857,768,047 of NC_141698.1, forward strand.
GGAATTAAATAAATTAATAGTCGGGTATAAATTAGAATACTCAAAGTTTAACAGAGAGTATCTCTGACACGGGATGCAGGGAAAATAGAGGTTTAGGGTAATGAAGAATAATAAAAAAAGTTTTACAAAAAATGGGAAGTTACTAGAATGATTAGTCGAAAAAAAGGGGAATGAATGTTAATACCCGTATTAAAAAAAGTAACCTATAGAAATGCTTTAATGAGAAAAACAAATTTAAATAAAGCATTTTAGAAATTATATGAAAGTTAAAAAGTATGGAAAAAGGCACGATTACATAAACCCATGACGCACTAAAACAGTGGAAATGAGAACACCTGTCAACTGAAAAACGTGACTTAAAAGTGGGAGGAGTAATAAATTGATCCCATAGAGTGTTAAGTAACCAAAAAGTATATAAACCACACCCGTGGGATAATTAGTTTCGTTTCAGAGAATCAAAACGGGCGAAGAAACTACGAGCAAGGTAATGGTTCGGGGCAGCGGAAGCATCTTGAGAATATCCTTCATTTCCTATATCGAAGAGAGGTAAATTATCTGAATGGGTATATGTTTGATATGTATAAAAAAAGAAAGCAAAAGAATGTAAATGATTATCGAATGTGGTATGATTAAGTTTGAATGGAATATAATAACAAGTTGACGAAAGAACCATTACAAGAAATATTAATTAAGGAATTACTACATGCAAAGTAATAATTAGGAGCAATGCCACCAACTTGAATTTATCTTTCATTTCCACCGAGGGATCATATTATTAATGTATATTTTAATTTATATATAACTTTATGATCCTTCTGCTGGAGTTGGATGACTTTCAACAGAGGATTTCAAAACATAATAAATAATATTTTTTTTTGTATGCAAGTATTTCGTAATGATTGAAAAATGTAGTATAAATAAACTATCTACGAAAAAACGAAATACTTTGGAATAAAAGAGAATACTCTTTATCTTCTAGAGTGAAAATGGGCTAAAAGTATTTATATTGAGTAGTGCTTTCACCAATTTTCACTCGTGAAGAACAGAAGGATTATCTTCGCAAGCACTTTTTTTGAAAAAAATAATATAATTGTGGCTTCAAATGTTAATAATTCTTTCCGTTTTTAAAAATGATTGTTAAATGTAATATTGAAATAAAACGTACATAAAAAAAGAAAGATGAAGTAGTGAGGGAGTGTTTGTCATAGCACTTCTTTTCTACTTTATCTGAATGTAAAAAAAGCCCAAACATTTAAATAGAAATGATGGGGCAACACTTATATAATGTACACATAAGGAATGAGTGCTTATGATAAAATAAAATAAATGTGGTCCAACACGTGATACCAATGAATGAAAAAGAGATTTAGCATTTCACCGAAGTGATGAATAATAAAAGACTCAACAAAAATATTTTGAAAACTTGTGCATTTTTCTTTCAAGGATAGTTTGAAGAATTATACATTTAATGAAAGGACAAAGTATTCCACACTAAAGGAGAAAAGTTAGCACAATTATGATTAAATAGAATAGTATTTTTAAATACCTTCACAGTCAACAAACTTGTAAGCACAGTAGACAGTTTAAATTACAAACACCCTACCACAACTGGGGGCATATTATCAAGAAGGGTTTGAAACTCATTATAAAATAAAGTGCGTCACAAAATGGGCTGCATACATGGTGAGGGTATCGTAACGTCACATAGAAAAAACAAGCCAATCAACATTAAGATCAGGAAAGTAGAGTTAAACACACAACAACCAATCAAATGTTTTTCAAAATCTGCGCAAGGAAAGGGATTGATCGGTAATACATCTTCTTACAATGCTTCACAACCAATGAAAAAGAGGTGTAGAAGGTTTCTGTTTTTAACATACGAACAAATCGGATGATTTTGCAAGTACACGCAGCAACAGGTAATTATTAAAGATGACTTGCTTTCGCAAGACCCCCGAAAGGTTTCTTGTAGAATAAGTACGCAATTATCTGCCAGTCCCCATTTAATGATCAACCAGGCTCTCAAGCCTAAACACGTCGGAAATCATCTCTCGTCACTTTCTCCTCTTCCAGGTTCACCGTGAAAGTGCGTGTCTCCTTCTCTTTTAACTCCTTTCTTTTTCATAGTAATTGTTACTCATACAGCATCCAACAAATACCCCACAGATGCAACCCCCTGGATTTGCAATAGTAAATTTTACTCATACACTATCCAACACATACCCTACAGATGCACCCTCCTGGAGTTAGAATAGTAATTGTTACCCATACACTAACATGCACTTACCCTGCAGATGCACCCCCCCTGGACTTAGAATAGTAATTGTTACCTCTACACTGACCTGCACTTACCCTACAGATGCACCCTGCTCTCTCTTTCAGAATCGAAACCAGATTTACAACACCCTTGCACCACTTTTGCGTCACTTTTTCCATCTTAACAGTAATGCAGGGATCCGGCGGGAGACATTGTGGTTCCCCCCACGGTCCCCAACATTTTTTATAAGACCCGGGGATAGGGTCCCCGGGGATATTAGAAATTATTGATAGGGGCTAGTTGTACGGAAAAATTAAAAGTTACGCACCCAGCGCAGCGCTCAGTGCGGACCCCTGGTGTACTTGCGCTGGATGCACAACTCATAATCTCTAGGGTGCACGACTCCAGCGCCTTTGCTGCACAACTTCTACATGTTTGGGAACCATCATTGCTTTTCCACATGGGGAGCTACTAACATGCATCTCCCGAAGTGGAAAAGCAATCTGATTTACAGTTTGAAAGAGAACACATTTCCTTGCTACGGGAGGGCGGGATGGACACCCAGGACACTGCAGGAACTGGCCCTCCCACAATACATAAAGCTCCGGGTAGTGGTGGTCCCCGAGGCTTTGGAGACCTTGCAGCCCCCAACAATTTTTTTTGTAGCCCCGGGGGGTAACGGGCCCTCGAGTGCTCCAAGAGGGGGGCCAAGCAGTCCCCCTCCCACAATACATAAAGCCCCGGGGGTGGTGGTCCCCGCGGCTTTGGGGACCTTGGACCCCTCCCCCCACCATTTGTTTCTTTTTAGCCCCGGGGGTGACGATCCCCGGGGCTGGGGGCCCCTCTGGGCATAAAATGAAATCATTTTGCCCCCAGTATTTATCCCCCCGGGGACTAATTATAAAAAAAAATTCCTTTATTTTATTTATTTTACTGCACAGTCCGTGCACCCTACATGCACCTTCTGGGTTTAAACAAAAATAAAAATTGTGGGCCCTGGGGGTCCTTCTGAGACCCCCTAAGCAGGTCTACAGGGTAAAATTATTTCTAGCCTGCCCCCTTTCTCCATTTTGCACACATATTGCTCTGACTTCCTCAGCCTCGCTTCTACCGAGGCACAAAATGGCTGCCAACAGTTCCTAGTTTTGAATATTGACAACCACTTGACAGCCAATTAGCATTCAGCGCGTAATCGGAAGGGTGCGCTTATGGTACCATGACAATCCTTGCACACTCCGCGGATCCACTGCGCCCATAGATATATAAATGACTTTAACTGTAATTTTCTAAGGAACTACTGAACAGATTGACACCATATAAGCAAAAGGCACAAGTCTAAACTGAGAACTACCTCTTTGCCGAATTTGGCGTAATTCCGTTCAGCCGTTCAAGCTGTAGCTGTGGCTAAAGGTCCTATGGGAAATGGCATGGGGAAAACACGTTTTTGGACCCCACTTTTTTCTCGGCCCCCACTTGATGAATCACCCCGAAACTTTCAGGTTAGGAGCGGACCAGAGATGGCCAAAAGTTTGGAAATTTTCGCAAAGATTCATCAATCGGCGCCAAAGTTATTGGGAATAGAATGTTGCGGATTTCCTATGCATAATAGGTCCTAACTATAACTACCCACTGGCGAACGACCGGTGGGTAATACATCTCTTTATATATATATATATATATATAGATATATATTACCTAATCGCGGTCGCCAGTAGGTAGTTATAGTTAGGGCCTAGTTACCATATGAAAATCACAACATTCTATTCCCAATAACTTTGGCGCCGATTGACGAATCTTCGCCAATTTTTTAAAACTTATGGTCCGCTCCCATCTTGAAAGTTTCGGGGTGATTCTGCAAGCGGGGGCCGAGAAAAAAGGGGGTTCCCAAAATGTGTTTTCTCCATGCAATTTTCCATAGGAAACTTTAGACACGGCTACAACCTGAACTGCTGAACAGAATTACACCAAATTAGGTAAAAAGGTAGCCCTTGGTTCAGAAAGAGCCATTTTTTGTTAAATGGTGTAAATCCGTTCAGTCGTTTTTTTAAATATTAATGGAAAAAGAAATATACATATCTGGGCGGACCCTAACCACACATCTCATCGTGAGATTTGGCTGTCAGCACTTCATGTCCAAGAAGTGTTGGCAGCCATCTTGGGACCAATATACATGATAGCACCTCATTAAAAACCATTGCAGTTAATAGAAGGTTTTAAGACTTTAGTTACATTATAAATCATTTGTTGATTGTACCATACTCATTTTAGGAATTGCGGTGTGTTCTAAGGTGAATTTACCATGTGAAAAAGCCTTCTGCTGGTATATCATGAATCATGTTTGAGAGAAAACTATTTTCTCATGCTTTTCCCACAGAGGTTTGGAAGGTGATCTATCAGCTAAACTGAGAGTATATTTTCTGTAAATTCACATTATCTTTTTCAGTCATGTGAGAACGAAGTCTGACATTCTCAGTAAAACATGTACATCCAACAAGGGCAGAGACTGTCAGTTGATTCCTTTGTGTTCTACTGCAGCTTCCAGAGTGTTCTAAAGAACAACTAGAGCGCTAACAGTCCTACTTTTGACAAACGTATTGCACACCTGAAGCCATCTTAAGTGGAATAAAGTAGTAACTCTTAAAACATTTATTTTAAAAAGGAACAAAATGAGGGGGTTCGTGTTGCCATACAAAGTATGATTAGTACTGCAGAAAGAAAAATTAGGGCACATTTTGAGTGACTTCTCAAATCCTCTTCTATTTCATTAAAAATTCTGACATGCAGACTAAAACATGCACTTTCAATACCAGCAGCAGACTTCCATGGTGAGCAGTACCTTTACTACAGTGATCTAATAAGCAACTAACTAACATTCTGAATTTATGGCAAATGTGTGACACACCTGAATGCCTTCTTGATGGAATCAAAGTAAAAAACTGAAAGTATTTCTTACTGAGGAAACTGTAGTAAATGCGGAAATTAGGAAACTTAATAACACATAAGTCTCCCAGAGACAAAAGAGCCCAAATGTAGCACAAATAACACCCAGATGTAGTTCAAGTATAGCCCAATGACAGAATGTCCCAGAGTGTTCTAAAGAGCAACTAGAGCGCTAACAGTCTTACTTATGACAAAGTATGGCACACCTGAAGCCATCTTGATTGAAATAAAGTGGTAATTGAAGGCAGGTAGGAGGGTGCAGAGGCAACACTTTGACCACACTGGGCAGGTAGGAAAGGCAGTGGCAGCACAACAGACTATGGAGGGCAGTGGAAAGGGGGCAGGGGCAACAAACCAACAATACAGGACTGGCAAGAGAGGCTGTGGCAATATAATAGACCATTGTGGGCAGAAGGAAGAGGCAGTGGTAGTACAACCATACATGCCAACAGACCCGATTCAGCCAGGAAACGTCCAATGTTTTTAAGCCCAAATGGGCTTTATTTGATCTGTCTCCTATCTACAATCTCTTCTTTTTCAATGTAAGTCAAAGGGGAAAATCAATACCCCAGTTTTGTTTTCAAAATCTCAGTCTTACCAAGTTCGAAATGTTAGCAAGTATGGTACATTTGATCATGGAAGGCAGGAGGAATTGTGGTAGGGACAAGGACTCGGAATAGGGGTCTGCACATGGAAACCGTGGGCTGGGGGCAAGGTGGCAGGGCAGGCGCAGCAATATGACCATGGAGGTCAGGCAGGATGGGCACTGGAAGCAAGACAAACCATGGAGAGCAACAGTGAGACTATAATGGCATATACACAAACCATGGAGTGAAGGTGGGAGGGGGTCGGGGGCAGCTAGCTGACTACACAGGGAAGGCGGGGGGCTGTGGCACCACAAAAGACCATGCATGGCAAGCAGGAGGGTTAGTGGCAGCGCAATGGCTATGATGGACAAGAAGGGGGCGCGGGGGCATGTACAAAGGACCATGGAGGATAGAAGGGAGGGTCAGGACCTGGGAACAGACAAGAGAGTTCAGGGTAAGGGACCTCACAACAGACCATGCGGGGAAGGCAGGAGGAGAAGTTGCAGCACAACAGACCAGGGAGTGCAGAAGGGTGTGGCAATAAAATTTACCATGGAGGACAGGAGGAAGGGGATAGGGGCATGGAATGTGGACAGGCAGGGTGGAAGTGGCAGGGACAGGTTATAGTCATCTGACAATGCTAGGTAGGTGGGAGGGGAGTGGCAGCTCAACAGAACACTCAGAGTAGATAGGAGCGGCAGGTATATGGAACATGGTGGGGAAAAAGGATGGAGCAGGGGCATGCACACAGATATCGGAGGACAGGGGAAGGAGAATAGGGGCAGCAAGCTAAGCACAGAGGCTAAGCAGTGGGTCAATGATGGGGTATAGAATTGGGCAATGGAGGGCAGGAGGATAGGACTGGTACATCATGCTAAATAGAGGGCAGTGGCAGCACATCAGACCATGCATGGCAGAAGGGAGGAGGCTAGTCCATGGATTCAGACAACAGAGGATAGGGAGGAGGTGGATGGGGCAGCAAGCTAACTGTTCAGAGAAGGCGGGAAGGCCAGTGGCAGAACAACGGCCACACAGGGCTGTAATAAGGGAGCAGGGACATGGACTTGGACAATGGATGGCTAGGAAGAGGTAAGGCAGGAGCAGCAAGCTTGGGTAGGGGCAGCACAATGCCAGGCTCTGCTTCCAACCCCCCACCATCCATTGTGATATTCATCTTACTTAACGTTTAAAAAAGTCTAGAAATTTCCTGAAAAAAACAAAGATTACCAGGACGGTATAGTTAGACTCAGATTTCACTCATACACAACCAGTGAAATTCAGCAGTTATAGTTACCTGAGCTAACTATAACGTACGCCCCCGCAATGTACTGCTAATGACCTCAGACATTACATCATTCATGATATGGTCAGTTACATCACTCATGACATCACTCATGACATCCCAAATGAGCTGAGAATGGAATGGATCTATAATCTCCAGGACTTTATTTAAGGATAGTGTGTGTATATTAACACCCCTTTTTTTCTTTTCTTTTGTGTAAGAACCATTATAATACGCAACGTGCCCAGATTAATATGGCTGATAGCCTTTCACTTTAAAGTAATGTATAGTCCATTGTTTATGTTGATATTTGCAATCCTAAGTATGTTTATTATGAATAAGTCTCATTGACGAACATACAGGTATGGTGGTCACGGGGCAAGATATGCTGAAATGACAGTGTGTGCATATTAACGCTTGTTTTCTTTTCTTTCTTGTATCAATTCCTGAATCTTCACAACGTGACCAGGACAATATGGCTGCCAGCTTTTTGGATTAAAGTAATATGTAGTCCTTTGTTAATGTTGGCAACTTTAGGCATTTGTACATTTAAATAAAGATGCTACAATGACGTCTTGTATCGTTATCAAGTTCCGGACGAGCCGAAACGCGTGGATCACGTCCTTTGCAGATTAAATACTTTCAAACTACAACCTGAGTGCTGATTCCTTTCTTGTAAGAGTGAGAGGAGATTAAATACATATATATAAAATTCAATGAAAAAAAGCACAAGTTTCAGGGACATTATAGTTAGAAATTAGCATTCAAAAAACCTCAGAAATTCACTGAAAGAAACACAGGTTTCATGGACGTCATAGTTAGTTGGACATTTCACTCATACAAAACAAGAGAAATTCAGCCTTTATAGTTAGTGTGCTAACTATAACTCGTGCTCCCGCAATGCACTACTGATGACGTCTCATATTACATCACTCATGATATGGTCAGTGACATCAATGATGACATCTTAGATGACATCACTGATGACATCATCCACATGATCATCTGATGCACCTTCTCACACCCTAAAATACAGACTACCATTCTCAAAACCATAGACACACCAATACTAGTACAGCTACAATATTCTGTGCACTATGCATGCAGACCTCTAACCAGCTACATACTATTGATACGCTCTTCTAAATCTCCAGTTAGTACCTTTGCATTCCAGGAATCCTTCTGTCTGTCCCATGCACTTCTCCATTCACTCATCCAGCACTATCTACATATCCTATCACTCCACCAATACCTAAGAACTTATAAATTCAGCACACACTTTCTTTGCAACACTGAAATTACTACAGTTATTATCGTATACTTAAGGAATGGAGTAGTCACTAACTAACACGTGCAGGTACAATATTTTGTACACTATGCATGCGCACCTCTAACAAGCTACAAACTATTGATACGCTCTTCTAAATACCCAGTTAGTACCTATGCAGTGTAGGAATCCTCCTGTCGGTACCATGCATTTCTCCAATCACCCATCCAGCACTATCTACTTATCGTATTACTCCACCAATACCTAAGCTTTTATAAATTCACTATACACTCTGTTTGTAATACTGTAATTATTCTAGTTACTAGTCATGAACTTATGGAATGGCCTAGCTACTAACACAAGTACAGCTATAATATTTTGTGCACTATCCAAGCAGACCTCTAACTAGCTACATACTATTGATACACTCTTCTAAATACCCAGTTAGTACTCATGCAGTGTAGGAATCGTCCAGTCTGTCCCATGCACTTCTTTATTCACTTATCCACCACTATCTACTTATCCTATCACTCCACCAATACGTAAGCACTTATAAATTAAGTGTTCACTCTCTTTGAGGCACTGTCATCATTCCAGTTACTACTGGTATTCTTATAAAATTACCTAAGCACCAACACAAGTACACATAACATATTCTGTGCATAATCCCTACAAATCTCTAAGCAGATACATACTATTGGTCCACTCTATTAAATACTGAAGTAGTACCCATGCAGTGTAGGATATCTCCTGCCAGTCTCATGCAATTCTTCAATCACCCATCCAGCACTATGTTCTTCTTGTATCAGTCTGCCAATACCTAAGCACTTATGGGGCAGATTTACAGGCACCCTGTGCCACCAGTACATCACTTTTTGTAACGTAGTGATGGCGCCCGGCACTCCTTCATATTTACAAGGAGAGGAAAAGCCACCCTGCATGGTTTTTCCTCTCCTTGTAAATACAACCCCTTCATACACAGAACTTTGTGTTGAAGGGGAGTTCCATAGGTGTTGCAGTGGGTGTTCCCACGAAACACCCATAGAACAAGACACATCTTCAGATTTATGAGAAATCGTAAATCTGGAGATGCGTGTGAATGCTGCGCCATCCTAGAGTTGGTGTAGCAAGGCGCAACGAGAAGATTTGTTTTCATTTCTCCTCATTTTTCCTCTTTCAATGCATGCTGCATTCCACAGCATACATTAAAAGAGGAAAATGCCTTTACTGATTGTTTTTGTGCAGGAAGGTGTCCCTTCCTCCACAAAAACAATCTCCGCACGACACAGACATCCTTGCACCATGGTGCAAGGGTGCCTGTTTCACCTGGCTGGAGTTTGTGCAGCAGTGCAGAGGGAAGCACAGAGTTGCAACATATTCATGTACATTCATTTTAGTGCTTTAGCTGCACTGCCACAGTACAGTGCAGCTAAAGAGCTTGCAGTCTCAGGTTGCAGTACTTCCTCATAAATCTTCACCTATAAATTCACCATACACTGCTAATGCACTCTTTCAGTCAATCATGCTGTATACTTATATTCAACCAAACTTTCACACATCACCCTGCAATTATAGTTCTTTTTTAACCAGATAAGGTAGTTCTGATTTTTTTTCTTCTTTTTTCTTTTGTATTTTTTTTTCTTTTTTGGAACAATTTTGTATTTTTTGGGTGTTTTTTCAAAAATGAACAAAAAAAAGAATGAATAAAACAGGAAACTTTTGCAATTACTTATCATTCAAAAAACAAAAACAAAAAAATTAATAACGATGGTTGCGTTGCGCAGCACAAACTGCATCCACCGACTGCTCACCGAAGCATATGTTTCTTACACTGCACGCAGTGTTGCTCAAGAAAGGCGAATTCTGGCCTAATGTCCATTGCAGGTGTTCCTGAGGACGCTCCAGACGTACTTGCCACAGCAGGTGAGGGGTTCAAAGCAGCTTGCCTCATTTCCTCCCGAGCAAGATTGAGAGGATGTGTGGTCCGGAGATGCTCGTACATAGAAGCAGTTCCACAAGAGTATTTTTTTTCACTGCCTCTTGACAGGACTAGGTCACAAATTTTGCACGTCACCGTTTTCGCATTTACTTTCTTCTCTCCAGGTGGAAAACTGAAGAATTTTCACAATACAGATTCCGGCGTCTGTGGGCTTGGTGCCTCCTGCAAGAATTCTTCTTCAGAAGATACTTCCTCCAGATGCCATTTTGTTTAATATTTTTTGAAAAACACCAAAAAAACAAGCAAAAATGGTTCTTGAAGGAAAAGAGATGTCTCTCTAAAGATGCTCCAACAAGAATGATTAAAATTGTTGGGGTCCTTCAATAGTTACAGTGGGTAACGTTATGAACCAATTAAATCTATTTTTTTAGGTCACATGGGATCCGCGCACTCTGCGCTCACGAAGCACGCACCGGACGCGACTTCGCAAAAATATATTTAAAAATGATGTGAGTTTATTATAAGTACAAATATATTATTTTATGAATATTTAAGATAATCTCTTGCCCAAATATGTATATTAAAGACACATACATATCATTTTAGAACATACATTTTTTTTGCAGGAGTCACGCTCCCAGCGCGCCCCAGCACGTATACGATTTCACATGGGACCCGCCAACGCGCAAGCATCATGTACCATAATGCGCATGTGTCGCAAATACACGGGAGCAGGAGTCACGGACTGGTCGCATACCAGTCGCACACATCACGTAATATTAAATGTATATGATGTAACTGAAAAACACGCAGATGTCGCACACCGTACGCGGATCCTTCACGACTTTTCTAAAATGGCGGCTAGAATCCATGCACCCACTGTGATGTGTATGCTTTGTGTGCGCGGCTCCGAAATTTTTGGGGGAAAAAAAAAATTATTTCAATATATTAAAATAAAAAAATAAAACAAAAAAAGAAACAATATTGCAGTTGGAATTAAAAAAAAATGTTGTTGCAATTTTCAGAAAAATATATAATGTTATTTAATGAATTAAATATTTATAAATAAACAATTAAAAAACTGAAGAAAATCAGTACAAAAAAATAGGTATAACTACTATTACACTTAAAAATTCGCATTTAAAAAACCTTTGAAATTCACAGAAAAAAACGTAGGTTTTAGAGACCTTATAGTTAGAAATTAGCATTTAAAAAATCTTTGAAATTCACTGAAAAAAACATAGGTTTTAGAGACGTTATAGTTAGAAATTAGCATTTAAAAAACCTTAGAAATTCACAGAAAAAAACATAGGTTTCAGGGGTGTTATAGTTAGCTGGACATTTCACCCGTACAAAACCATAGAAAATTGCTGTTATAGTTAGTTCTGCTAACTATATCTCGTGCACCAGCAATGCACTGCTGATGATGTCACATATTACAGCATTCATGACATGGTCAGTGACATCACTGATGACATCTCAAATGACATCACTGAGGACATCACTGATGACATCATTCACTTGACAATCTGATACACCTCCTCATACACCAGTATAACCTTTCATCACTCACTGTAAAATACAGAGTACCATATTTGAAACCATTGGCACACCAATACCAGTTACTACATACCCACTCACTGATTCCTAAGTCTACACACACAACTACCCATTCAAGAACAGAATCACTTATAGATGAAGTCACTAGTTAATAGAACACCATCAAATGCACTTATACACATATGTAGACATTGACACATCAGCAGTCATCTTAGTCGGTTATGCAGTCATCCTACTCACTCATGAAAAAAAATTAATCACACTTACATTTACTCACTTACACAATTATACACACAGCACCTCATTTATTCAAACATATAGGGGCCCATTAGGATGGCGGGCGGATCGCCCCCGCCAGGCTGGTGGTAGCCACCGCCAGCCTACCAGGAATGACCCCCGCCATATTAGTATGGCGGGGGGACCGTGGCGGACGGAAAGACCATCTGCCGCTTTTCCGCCCCGGTCGCCTTGCGGCCGGGGTGGAAAAGGTTTAATATGGTGGCGATGCCTGCCATATTAGCATGGGCATTTTCCAATGCCTTTCCGTGGCAGCAATGCTGTGGAGACACCCTGCGGGGGCCCGTTGCGGGCCCCCGTGGACTCTGGGGGGGTGGGGGGTGCACATGGGGGGTACCTATGGTACCCCCCAGCATTGCAAAGAACAACATGGCAGGCACTACACGGTGACTGTCACGTTGTGCTTTGTAATGCACAATATGTATCTTTAGCATTGCGGCGGGCGGTGCTTTAAGCACCGCCCGCCGCAATGCTAAAGATTCAGGATGCGTCCGCCACTGTGGCGGGCGCATCCTAATACCCCCAACGGACCCCCGCCCTTATGGCTGGTGGTCCCAACACACGACAGGATGACAGGCAGACAAAGTCCGCCCGTCATCCTAATGAGCCCCATAGTAACTCATAGTTAATATGTTAAAAAATCGCCATTACAATTTTACACTCAAACATATACATATGGATATACGCCAACTCTTACATACAATGCCTTTTATTTTTTTGATTATGTACTTTGTAGCTTGGAACTCTGGCCGTCAGTATGTGATATGGAGGTAGTGGGAAGGTGCGAAAGTGATCATAATCCACTGTGTACAAAACACAAATGGTGGGCATCCTCTAACGGGCCCTTAGGTACCATTCCTTCTATCTCACCTTTGATTGTCCCCATAAATGATATGAGAAGGTTGAGATGGACTAAGGTAGTGTCTAACTTGCAGGCCATGGAGAATATTAATGCAGAGGCTGACAAGGCAATATTAGCCCTGGAAGATAATATGTCCTCTTGCACAGGCTTAGGTAGTGTGGTTGAAATTCATGAATCTCTTTTCTCTTTAATAAAGAACCACTTTCTTAAGCCTGTAAAGAACAATGGACCAAGAGCCCCTAAACATCCAGGGTGGTATAATCATTGTTGTCGTGATGCACGATTTGCTCTGGGGGCTGCTATAAAAGAGAGACAGCCCATTGCTATACAATCTGCCAGAAGGGAATATAAAAATGCTATAATAAAGGCAAAAAAAGAATGGGATGAGCATCACTGGTCTGAATTGAAAAGAGCCAGTGACAGAAATGATTCTAGACTATTCTGGAATATTGTGAAGTGGGGAGGGGAGTGTTTTCCTGACCCTCCAAACAACAATGTTCCGGAAGGGGAATGGGTAAAATTTTTCCAAATGCAGTATGCTGAAACAAACCAGGTCCCTACTGCAGAAAACATAATCTCAACCCATTTCAAAGATAATCCTTTCTGTCCTCAAGAGATTTTGGTTGCCTTGAATTCCGTGGCAAGTGGGCGCGCCCCTGGTTTGGACGGTGTACCGGCCGATGTCTTTATCAATGATAAGGAACGATGGTACAAATACATTTGTCTAATTATTAATGCTATTGCTAGGGGTGCCGAGGTACCGTTATCCTGGAAGGGTGCGGTTATAATACCTGTTTTTAAGAAAGGCGATCGATCCCAGCCTGGTAATTACAGGCCAATAAGCCTGATTGATAGTTCCCAAAAGATAGTAGGGCGTGTGATCGTGAATAGGTTATTAGATTGGGCGGAGGAAAATAATGCCTTGTCTCCCTTCCAGGCGGGATTCCGCAGATCCACATGTACGGTAGACCAGGTCTTCCGTTTTAGTTTGCTGCAGTGGAGGACCGTGGCCCTGGGAGGGGGCAGCCTGTATGCGGCTTTTGTCGACTTGCCGGCTGCCTTCGACCTAGTTCCACGGTCTAAGCTGTGGTCTGTTTTAAAGGACTTGGGTGTACCAACTGAATTACTGACACTGGTAATGCGGCTGCACACAGCAATTTATGCTAAAATACAGTGGGGAGGCCAGGGGATGGTAACAGAGGACTTTCCGGTGGAGAGGGGAGTCCGACAAGGATGTGCAATGGCACCTACCCTTTTTACAATATATATTAATGGTGTGGTTGCACGTATGCAATCTGCAGAGGTAGATGCCCCTTCATTAGCTGGGCAAAAAATGCCCATTTTAATGTTTGCAGATGACACGCTCATCTTATCTAAAACTCCAAGTGGTCTACAGCGTGCTTTGTCAATTTTTGATCTATTCTGTAAGGAGCATGGGCTCAAAGTTAATGTCGCAAAGACTAAACTGATGATTTTTAACCCCCACCAAAGTTTTAAATCAAAAATCATTATGAACGACCGTCCTTTAGAGGTGGTGAATACCTTTACCTACCTGGGTATACATATTTCAAATAAGAATGGCTGGGGACAACATATAGATATCGCTACACTAAGACATAGGCAGCTGCCAGGTGCTATTAGCTATAAACACAGAAAATCTTTAACGAAACCTGTAAAGCCCGTCCTCCAGGTGTATGAAGCAAAGGCCCTCGGATCTGCACTTTATGGCTCAGAGCTATGGGGGTTCGAGAAATTATCTTTGCTCCAATCATCGGAAAACAAGTTTATGCGGGCAATTACGGGTCTCCCTAAGAGCACTCCCTTGCTGCCTCTTAGGTACGAGCTAGGCAATAAAGCTGTCACAGACTTGGCCAGGCTCCTTCCATTACTGTATTGGCGTAGGCTCTGGACTACACCGGAGCTTTCTCACTACGCCTTAGGGTTTTTAGATATCATGAAGTCAGACACATTCCAGAAAAATGAGTGGCTCAAAACACTAAAGACAGTATTGTCTGAGCTTGGT
This sequence comes from Lissotriton vulgaris, assembly GCF_964263255.1. Lineage (NCBI taxonomy): Eukaryota > Metazoa > Chordata > Amphibia > Caudata > Salamandridae > Lissotriton > Lissotriton vulgaris. The sequence continues at coordinate 857,783,061 of NC_141698.1, forward strand.
ATGAGCGCACTCTGGGTTGACCCAGCAGGAGCAACCTTTCCAACAAAAAAGGTGCTAAAAGAAATCTATTGGGAGAAGATAGCATCCCAGGCTTGGGGTAGCTCTGGTCTAGGATCTATGACCAAGACTTTTTTAGACGTTATATTGTATCCTTCTTTGGAACCCTATTGGGATTTCATAACCAGGCCTGGTGATAGAAATCTCTTGTTTCAACTGAGAGTAGGATCACTTCCTCTTAGATCCTTGACAGCTAGATGGGATGGAGGACTGAGTGATATATGGCCTGCGTGTGGCCTGGCTAAATAAACTATGGGCCATCTCTTATTTACCTGCCCAGCTTATTCTGATCCCAGATGTGTGTGGCTAGTACCGATGTGTAGGAATTTGGGGGTAATCAGGGGTACCGATGCTCTACGTGTAATATGCACTAGCACTTTAACATGGATAGTAATAGCCACTGCTAAATACTTAGGATGGGCATGGTCGATTAGACAGAGCCTGCTAGTCATTTGATTATTCTCTGTTTTGAATGTTTTTTCTGCATTTTTATATTTCACCCACAGTTTTATTATAAACTGTTTTAATCTATGCTATTTTATCCTTTTTGTATTTATTAAATCTATTTTAGTATCTCATGTACTGAACATTGCACTGGTTTTTAACTGAGTGGAAATCTGTAAATAGTATGCTTAGTATTCGTAATGAGGAATGATAAATTTAATTGAATTTTTAATTACTGTATGTTCTGCTTTTATGAGTGAAACCTCGAATAAAGCATACTTTGACTTGACTTGACTTGCCTTTTATTTTTTTACTTTGTTGAAGATGTACAACTAAAACATATATTGGCTCACCAACACACAAATAAATGCACTCAGTCACCCAAACAACTGTTTCCACATGCACTCTCAAACGTATACACCTAGTCCATCAACCATTCACACATCTATGCATAGAGTTACACACACCCCATCCAACATCACACAAACTCAGTGTTCCATACAAATACTCACCCAACTAATCAATAATTAATATACACACTCATGTAGTTAGTGACCAACTAATGCAGCATGTTATACAACAACAGAGACAGTGATGCCACATTCACATAGTTTAGTTACTAATCCATGTATTAAGTGAGACACTTTTAATTACTCACTTAAACAGACAGTCAGACAGCTACTAAATCCTCCATCCATACAGTTATATATCCACTCAATCTTCAATACAGATTGGTATATATATAATACATACAAAATTGAGGCTACCCAAAGCACACCTTATAGTTTTCTATTAAGTGCTAACTAAATTATTGCTACTTTAAGGATCAGTATATCCTCTATTGGACAATGAACATCAATTCCAAAAAAGAAGATCCAGGCAGTTCAGAGTAAGTTCAATGTTAATCTTCTTGTAATTTTATAAATTCTTTATTATTATTCAAAAAATGATATAAGATCTCCCAATCACGTAGTTTGCCAACACGTGTTTCGTCTTGCACTAAGACTTTCTCAAGGCTGGAAATATTAAACAATACTAGTATAAGTATAACATATAAAATTACATACATTTATATATACAAACTTGTAATTATCACATAGTTCACTAACAGATACGAAGACTGACATACTTAAAAACACATATAAAAACAGTTTTTTATGTGTGCAGAAAAAGACCATAAATAAACCATATATTGCGTATCACAGGACATACTGTACATATTTCCTAACGTATCTTATTGTCCAAAGTATAACAGGGAGTATACTTTGGACAAATAGATGCACATGCTGTGACAGTATTTACACAAATCAAATTGCATTTATATAGAGCTTACGTCCGCTGAGGAGGTACTTAAATAATTTAAGTACTACTATATTTTCTTGTATAGCCCTACTCGTTCCAATACAGGGTTTCAGTGCGCTTTACATCAAAAAGTGCATCTTACATGTACAATAAATTAAGTAAGATTGCAAATAAATGTGCTCAAACATACACCTGATAGACCTGCTAAACATATATGTGAGGGTTTTCGATCTGATTTCGCTTCTTCTGATGCCACTTCCTCTAAAGTCGTGGCTTGTGATGCCACTTTATATGATGTTAATTCCTGTGATGCCATGTGTGATGTTGTGTGCTGTAATGTCGTGCTCCGTGATATCACACACTGTGATGTCACTTGCATACTTCCAAACTAGGTCAGCCCCCACTTCTTTTTTAGGACTTGTGCCCTGGCCATGCTGTGTTGTGGCTACTTGTGAGGCGGAGGATGAGAAAAGTGGAGAGAGGGCAGGGCACATCAAATTCGGAGTAGTCCTGTCAGTTGGGGTGCGCGACATGCCGGGTTTGTCCCAGCTATTGTCGGTGTCTGGTGTATGCCGGAAGGTGGAGAGAAGCTCATCCCATGCCGATGCAACTGGGAGCTCCCGCAATCCACAAGCCTCCTCATGGTGGAGCGCATCAGCCTCGCCCCCACTCCGCCGGATTGCTGCATCCTGCCAGTGTGCCACACTTGACAGTGTCCAGGCCTTTCACTGAACTGCAATCACTTGTCTGGCCAACAGCAACGCCCCAGAGATAAAGTGGTTAGAAGCCTCAGCCGCCCTGTGGCAAACCACTGGCGATGCATTCCTATCCGTACTGTCCATGACTTGGTTGAGGGTCATGTAGATCTACGTCCAGGGAGCACGAAGGGCCTGGCAGCTCCAAAACGTGCACCTTGTCAGCCTCAGGGGCATGACAGCAGGACAGTCAGATGATGCTGAAGGGTAGATTTTGTGTAATATGGCAGGGATGGGTTAAGCCCTGAGCAGGATGTTTTGCTGTAAGTACTGGAAGAGGAGACCTTCCCCAGGTACACCAACACCCTGTCTTATTCCTTCTGGGTCAGTGCGCAGCCAATGTCACGCTCCCAAGTCTGCCGAAGGGGAGCCAGTGGATCCTGGGTTTTATGGGAGATTGTTTCAGTAAGCCAAGTGACCAACCACCGTCCAATGCCCACTGTGTGGATTAAAAACCTGCGAGCTGTACCCTTTAATCAATGGTTGGTGGAGTAGAATAACATCTATCCCTATAATGTTAAAATCATCTTGATGGCTTAGAACAATCTTGCTTACACTGAGTGTTGAAAACTCCGCTTGGGTGGAATGCCAGATCCTTACAGTGCAGGCTCCTGGTTGGCTCACTAGGATTTTATGTCCTGAGATGTTACTACCCTTAATTCTGGTATTGCAGAAAGGAGGGACAGGAGCCTGGACTTGTTCTGGGGATTGCGTTTCTGACACTGGAGAATACATAATGAACTCACAATAGCAGATTAAAACACCCTGCCTGTTCTCTTAGGTCCGCCTTCTTCGGGCCTGACACAAAGGGCCCAGCTTTTACGACCATCGTAAAGAAGGGTTTAATGAATTTGATTGCCCAGCCTCCTCTCCAGTATGTCAGAATATTTTTCCATTTTAGCTGCATCATCCACTAGGCTGATATTTAGACCTCAAATTTCAACCACAGGCTCTCTGGGTAGCATCTTACTTTTCATCATTTTACAAATCTGATTATTTCTCTGCACTTTTTTTTATCACAATGTCTTTGCCTTTATTAGGGTTATTCCATAGCCATTCACCTTCTCTCTTTGTAGTGTCTTTATTATCTGCTGCAAGGACCACTTCAGAATTACAGATGGTATAGATGGAGACACTGGATTGTTCATTGTTGACTGAGCTGTAAATTGTATTCATATTGTTCCCTGTACTAGTAGCAACAACCCCAGATTTGTTCACACACGATTGGGAGAATAACCACCTTAGTAAGTAGATTGGAGGGTCCTTAGGTCATAGCCATTTCTCCCGAGCTTTGGACGCTTTCTCCTTTCCACCTTTCCTACTGGTAATCCTATCAACTGTACCTTGTTTGCAACTGTCAATAAAGTTTTTCTTTTCAACAACATTTTAGCAAGGGTGATTGGAGAGCTTTCTCTGGTCTTCCCCACCCATCCCCCCAGGATCGTGGGAATCTTCCTTGCGACTAGTTAAAGTAGCTTCTTCATAACTTAACGGAGTAGACTGAACAACTTAATTGGTTGACACTTCCTTTTACTTATCCATTTCTTGCAATTTAATTAATTTTAACAGTCTCATTTCCTCTATGACTGCGGGTGGTCCTTCTACCTGTGTTGCGACATCTCTACGAGGTTTAGGATTGACAAGGGTTTGGGGAACAGGGGTCAACATAGTCGCTGCATGATAACTCCCTTCCAAAGTTTTCTCCATTAGTTCTGAGTATTGAAGTCAGACCTCTGTGGAGTGCATTCAAGGCTTCTGATACCATATAATCTTGGCGGTTTTCAATTAACGGAATATTTGCAGCCTTTCCATTATAAGCTGGCATATTAAAAAAATGTAATCATCTGATTGCAACCCTTGACTGCTGGCACTTGGCCAATCAACCAGGTTCCTTGTGCACTTGTTCTCTAACAGTAATTACAGTATCAAACAACAATGTCTCACAGGGTAACAATATAACAATTAGTACAAAGTTGTAGGAAGCTGGCTCTATATAGTGTACTAAAAAAAAGTACACTGTGCAAAGAGTCCAGTGGGTACCAATTGGCTTACAGAGGTCAAAGTAGATAATACTATCGCTCTCTCTCTTTTGTGGTAGTGTGGGCGAGCAGTCAGGCTTATCAGAGGGTACTGCTAAGCATTTGTTGAACTGAAAGAGCCAATAAATTAGACACACACTCAAATTAGAAAAATAACACTTCTTTTTATATATGTTTTAAAACCAAGAACTACGGTCAAAGGTAAGTACTTCCTTTATTAAGGAATAGTAATAGAAAATCAAACTTTTAAAGTTGTGTGCTTTTACGCACAATGCAATCCTACAGGAAGAAAACGCAAAAATGCATAAAAGTAGGTGCAGTTTCAGGGGTTCATTTTCAGAGTTCAGAGTTGTAATTGGCCAAGGTTCAAAATACTACCAGCATTTCTTCGGGACCTACCCAGATTCTGCCGGGAGCAGGGTGCTGGTGAGGCTGGTAGCTGGCACGCTACAGTGAAGGGGTGCCACCTGAAAACAGGTTCACAGGGGGACTTGCTGCTCCCAAACAGGGGCTTAGGTTGCAAGGGGTCTTGGAGCAAGGGGGCACAGTTGGTTTGTCGGGACCCGGGCAGATCGTGTGCAGAGTGGTAAGAGTGGTTAGGCCTGATCCGCAAAGATGCACCTCGTGGGCAGGGACAAACAGTTGGCAGAGGCAATATCAAAGTAGCTAGGTCCCTCCCAAAGTGGGTCTCAGTGATGCTGACATCCCTCTATGGCTGCTTGTTCTTGGTGCAGTGAAAATCTGGACTGGATTCTCACTGTTGGTGTTTGGTGCAGGGCGTCCGATATCCCGGAGATTGGTGCTGTAATGCTCTGGTTGGTCCTGGCGCCTTCGCACTTGGTGCGGCGATAGAGCTGACCTTCCACAGCACAAGTACCTTCTCCTGGTCATCTGCGGCATCGATCGGGCTGGGGAGCTGCAAGGCAGGCGACAGGACTCTGCTTGTCGCTGCCTGCGGACTGCAAGGGAGTAGTTTCTCTACAACACAGGAGAGTGTAGGTGGTTTTTGAAGTGCTGGCAGGCTACTCAAGGCTTTGGTAGACCTCCAGCTTGCAGGACTAGTCACTCTGTTGCAATTGTCAAGAGAGGGCTGAGGACAGACAGAGTTTTGCACTGAGGTCCAAAGTTCTGCTGCAGTTCTCGCCAGGCAGTGACTCTTCTTCATCCTTCTTCTGTTGATCTGTCAAATCCGAGTTCTTGAGTTCAGGGGTGCCACCTAAATATTCAATTTAGGGTTGGAACAGGGAGTGACTGGTCATAGCTAATGGGCTACCTACCTTTATGGGGTCTACACCCTCTATATGATAATTCCTGTTTGAAGTGGGCATAACCCTGACTGTAGCATCCTATTTCCACCCAAAAACAATATGGAGGAATTTGAAAAGTGGGGTTCACTTCAACTGGCATGCCTTAGGGGTGGTGCTGGCTGAATGTAGGCACACCTCCGAACCTTACTAATTTTCCCATCTGTCTTGCCACCAAAAGTGGCAGCAGGCCAGGGAGTGGGTATCTCCACTATATGGAGAGGCCCGGGGGCTGCACAAAAAAGGTGACAGGGCCTTTTAAGCTCTCCGGCCTGAAATTCCCAACTCCGCCCAGAGCAGGTTTATTTCCTGGGCTCCTAGACCGTCGGCTCTCACCTCAGGATTCCAGAAACCGTTCTATGGTGGCTAGCTGGTCGAGACCAGTCAATTGACACAATAGCAGTCAGTAGGTTTTCAGGGGACCGCTTTTAGGCGCCCTCTGGATGCAGTTTTTAAAAATTCCATCATTGACAACAGTGAGGATTTATCAAGACAAGATGTTTGGCACCAAACATCTTGGGGTACAGTACAGCCATCATGTAGCTGGGGAGTTCGTAATAATGAGTGTCAAGCGCATGTACTCGTTATGGGTTCCCTGTGTACTTGTAATAGCTAATGGTTTTGATTATATATCACAGGGACACATCTACTCATGCATATATGCCCATACTTGAGGTATAGTGCACCCTGCCTTAGGGCTGTGAGGCCTGCTGCTGGGGAGTCTAACCTGTACCACATACAGTGTTTTGCTACCATAGCACACGGGGGTGTGGGCCTAAGTCTTTGGTTTTTACAGCAACAAGACACTCAGGCTCCTATGGAAGTTTGCATGAGCTGGGTAAGGAACCCTTAGGGTGGTGCAATTTGTGCAGCAGTCCTTAGGGACCCTCTTTAGGTCCAATGACCTAGATACCAGGGGTACCATTATTTACAAGGGACTTACATGTGGTGGCAATTGTAGAACAAAGGGTACAGTTTAGAGAAAGAACGCTGGTTCTGGGGTCCTACTTAGCAGGAACCCAGCCATTTTCAGTCAAAGGTGCATCAGATACCAGGTAAAAATAGGGGGATACTTCAACAAAAACCCAGTTTGCTACAAAAGTTGATAACCTAATTATAATGAAAAAGAACTTACGGCACCAGAAATTGTTTATAAGAGTATATTTTCAAAATATTTAACAAGAGCTTGAAAGCAGCATCAGAACTACTTAAAGACTGTGTATTGTGCGTGGTGAACAAATAGTGCTTACGAAGGAACAGTTAACGGCAAAAGTGAAACACATGGATACACATGAAAAGGCAGTGAACAGAAATGAATTGCAATATATTATGCATGAATATCAATTAATCCAATATTATATTTTCCACAATCATGTCATAAACCAAAATCCGATAATCCACTGATGTTTCTCGACAGCATTTCACCCTTCATTACTTTGAGGTTATCATCAGGACAATTAGTACACGTGCTGTAAAGAGTAAGGAAATGCCAGAGATTTAAAAGAAAGACCAGAATAAACTGGCCCAACAATTGCAAAAAGCGGGCCATGTTTGTGGTACATGAAAGATGTCCAGGAACCTGCAGGACAAGTAGAGAAGACAAGGCTACAATAAGCATGGAATTAAAATGGATTGAGGATAAATAGCCCCTAAATAATCAATCAAGGAGTAAAGTAAGGAATTTCACTCACGGTTAGTGTAAGACAGATCAGCGTGCCTGGGAGCAGGACCAATGATTGGTAAAATGAATCTCCGTGGAAGGCGAGGACTCAACCCCACCAGATGGGAGGTATGCAGCTAAGCGCGGTCCCCCAGCAAGTCAAAACATGGAAAGCAGGAGAGAGACACAGGCACAAGCAGGCTCTCTCTGCATCAGTTATCCCCCACTGAGCCCGTCAGCTTCCTCCTCTCAGCAGTTAGCATCAGACTTTTTGTATTGATTTGCATAAAGTGGGCCTTTGTCCAAAGTGACATGGGAGATAAAAAACAATGGACTGGAATGCAGCCATGAGCGATCTCCACTAGATGAGATTCATTCAAGCATTCCAATCATCATCTTGTTTTTTGCAGTTGATGCACTATGCGCAACGGGTATGCTCAGACACGATTCCATGTTCACTGTGCCATAGGCAGCGCTTAATTTGTGCTGGTGTTTGCCAGGGCTTGGGTTCAACATATATTTCTAAAAACTGCCTCTTATTTGTGACACTCCACCACCTGGTGGCACTGCATCTATTTTTGAGCAGAGCTCATCAACAAAAAGTTCAATATACTTTACCAAAATCATAAAGGCAGGAAGTCCAAGCAAGCCCTACAGCTTGAAGTGACCTGAAACTGTGAAAATGACACACTTGAATTGTGTTTTGGTACTATTTGAAAGTGCTGGCATACACAGTGGCCTTCTGAGAAGTAGCTCAGACCTGGGCTCTTGTAAGTTTATGCATTAAATGCCGGCCATAGGACTCAAGCTACCCCAACTAAGGTGAAACCTGTCTGGGGTTGCATGTGATTCCTTCTGGAGTTGATCCTCGTCTGGCCGTTCTGGATACACTGTTTCCAATAGGAGCAGGGTCAGCACTGATTTGCAAAAGGTGGGCCTTTGTCTAGAGTGGCATGATGGGTGAAAATAACGATGGACTCAAATGAGTACTGAGTGATTGCCAATGGCTGTGAATAATTAAAGCATTCCAGCCATCTAACAAATTAGTGATACTGGAAAGGGTTGGTTCCTTCTCCAATCTGGAAGAACAAGAGCAAAACGTTGCTTTGCTCAACACAGAGTCCAAACATTAAATAACATTCCTGTGCACAAAATGCAGATTTGGGTATACAACAGAGTTCTTTTGACAAGAACTCAGACTGGTGTTAGGTCAGGAGGCCCAAGAGTGGCTAATATTACTCCATTAATGCTTTAGTTGCATACATCAAGGTACATCAAGAACTTGCCTTTACATGTCTATTTTGCATAAGCAGCTCAGGTCAAGCTAGCTGATTGGGACTTGGAGCCAGGGTTGCTGACTGCAGCGGCTGTACAACCACATCTGGGGGACAGTGAGGTTGGAGTGTGGCAATTACCAAATCGGTTTAGCAGTGGGGGTTAAAACAGAGCTGTGTCGCCGACCACCTTATCTTTAATTTTTACAGGGGGGATCGTTTTAAATACTTACACAGGGTTCAGTGTTTTCCACCAATAATGGGGGGGAGGGGGTCATATATGGAGACACAAAAGAAAGTTTGCTTAATTTGCAGTGTATATGCCCACCACTACTATCTAACCGCAGATATAGCTAGGTCCAGTATTTATAGCACATGGTTGATACGTGATATAAAAAACAAGTAATCTATGCTTTGAGGCTTCGGACAAATGTATAATGTATCAAAGACAACGATGGAGCGGAAATTTCACGGTAATCTCTTAATGTAAAATGCCATTACCCCTTGTTTTCCACTCAAAGGCGATGGACCTTTGCCACTGTGTGATGACTCCCATTCTTATCTCAAGGATGGACAGTGAGCTTTCCAAAGCAAACTAAATCACAAGCTGGGTAGTTCAGCTTTCTTCTAGTCAAAGTCAAAGTCAAAAGATTTATATAGCGCGCTACATACCCAGAGGGTCTCAAGGCGCTTGAAGGAGGGGGGGAATTACTTGTCGAATATCCAAGTTTTAAGTTGCTTTCTGAATGCTAGGTGGTTCTGAGTGAGACGAAGGTGAGTGGGGAGTGAGTTCCAGGTTTTAGCTGGCAGGTAGGAGAAGGATCTACCTCCCATGGTGGTTTTGTTTTGATGCGAGGTACGGTGGCAAGAGCTTGGTTGGAGGATCGTAGCTGGCGGGGGGGGTGTAGAAGGAAAGTCGTGTGTTGAGGCACTCAGGTCCAATTTCGTAAAGTGCTTTGTGTGCGTGGGTTAGGAGGCGGAAAGTAATCCTCTTATTGACGGGGAGCCAGTGGAAGTTTTTCAGGTGACTGGAGATGTGGTCTTTACGCGGGATGTCTAGTATGAGTCTGGCTGATGCGTTCTGGATGCGTTGGAGTTTTTTCTGGAGTTTTGCGGTGGTACCGGCGTATAGGGTGTTTCCGTAGTCCAGGCGGCTTGTAACCAGTGCATGGGTGACCGTTTTTCTGGTTTCGGTGGGGATCCAGCGAAATGTTTTTTTGAGCATGCGAAGAATGTTGAAGCAAGATGATGAGACGGCGTTGACCTGTCTGGTCATCGAGAGTGAGGAGTCGAGGATGACGCCCAGGTTCCGTGCGTGGTCCGTCGGGATGGGTGCTTTTCCAAGGGCCTCTGGCCACCAAGAGTCATCCCAGGCGGAGGGGGAGGTACCTAAGATAAGGACTTCTGTTTTTTCTGAGTTCAGTTTCAGACGGCTATGCTTCATCCACTCGGCTACTTCTTTCATTCCTTCATGTAGGTTGGTTTTGGCCGTGTTAGGGTCTTTGGTGAGTGAGAGGATCAGTTGAGTGTCGTCAGCGTAGGTGATGATGTTGAGGTTGTGTTGGTGTGCGATGGCCGCGAGGGGGCTCATGTATACATTGAAGAGGGTGGGGCTGAGTGAGGATCCTTGTGGTACGCCGCAGATAACTTCCGTGGCCTCTGACTTGAATGGTGGAAGGCGGACTTTCTGGGTTCTTCCAGTGAGGAACGAGGTGATCCATTCCAGTGATTTTCCTTGGATTTCGATGTTTCTGAGGCGCTGTAGAAGGGTGCTGTGGCAGACTGTGTCGAAGGCTGCGGAGAGGTCAAGGAGGATGAGGGCGACTGTGTCTCCATTGTCCAGTAAAGTTCGAATGTCGTCTGTTGCTGCGATGAGTGCGGTCTCAGTGCTGTGTTTGGCTCGGAAGCCAGACTGTGAGGGGTCGAGGGATTTGTTGGTTTCGAGGAAGGCGGCGAGTTGGTTATGACAGCTTTCTCGATGACTTTGGCTGGGAATAGAAGGAGCGAGATGGGTCGGTAGTTTTTGAGTTCGGTGGGGTCAGCTGTAGGTTTTTTCAGAAGGGCACTGAGTTCGGCGTGTTTCCAGCTTTCCGGGAAGGTGGCGGAGTTGAGGGAGCAGTTGATGACGTCTCTGAGGTGTGGTGCTATGATGGAGTCTGCTTTGTTGAAGATGTGGTGGGGGCATGGGTCTGTGGGGGATCCTGAGTGGATGGGGTTCATCAGGCGGATGGTGTCCTCAGTGGAGATTGGGTTCCAGTCGTTAAGGATGTTCAGGGGGGGTGAAGGTACGGCCGAAGGTTGGGTGGGTTGGTCTCCGGGTTGGTTGTCGAAACTGTTGTGGATGTCTGCGATTTTGTTGTGGAAGAACGAAGCTAAGGAGTCGCAGAGGTCTTGAGAGGGGGTGATGTCCTTGGAGTTGGCAGAGGGGTTGGTAAATTCTTTGACGATGTTGAATAATTCCTTGCTGTTGTGGGCGTTGTTGTCTAGTCGGTCTTTGAATGCGGCTTTCTTGGCAGATTGGATTAGTTGGTGGTGTATGCGGGTGGCGTTTTTGAAGGCGTCCCTGGTGCTGGTGATTGGGTCTTTTTTCCAGGCCTTCTCGAGGGAGCGACAGAGTTTCTTAGATTTCTTAAGGTCATTGTTGAACCAGGAGGCGTTTTTGCTGCCTAGTTTGATTTGACGTTTTTTCAACGGTGCTAGGATGTCGGCGCTGTTTGATAGCCATTGGGTGAAGTTAATGGCTGCTTGGTCGGGGTTTGAGGAGTGGACAGGGGGGTTTTGAAGAAGCGATGAGGAGATCTGGACGATGGTGAGTTTGTTCCAGTTTCTTCGCAGAGAGGGTTGAGGATGGTTGTGAGTAGTGGTCTTATTGTAGATAAAGTGAACGCAGCTGTGGTCCGTCCAATGTAGCGTTGTGGTGTGACTGAAGGAGACATGTTTGCTGGAGGTGAAGATAGGGTCAAGTGTTTGTCCTGCGATGTGGGTGGGGGTGGTGACGAGTTGTTTGAGTCCGAGGTTGGCGAGATTGTCCAGAAGGGTGGTGGCATTGTTGTCATTGCTCTTTTCCAGGTGAAAGTTGAGGTCTCCCAGTAGAATGTATTCTTCGGAGGGGAGGGCGTGTGGGGTGATAAAGTCAGTGATGTCGTCGCTGAATTGTGCACGGGATCCTGGAGGTCGGTAGAGGAGGGTGCCTCAGAGTGTAGTTTTGGGGTCGGTGTGGATCTGGAAGTGAAGGTGTTCGGCGCTGGCGAGGTTGACGTCTGAGCTGGTTGAGATGCGGATGGAGTTCTTATGGACGACAGCGATGCCTCCTCCTGTTTGGTCGGTGCGGTCCTTACGGATGATCTTGTATCCTTCCGGGATGGCAATGGCGATGTCTGGGGCTGACGAGGTGTTCATCCATGTTTCTGTTAGGAAGGCGACGTCGGGAGAAATGGTGTCTAGCAGGTTCCAGAGGTCGATGGCGTGTCTGTGGACTGATCGGGTGTTGATCAGGATGCATTTTAGGTGGTTGGAGTCAGATATCTGTTGTGTGTTTGTGGATGAGGAGTTGTACTTGGTGCCGACGAATTTGCAGGAGTTACAGGAGAAGGGTCCATGGGTATGTCCAGGAGCGGCTTGGACGCAGTTGGGGAGTCGACCGGGGTTTAGGGCTATGAGGGTGATGGCATCGTAAGTAATGCGGGTGGGGTGGGTGGGACGAGGACCAGGGGGTCTGGCGCTGGGCGCGGTCCAGGCGCGGACGGGCGTAGACGGGCTTACCTTTGGCGCACCTTCGGCGCGGCCGTAGCGTGTGGATGCTGCGCGTTGGGACATTGGTCATAAATGGATAGTGGAGGGGGCGGAGCGTGGGAGGGGCAGCAGCTGGGAGGCGGTGGCGGGAGGAGGGGCGGACCAGGGGAAACCAACACAAAATGGAGGGTCAAAGGCGAACAGAGACAGGGGCAGCAAATGCTCAAATGCGCTGAGTGTGCAGGCTAATGAAATGTAAGCACACCAGCCTCAGTGTAGCGGTATTAATTATAACAGCCTCAGCAAGGTCGCGCTATTAATTAAATAAGATAGTGCGGCGCTACGCGAGCAAAGCGCTACAATGCTGCGAGGATCAGCTAAACAAAGCTATAAATGTTACAGAAATAACGATACCGCTAAGACGACAGAGCGTGGCAGCTGCAAGTCAACAGGTGCGTGGGGGAGCAACCGATCTGAAGGAAGGTCCACCTTAAAATGCATGTTAATTCAGCACAAATATATATATGCTACTTTTAAAGTTTCAAAATACATTTTCTAAATTAAATGTACTTCTATAGTGAGGTCAAATTTAAATCAACGCTGAATTAATTAATTGAGCATGGTTTTACATTATTCATTAGACAGAAAACATCTGAGCAGGCCCCATTCATTGTTTTCACTTTTTATGCATCCAATGTCTGCGTGCCACTTTTTAAATGCAGTTTATGTCCAAAACTCAAGACAGCTTTTGTCATTTAGTAAGGCTTAAATCTATAGGTGAAATGTAAGCGCCATCAACAACGACCTGCAACGTAAGGTGTATCACTGAAAGAGTGCGACTGAGATGGAGACAACCTAAAGAAAGATCACCTAGGCCTAATAAAGAATGCAAGTACTTAATGAAACGAAGTTTGACTGTCAAGGTCCACAGGCATGATTAGCCAATAATCAGTATACCACATGGGGGTCTCGGTGATTGACTTTGTTTTTAGGATCTGTAGAAATCTGAAGGCCAGAGGGGGTATCACATGATTATTTAAGCATAAAAGATCGGCTGATACTAGTTACGGTTGTAATTATTTTGCTTTGCAATCAACAACTATTCCAACATGTCGTAGGTGACCATATGGTTGAGATTACCTCACAAGAGCAAGAATGCAGAAATGGGAACTTGCAAATCTAGTGATGGTGGTAGATTGGAGCTCAGTTTGTCTCTATTTGAAACCTATTTTTAGATTCTGTAATTACATTGACAGGAGCCTTCAATGTGAGCTATGACTTACAGAAAGCCACAGTGTATGTATTTGGTAATCCTCTTGGGCAGCTCTTTGTATGGACTTTTGCTAATCCTTTTCTAATGGGTAACAACTTTGGGCTCCATTAGGATGGCGGGCGGATTGCCCCCGCCAGGCTGGCGGTAGCCCTCGGCAGCCTGGCGGGGGAAATCCGCCCGCCATCCTTCCCTGTATTCCCCCCTGCCATATTAGAATGGCGGGGGGACCACGGCGGAGCAAAACACCGCCCGCCACTTTTCCGCCCCGGAAAACGAGTAACATGCAGGCGGTGTCTGACAGATTACAATGGGCATTTTTCAATGCCTTTCCGTGGCGGCAATGCCGCCACGGAAAGGCATGCGTTGTTCACTCTGGGGGCCCCCTGTGGGCCCCAGAGTGAAGGCCAAAGGGGGGTGGCACACGGGGGGGTACCTGTGGTACCCCCCTGCATTTACATAATCAAAGCGGTAGGCAACGCGCGGTGCCTGCCGCTTTGATTATGTAAATGCTGCAAAGCATTTTTAGTATTGTGGTGGGCGGAGCACAGAGCTCCGCCCGCCACAATACTAAAAATACAGGATGTGCCCGCCACAGTGGCGGGCACATCCTAATGGTGCGTGCGGGACCCCCGCCCTTAGGGCGGGTGGTCCCGATTTCCGATGTCCGCCATCCTAATGGGGCCCTAAGTCTGTGTGCTTTATCGGCTTTAGTGACATTATCATTTTTAAATAAAAATTTCCAATTCCTGGCATATTTTCCCTTTTTGCTTTCTGTTTTGCATGGGACTTTGTTTTTTCTAGACAATTTGTAATCATTTTTTTAGCTAATACAAATAAAGTTTATTCAGATTCTGTTTCCTTAAACAGATGAGCTGACCAGCTACACAACCAGAACCACTGGGGATTCCTGTCATTAAGGGTCCACCAGGATGGGGGAGGCTCTACAAATGGTAGCCCAAGAGCTCGATTAATGAGCAAGATGGCCTTCTGAAATGATAGGTAGTCCTTCAGCAAAGTCTGATCTACTGATTCTCCTGTACGACCAGAATGGCTTCAGACTCAATAGGTGACACACTGCCACAGAAAGGGATGAAAAAGATTAATCCATTAACGGCTAGGCCATTTCCCACCCCAGTGTTAAGCCCATTTTTCAATGTCTGTGGGGCTTATGCCTTCATAACGTTTTCCACAAAAGGTATTCAGACCAAATGTGTGTCCTTTTTAGGTTGAGCTTTGGAGACATCTTGTACATACTTGAGTATATACTTCTTTGTGGGCTTTACTGCTTTTCATTTGTTTGTTTCAGTGTCCTTTAAAAATCCTTGCTTGCTAGTGGTCAATCCTTTCTCTTTGACCCACCATTTGCTGCCAAGGAGCAGGGATCAAGTACTGTATTGTTACAATTAGGGGACTATTTTTTCCTATGTTTCCTGCTTGTGCGGCTAGTGCGTGTGTTTTTACAACTTGCATATTGTGTCTCCTGCCCAGCCTGCAACAGCGCACGTTTTCTTTCACTTTGTTTGCTGCTATCCACTCCCACCTTAGCACAAACTTGACTAGAAAGTATTGGAGTTGCTTTACATAAGCCCAGTTAAACTGATGGAGCAAGGATTCGCACGCAAAGTGCCTTGCTCCCATTCAAGAACCTCGCCTAATGTATAATCATATTAATCCAGTATTCGTCATTTATTAAGCGTCTTCCCAAACACGCGGGTGTCCCCAGGATGCTTGCTTGTATGTCTTTTCCATACTAACGAAGCTTGCACTAAAGAAACGGCTGCTTCGCTGAAATTCAGTCTGCGCATGCGCCGGTCATACCCATGTGATGTGACGCACTCGCATTCTGGAGGGAATCTATTGCACATGCGCACTGTTGCAAACATGGCCGCTTGTCTTTTACCACGCTCTGTGCTTGCTACAGCTGCTTCAGCCTATCTGTCCTTTCGCAATAAAACCGTAATGCTATAATTATTATAAAGTAAGGGATGTTTAGAATTTATCATGGTATACAGTGTGATCATTTTATATGTGATTTTAATTTGTTCTCGCTTACTTTTCATGTACCGCGTCTCTGGGGCTGGGAAATTCGGGAGCGGAGCCATACTTGAGGCTCTGCTGGGCTCCGACATGTGACCAGGGAGAAACTCTACTGCGCAGAAGCTGAAACAAGCCAGCTGGCTCCTGAAGCACAATGCGCCTGAGAAACTCTCTGGGAAGACCAAATCTCACCTTGGAAGAAGCAATTCTGTTGCTACCTATTATGAACTTTACTGTACTACTGTATTCTTATGCATGGGAACGTGAACCAAGGGGCGGGTAGGAAAATTATAATATTGAGGGTGAGAAAGTCGAATTCTAGGAGGTGGTAATGACCGCACCACCTCTCCTGACCAATCATAATGTGGGAAACTGTCACTTGCAACATTAGTGGGTGGTCTGAGGGACCCCAAAACAGTATAACTGCCCTAGTTTAGCTTAGGAAAATTGTCCGACTTGTCCGAGTAGCAGACCTGTCACTGACCCTACGAACTCTATAGGTGCTCAATCTGAGAGTGCTGCGGAGCACTTTGTCCATACTTTCCACAAACTCCTAAGGGGTGGAAATAATCCTAAGTGCTGGCGAAGCACTTTGCTGGGGAAATTCGAAAACCCAATCGGGGTTACTGGCGGATTACTTGCCGGAGAGGGGTAACGCAGGCGTTGCTGTCCGAAGCTGTAGGTGGTGGTCGTACCCTGGGAGGCCCAGTCTTGACCCAAACCTGAGGGGTATCCTGTCCTGAACTGTCCGTGGGCTGTACCTGCTCGCATTCTGTTATTCCAAATCCTTGAGGGTCCTTGTCCCCGTCTTTTCCAAACTGACCCGTGGCCAGGGTTAGTCCTCACTCCTATTTAGGTAAATATAAACTGTGGGTTTGCGTTTTCTCATAGTCTTCTCTCACTTAGACTCATATCTTTTTCTCTTTCTTAAGGGAATACTCTTGACTTTGATATTTGTTTCTGAAATGCCAAATCATATATGTTTTGCTTATTAGATTTGTTCCACATCTCTCCCTTCCTTTAGAACTTTGCTGAACTGTCGAATTTATTAGTATGTTCCAATTTTTCCCTTTCCTTTAGTATGATTGCGGTGAACTTAGCAAGAATAGTCTAAAGAACTTAGGTTAAGTACATGTTTTAGGTCCCATTCATATCCTATGTCCTAGTATAAAGTTGCAGTGACTAGTCTTGTTCTAAAAATTCCTACCTTTAGTCTTCCCATATACTCAAATGTTCCTAGTTTTAATTCATAGTTACACAGTGGTTTTGATCTTGATGATTGACGTGTTATTCTGCATATCGCTTATTGCCTTGGCATATTTTCTTTGAACTTCTATATAAAACTTTTAACATCATCAGGTGTCTGTGGTCATTTTACAGAAATTGTGGATAAGTATGTACTGATTTATAAAGGGTATTTTTCCTAGGTCCCCTGTCTACTATTCCCTGATAGCTCCAGATCTGTCATAAGTATTGTGCCTGTGGTAAGTCGGGTACATGGTAAGCAGAGGTGTGAAGCCAAACCTTAATTGCTCATAGAAGCGTGCAGGAGGAAGAAAAGAAATCATCACCTGGTTCACCCAAATGTCATTGTTGTATTGAATTTGCACGCCAGGGCCCAGTGCGTGTAAGAAATTGGTAACCTCGGTGACCCGGGTGAACTGCGCGCTCTATCAGTAATTTTCTGGTAACCAGAGGATGGTTTGGACTAGTTAGATTAGGTAGACAGGATAGCTGATAAATAAACCGTGAAAAATAAAATGTGCTGCTGAAATTTCTATGCTGCTGATTTTTTTATTACATTGATTTAAAGATTTTGAAAGGTTTCAAGGATATATATGTCTATGTATATGAATGTTGCATTGCTGCTATTAGTGTGTATGCTATATTAACAAAAGAATTGTTTGTAAGTGTTCAGTGTAGTCCGAATCCCCGGGGAAGTATTTAGCTGACGGTGAGCAGAATCCGGTTAGCTGTTGAAGTCACTGGTTTGAGTCATTAGTGCAGGGTTAGAATAACTGGAAGCACTAATTAGGACCTTTGTTTGCATCTGAGTAAATGATAGCTACGAGTCCTTTATAAAACTTTCATTGCGATATCACCTAGTAAGGGTCGCATACGGAAGGAGTAGTAGGGTCTCCGAGGCTTGAATGGTAAGTAAATTAGTCCGCTGGTGAAAGCCTGACTTAGTATATATCCCAGGAAGAAGTGGATAAGTCAGGGGAATAACAGGTTCTATTTTACGTATGTGAAAGGTTAGGCAAAGAAGTCTACCTAGAGTGAATGAAAAGTAGACAGAAGTGGTTTACTAGCAGCGAAAGAAAATTCTTTTATCTCTTTAGAACACTCAGACATAGTGGCAAACGTTGCGTGTTGTTGACTAAGATTTGCATTCGCACTTTAGGGAAAGTAAAAAGTTTCCGTTACCTTGTGAAGGAGGGAGTCGGTCGGAAGACTGCCCTGACGTCACTCCGTGTCGCGCTGGTATTGGTCAAGACAGCGGGTGTGTAGTGAAGCTGAATTTGTGAAGGAGGGGTGAGTGCCGAAGCGTGAGACTCAGTCTTGCGAAAAGGCCGCGCACCCATTGGTTAAGGATTTTTTGTATTCACTGAGTTGGTTGGTTACTACGAAATAGAAGTCGCGTTAGCATTGGAAGCACAAAGGTAAACAAAATTAATCAGGCCGAGTTAGAGGCGAGTCTGGAAAGTTGTATGTGGTATCCCGATTTTATACCGAATCCAAAGTACCTAGGATTTCATAAGGATCAGATTTTACGAGGTAGACCGCACATGATGTATGGAATAAAAAGGAAAATGTCATTTACTGACAAAATAAAGAATTTTTTCAAAACTGACAAGCCCATTAGGACGAGGGAAGGCGTGCTCATTCCCCCACCGAATACTCCTGCCTCTTTCATGATGTTTGATAAAGGGTACCATACCTGTGTATGGTTAGAAAACTGGGCAAAGTATACTGCAGATGACGGAGTCCTAGCATTCCCTGTTGAAGGTACATTTAATGGTCGGACTCTGTTTAACTTGAGGACCCGCATGAATGAATTACATCCTAGACCTAGGTTGACCCAGTACGAAGCCCTGGAAGAATGGGAGATTGAGGCTCTAGAAAGAGATAGACCCCGAATGGACAAGGGAGTAAGTAAATGGTATCCGAGGGTTCAAGCGCAAACCAAAGAGCAGAAAATGAAACAGTGGAGACAAAACATGATGACAGAAGGATTGTTTCCAATGATGGGGGTGTTAGAAGAGGGGAAAGGAAAATGTAAGGAAAAGACCCATCATTTAATGCCCGTGGGGGACTCAGAAGATGAGCACCTAGAAGATTTGTTAATGAAAAATCCACCTCCCTATGTTGCTGAATCAGAACCTGTGCATTCTCCAAACCCATTTTCGAAATATCCCAGATGTCGGAGGGATAGTGATACAGATGGAACGGGTACAGACAGTAAAACCAGTAATGGGGATGGGTTTTGCAGACCAAAATCTACGGTCCCAAATTATCAGCCGTTCGGAGAAGATCCACCTCGGTTGGTCACTCCGACTGCTCCAAGTATTTATCCTCCCTTGGTACCTCAGGTATTGCATGACAATTCCGCGGAAAAGGCTTTACGAGAAAAGGAAAAAGAAGCCCTGGCTAGACAGCGAGATGATTTAGTTCGAACCATTGTCCAGATACATCCCCATCCTGATTCCCTGACTATTCCAGTAACTATTGGTCCTGCTATTCCACTGTATAGGGATGACCTGGCTAGTCCTCGTCCTCCTGTTATCACCCCAATTATGCCAACCCCTAGCATTCCACTCCCGAGAAAAGAAATGCTCATAGATGATGATCAAGAAAGTGAATGTGAATCAGTGGTTCTGATGGATATGCCCATCAGGGAAAACAGAACTAGCATGTCAGGATCCAGAAGACAGAATAAGGCAAAAGAGGTTCTGATTGGGAGTACGTCGGGGGTCAGGAGTGCCACAGTAGTATCCCCAGAAGAATTAGACAGATGGACCAAAGAACTGGAGAAAGAGACCACTCCCCAACCCAAAGCATTAGAAATATATAAATTGAGAATAGAAATAGAAGAGATGATGGCTGGAAATGTGGGAGTGGAACGCCTGAACTCTTTCAGTGAAGAAGAGCTGCTGTTCATCAGTAAAAACCTTACCCGAAACGCTAGGTTGCTCCATGAAAGGTTGTTGGACACTGCCACAGAAATGGGGATAGATATCAGTCGCTCTAAAATTCTTCAGAAACCCTACAGAGTAGATTTTTCTGACAAAGACTTGGAAAGCTTAAATGTAATGGGAAAACAGATCCAAATAAAAGAATTACTGAAACTCTTACAGAAATGGGGGGATGTAGGAAAGTGGAGAACCCGGTGGGCAAAGAAAAAGGAAGACAGTAGAGCGAAATCACAAGCTTCAGAATATGTACTGAAAGAAGTAACTCCCGCAGAAAAACTGTGTCCCATGAGAGAGGTCCCGGGGGGAAAATATGTCCATGTCCCTTGGTCCCGACAGGATATTGTGTCATTTACTAATGACTTCCCGAAATTACGGGAGAAACCAGTCGACTGGTACAGACAGGTCGAGCGATTCGTAAAAGTTCAGAAATGTCTTTTGAAAGACCTGGATGGGTTTTTCGACATTGTGGTTCCTGTAGATTTGTGGACCGACTGCAAAATTGAAATTGATTGGCCCAGTGAGGAATATGCAAGAGACGACAAAACAGGAGCTCCCTCACCTGAAGTAATGAGGAAGTATGAACAAGTCATACACTACCTCAAGAAAAAGGTGCCCGCAAAGGAAACAGATTGGACCAAAATAGATAGAACCACCCAAGAACGCGATGAAACTGTCCATTCCTTTTATGAAAGGTTACTGCAAGTATTCAAAACTTACAGTGGTATCGATAATGTAGACATGAAAGACATGACCCATTTCAGTTACAGATTTGTGCTAGGATTAAGGCCTGAAATATCACAATGGATTCGAGATAATAAAATCAGTTGGCAGGGAAAACCTATAGATGATGTCTTGAAATACGCAAAATATTGCGAAGATGAAATTGAAAATAAAAAGAAGGCCCTCAAGGAAAAGGTAATGTGGGCACAGGTGAAATTAGCTGAACAGCAGGAAAAACAGTTAAGTAAATTAAATTCTAATAATAATGCTCAGAATGCCACTGCTGGGGGAGGAGGGAAGCCCCGAGCTAAAATGAGTCGGGAAGAGGCTATGAAGAAGTTTCCTTGCCATGGGTGCGGCCAGATAGGGCATTGGAGAGACGAGTGTCCACACCTGCAGGCCGGTAATGCCCCTGTAAATGGTTTAAATCCACAGGTGCAGAAAGAGGGGACAAGAAAGAACCAGCAACAGGTAAAATTACCTCCAGTACCTCGCGCTCCTAGACAAAATTTTAAGAATCAGGGTCAGCAGAATGAGAGGGCGGAAGTATGGGAAGTCGAGAATGAAAGAGATGCAGTCATTCCACAGTATTTGTTAAATGATACCTTCCTCTGTGAAGATCAAGATTGACGGGGCCTGAGAGGGGAGGATGAGGAGTGCCTGCTTGGCGCCTCCTTACCGCTAGACCAGACTGGACCATACATTGAAGGAAAGGTTGAAGGAAAAGACGTCACCTTTCTGTTGGACACTGGTGCTACCAGATCTACTGCAAGAACAGTGGATGTTCCTAACCTACCCCTCTCGGGAGAAGCGATCCAAGTAGTGGGTGTCTCCAATCAAATAATAAGTACTCCAGTAACTGAACCAATGGAAATTTCTATAGGAAATTTTAAAGAAATGCACAGATTTGTAGTCTGTGATTCCAGTCCTGTGAACCTGCTAGGACGTGATTTGTTGTGCAAGATGCATTGTACCATCTATTGCACACCAAAGGGCGTCGAAATTCAGACCCCCGATGAAGATGGTCTGTACAAACTGATGTTGGTCAGACAAGATTCTGATATTAAACCTTTAACAGTTGAGGATTTACCTGAGGAGCTCCAGTTAAGAGTAGTACCCGAAGTGTGGGATTTCACAGGAAAGGATGTAGGCTTAATGGCAAATGTGGACCCAGTTAAAATAACAATAAAAACGAATGCTGTATACCCTAAAACCAGACAGTACAAAATGAGTGCAGAAGTGAAAGCAGGAGTAGCGACTGAGATTACCAGGCTGCTCGAAGCAGAAATAATAGAGGAAGTGATGAGCAGTCCCTGTAATTCACCTATCATTGGGATCAAAAAGCCTAGTGGAAAATACCGGGTGGTGCAAGATTTGCGCAAGGTAAACCAAATTGTTGTGCCTTGCTGTCCTGTTGTGCCCAACCCTGCAGTGATACTATATCAGATTCCCTGGAATGCAGAATGGTTCACTGTCATCGACCTGTGCCATGCATTCTTTTCCATCCCATTGCATCCAGAAAGCAAGTTCCTTTTTAGTTTTGAATTTGACAGTCATATCTATGTCTGGAATCGTGTCCCCCAGGGGTACACCGAAAGTCCATCGATTTTCAACCAGATACTAAAGAAGTGCCTTGAAACCCTAGTGCTGCCGAGAGAATCTGTTTTGGTGCAGTACATAGATGACCTATTAGTGGCATCTAAAACCCAGACGGACTGTGTTACCGACACAATTGCCTTGCTGAATCACCTAGGAAAAGGAGGACATAAAGTGTCGCCTGACAAGTTACAATTTTGTAAGAACTCAGTGAAGTATCTGGGTCACCAGATAGAAAAAGGAATCAGGAAAGTTACTACAGAAAGAATCAAAATAATTAAAGCAATGGAACTGCCCAGAACTCAGAAAGAGGTGAGAATGTTCCTAGGAGTTGTGGGTTACTGCAGACAATGGATTGTAGGATTTGCAGCTCTAGCAAAACCCCTGATCAAAATGACCAAGAAAGGAGTAGAAGACCCCGTCAGTTGGGACAGTGAAAGCATGAACGCTTGGGTAACTTTGAGAAACTGCCTATGTACCGCTCCTGCATTGGGTATGCCTGATTACACTAAGTCCTTTGAACTATTCTGTGACATGAGAGAGAATTGTGCTCTTTCAGTCCTGACCCAGGAGCATGGATTAGTTAGACGGCCGGTGGCCTATTTTTCGGCCACCCTAGATCCGGTGGCTGCCGGATTACCTGGTTGCCTGAAAGCAGTGGCTGCTACCTGCGTCAATCTGGAACAGAGTGAGAACATTGTCATGGGACATCACGTCACTGTATATGTTCCTCATTCTGTTGTAATCCTACTGACTAGAACTAAGACCCAGTACCTCACACCTAGTCGGCTGACTAAGTATGAGAGAATTTTGATTGGTGCTGAAAATGTAACCATTTCCCGGTGCAATGTCCTAAACCCTGCGACCCTGTTACCTGTTCCTCTGGATGTAGAAATAGAAGAGGGAGGGGAACATAATTGCATCGATTTAACTGAGTTCAGTACTAAGCCCCGTCCTGACATCCGTGAGATAGCATTACTTGATGGAGATCTTACCGTCTTTGTAGATGGCTCGTGTTTAAGACATGAAAGTGGAAGACTGTGTGCTGCATATGCTGTGGTCACATTGACGGAGACCATAGAAGCATCTTACCTATGCGAAGTGAAATCTGCACAAGTGGCAGAGCTCATTGCGCTAACAAGAGCATGTAAGAGGGGTAAGAACAAAAGAATAACTGTTTACACCGACAGCCAGTACTGTTACGGGGTTGTTCATGACTTCGGCCAATTGTGGTTGCAAAGAGAATTCATGACTTCCTCAGGCACCCCTATCAGAAATGGAAAAGTGGTGCATAACTTACTGGAAGCTATCCAATTGCCCAAAGAATTGGCTGTGGTCAAGTGCGCGGCTCACAAATCTGGAAATGATGATGTGACCGCCGGTAATAGGTACGCTGACCAAATTGCCCAATTTTGCGCCCGATACCAAATGTCCCTCCAAATTGCGTTATGGGGTGGAACCAGCTGCCAACTTATGTTGTTTGAGAATGTGTCAACGTGGGAAGAATTAAAGGATTTGCAACAGGCAACAGACAGGCAAGAAAAAGGCAGGTAAGCAGATGGATGCAAATTGAGAGATGATGGTGTGGTGGTAAACTCGACTGGGGTGCCTGTACTGCCTGATAGCTTGATAGACCCCATGATCAGAATGATACATGAACCAACACATATGGGAAGGGACGCAATGTGTCGGGTGTTTGACAAGGTGTTCTATAATTCAAGATTCAGGAACCAGGCGGAAAGGCTTTGCCAGAGGTGCCTAGTGTGTCAGCAATTCAATGCAGGAAAAAGGACTGTAGTGGAACAGAGTACTATTGGAAAGGCAGTAGGTCCCTTTGTCAGAATGCAGGCAGACTTTATAACAATGCCTAGGTGTCAAGGGTATAGATATATCTTAGTCATAGTTTGCCTATTCTCCCGGTGGGTGGAGGCCTATCCCGCAAAGAAAAATGATGCCCTAACTACAGCCAAATTATTGCTCAGGGAGTTGATACCTAGGTACGGAATTCCTGAGACAATCGAAACGGACCAAGGTGGGCATTTTGCCAACGATGTCCTAGAGGAACTCTGTAAAGCATTCAAAATGAAGCAAAGACTGCATTGTGCCTACCGCCCAGAGGCTTCTGGGGTAGTGGAACAAATAAATGGCACCCTGAAATCCAGATTGGCCAAAATGTGTGATTCCACAAAAATGAACTGGATAGAGGCTTTACCCCTTGTGCTGATGAGTTTGAGAAGTATCCCGAACCGAAAAACTGGCCTGAGCCCCCATGAAGTGTTAATGGGAAGAGTCATGCGGCAGGCATGGGTACCCGGACACAAACTGCTAAGCATTTCTGATGATATGGTATTAGAATACTGCAAGCAGCTGGGTGACCAAGTGCGTTCTCTCTCTCAGCAGATTGGAGAGACAGCTGACGAATGGCCAAAGACTCCAGCACATAAACTGCAACCAGGAGATTGGGTGGCGTTAAAGAAACACACCCGGAGCAGTTGCCTGAAACCGAGGTGGGGAAAGCCAAGACAAGTGATCCTCGTCACTACAAGTGCTGTAAAGTGTGCTGGTGTACCGAAGTGGATCCACGCCAGCCACACGAAGCGGGTAACTGGAGAAAACGCGACTGGAGCTGAAGGCAGCGCAGCTGAAGAGGCTTCCGAGGAGGAGAGTCCGGAGCTAGCTGACATCGAACTGCCGAGCACAAGTCGAGACGTTGAGTGGTTCCCCGCCGACGACCAGGTTCATGATCCAATACGAACCAGGAAATATTCCTACTTAGACAGTGAGTGGGATAGCCCAGGTGAGCTAGAAATAGAAGAAGAAGAAGGTCAGGTCAACGAGAATCACATCACACCTGATCAGGAAATAGGCCAAGTAGGGTCAGATCAAAACATCGAGACTCCTCCTGAAACTCCGGAGTCTGGAGAGGGACAGATAATAATTAGAGCTGACGTTCATGCAGAAGAAAACGAAGAAATCGAAGAGCATGAACAGGAACAGATAGAAATAGACCAACGTGTTCAGGCAACCGAAATAAAATCAACCGAAAATAAAAAGCAAGTACGATTTGAACCTGAACAGGATCAGATTAGGGACCAGGCAGAAGAAATAGATGAAAGACCTGGAACTAGTCAGACAGGTAGGGAAACAGAAGTGCCACAACAAAAAGTAAAAAGAGTGCACGAGGAAGGCCAAGTTTCCTCAACTACTGGGAGGCACGGAGGCAGAAGTGCACCCCGATACGTCAAAAGACTGAGGCTCAGACTAAAGACAGTCGAAGAAAAACTGAAAGACCGAAAAAGGGCTGAAAGTGAAAGAAAGGCAGCCCGAGGCAAGTCGCTAAGAAAGAGCGACAGAGTAAAGAAACAGAATCGACTGTATCGGAGCCCTGAATGGACTTACTTTGTGTTGGAGGAAATTGATGAGCCCCACCACAGTGGCAAAAGTGACGAAGAGTCCATCACTGATCGGAGTTCTGACGAAGACCCTCCTTGAGAGAGCCTCGAAGTGAGCCTCTGGTACAAAGAAACGAAGAAGAGTAGCAAAAGCCACCTGTAAGCTAAAATGTCTGATTCAAATGATTCTGGAAGGTCCAGATTTGGGTGTTGCAAAACCTGTTGCAAAATATGCTTATGTAGTATAGCTATGCTAATAGTAATGTGGATAGGACTAACAGTTTTCTTACCTTTTATGATAAGTAAAAATCCTAACTTGTCCCCTACTGAACCAGAAGCAGTAGACGTAGGGGCCGTACAAACTGCAGAGACACCACGAAGCTTAGAAAGACGTGACAAACAAGTGAGTCTGACACACACACGACCTAATTTAGAAGCATCAGATGAGGATGGACTACACTTTCACAAAATGAGAAACAGGACGCATTTAAATGTTTTTGCTAACTTGTTAGTGCATTATGTAGAAGCTATGGAAATAGAGGACTGTTATGTCTGCATGAAGCTACCAACCTCAGTGGCTGAAGGCGTGACATATCACCATCTACCTTTAACCTATGGAATTTCCTGTAGTATATTAGCTAGCTTGTTTTATAGGAGCACTTTGCAGTACTATTATTCAAATGCTGACGTAGTATTTTCTGAACTTCCCATTAGAGGACACCTGAACCTTGTACATGTTAGGAGTGAGGTGACCCGTTATATGGGAGAATATTTTCTGACTATAGGCAACATAGATTTAGACGAAGCAAGACAAGCTAATCTGACCTGTTCTCTGCAAGAGCAGGAAAAGATGTTTATAAAGATGGCAGACAGAAGGAGAGAAAAGTTTCAGAAGAAGGCAAATGACGAAAAGGATAGAGTCCCTAAGTGGGCTGAGCACATGGATAACACCTCGCAAGGCGAAGCTAATCCTGCCTTGTTGTTGGATTTTGAACGAAAAGGGAAACTTTGTATCCATAGGGAAAAGACAGAGTACTATAACAATGTATTCATCGGTTCCAGCGAGTGTGAACATAATTACAAGGTAATTGGAGGTTGGGGTTTCAAAAATGGGTCAGAACCTGTGTTTCCCGGAATATATTATATATGTGGGAACAAGGCTTATTTCAAATTACCGGACCACTGGTATGGAAGCTGCTACTTTGGCACTGTTTTCCCGAAAATATACCATGTGAATAATGCAGCTGGAAGCGATGAAGAGACTAATGGCTTAGTGCGTAGTAAACGTGAGAGTGTAGGTGAAATTATAGGTGATATTTTTAGTGCACTGATACCTGGAATGGGGGTAGTTCTGAACACTCATAGAATCTGCAAATTGTCTACAGTAGTGGACCGGTTATCAACGGACACTGCTGCTGGATTCCTGATGGTCAATACTGAAATGGTTGCGATCAGATCAATGGTTTTGCAAAACCGCCTTGCTCTTGACACCCTATTGGCAAAAGAGGGCGGAGTCTGTAGAATGCTGAAAGCGCAACATTGTTGCACTTACATTCCTGATAAAAGTATCGAATTAAAACAATATGTGAAGAACATAACTAATTTGGAAAAAGAACTCAAACCATTGGAGGTTGACAGTGCCTGGACGAGACTGACTGGAGGTCTCTCCTCTATAGGTAGTTGGTTTTCTAACCTAGGTAGAAATATTTTGTGGAAAATACTGATGCCAATAGTTGTGATAGGTGTGGTTGTATTGATCATCTTCATCTGCTGCAAATGCCAGAAATGCAAAAAGAAGTATCAAGTAAATAAGAGGGGGGTGAAAAGAAATATTGATGAACTAGAATTAGAAGAATTAAGGAATGAAGTCTACAAAAAGGTGAAAAATCACCACTCTCATAGAGAAGCTGAAAGAAAAATCAACAATAAGTTTGTTGAAATACAGATGAGTGATGTGGATGAATGAAAAAAAAAGGTTGGCATCTGTTTCCTTTATGTGGTGATGATAGTAAATATCATGAAAGAGGGGATTGATGGAGCAAGGATTCGCACGCAAAGTGCCTTGCTCCCATTCAAGAACCTCGCCTAATGTATAATCATATTAATCCAGTATTCGTAATTTATTAAGCGTCTTCCCAAACACGCGGGTGTCCCCAGGATGCTTGCTTGTATGTCTTTTCCATACTAACGAAGCTTGCACTAAAGAAACGGCTGCTTCGCTGAAATTCAGTCTGCGCATGCGTCGGTCATACCCATGTGATGTGACGCACTCGCATTCTGGAGGGAATCTATTGCACATGCGCACTGTTGCAAACATGGCCGCTTGTCTTTTACCACGCTCTGTGCTTGCTACAGCTGCTTCAGCCTATCTGTCCTTTCGCAATAAAACCGTAATGCTATAATTATTATAAAGTAAGGGATGTTTAGAATTTATCATGGTATACAGTGTGATCATTTTATATGTGATTTTAATTTGTTCTCGCTTACTTTTCATGTACCGCGTCTCTGGGGCTGGGAAATTCGGGAGCGGAGCCATACTTGAGGCTCTGCTGGGCTCCGACATGTGACCAGGGAGAAACTCTACTGCGCAGAAGCTGAAACAAGCCAGCTGGCTCCTGAAGCACAATGCGCCTGAAAAAACTCTCTGGGAAGACCAAATCTCACCTTGGAAGAAGCAATTCTGTTGCTACCTATTATGAACTTTACTGTACTACTGTATTCTTATGCATGGGAACGTGAACCAAGGGGCGGGTAGGAAAATTATAATATTGAGGGTGAGAAAGTCGAATTCTAGGAGGTGGTAATGACCGCACCACCTCTCCTGACCAATCATAATGTGGGAAACTGTCACTTGCAACATTAGTGGGTGGTCTGAGGGACCCCAAAACAGTATAACTGCCCTAGTTTAGCTTAGGAAAATTGTCCGACTTGTCCGAGTAGCAGACCTGTCACTGACCCTACGAACTCTATAGGTGCTCAATCTGAGAGTGCTGCGGAGCACTTTGTCCATACTTTCCACAAACTCCTAAGGGGTGGAAATAATCCTAAGTGCTGGCGAAGCACTTTGCTGGGGAAATTCGAAAACCCAATCGGGGTTACTGGCGGATTACTTGCAGGAGAGGGGTAACGCAGGCGTTGCTGTCCGAAGCTGTAGGTGGTGGTCGTACCCTGGGAGGCCCAGTCTTGACCCAAACCTGAGGGGTATCCTGTCCTGAACTGTCCGTGGGCTGTACCTGCTCGCATTCTGGTATTCCAAATCCTTGAGGGTCCTTGTCCCCGTCTTTTCCAAACTGACCCGTGGCCAGGGTTAGTCCTCACTCCTATTTAGGTAAATATAAACTGTGGGTTTGCGTTTTCTCATAGTCTTCTCTCACTTAGACTCATATCTTTTTCTCTTTCTTAAGGGAATACTCTTGACTTTGATATTTGTTTCTGAAATGCCAAATCATATATGTTTTGCTTATTAGATTTGTTCCACATCTCTCCCTTCCTTTAGAACTTTGCTGAACTGTCGAATTTATTAGTATGTTCCAATTTTTCCCTTTCCTTTAGTATGATTGCGGTGAACTTAGCAAGAATAGTCTAAAGAACTTAGGTTAAGTACATGTTTTAGGTCCCATTCATATCCTATGTCCTAGTATAAAGTTGCAGTGACTAGTCTTGTTCTAAAAATTCCTACCTTTAGTCTTCCCATATACTCAAATGTTCCTCGTTTTAATTCATAGTTACACAGTGGTTTTGATCTTGATGATTGACGTGTTATTCTGCATATCGCTTATTGCCTTGGCATATTTTCTTTGAACTTCTATATAAAACTTTTAACATCATCAGGTGTCTGTGGTCATTTTACAGAAATTGTGGATAAGTATGTACTGATTTATAAAGGGTATTTTTCCTAGGTCCCCTGTCTACTATTCCCTGATAGCTCCAGATCTGTCATAAGTATTGTGCCTGTGGTAAGTCGGGTACATGGTAAGCAGAGGTGTGAAGCCAAACCTTAATTGCTCATAGAAGCGTGCAGGAGGAAGAAAAGAAATCATCACCCGGTTCACCTAAATGTCATTGTTGTATTGAATTTGCACGCCAGGGCCCAGTGCGTGTAAGAAATTGGTAACCTCGGTGACCCGGGTGAACTGCGCGCTCTATCAAAACTATTTAGTTACATTAGTGTTAGACCTGGCATCTTTGGCGTGGTTTCCCCTTATCTTTTTTGCCTCTACCTCCTGTATTTTTGATGCTGTGCTGGATTTCGTTTTTGCTGGTTTAGATGCTTTGGACACTCTGCCACTGCTGATCAGTGCCAGAGTGTAAGTGCTCCCTATGTAAATTGCTATTCTGATTGAATATACATGTTTGGCATATTTGTATCACCATGAAGTCCCTAGTAAAGTGCACCGGGTGTGCCAGGGCTGGTGATGACAAATGCTACTAGTGGGCCTGTGGCACTGATTGTGCCACCCACAGGAGTAGCTCTAAAATGGTGTCTCAGGCCTGCCACTGCAGTGCCTATGGGCAGTTTAGAAACTGCCATGTCCTCCTGGTCAGTGTCCCCACTGACCAGGCCTAACCCTTCCCTTTTTGTGCACATCAGTCACCCCTATGGAAGGCCCATGGTACCCCCCTGGGCAGGGTGCAGTGTATGTGAAAGGTAGAGCATGTACTGGTGCAGGTGACATGCTCTGGTAGTGAATTACAGCCATTTTCGTTTTTCACTACTGTAAGGCTATCTTGCTCCATAGATTAACATGGGGGATGCTGGCTACAGTGGCTTCCAGCATTTCTTCTCATAGGAACAAGATAGGACATAAGTATCTAGTGTTCCTGAACTGAGAATTTAATAACACATCTTTTAGGAAAGGTTGTTTTTAAATCCTGTGTTTGAGAACAGCACTTTCAGAAAGTTGCTGTTCTCTTGTCTGACCCTTATGTGGCCTTGGCCTGTTTGTGGATTGACTGTCTGGTTTGAGAGTGACAGGGGCTGGGGATTCCCCAGGAGGCTGGCTGAGTCAGCCCTAGGCTGAATGACTGCATTTGCAACTGGAGTGGTGGGAGGAGTTAGCACCTGGGCCTGAATAGGGCTGTGCCTGCCTTCCACAATGCTGGCTCCATCTCCTGCTGGGCGGCTGACGACCCTGCCCCTCACTCTGAAAGGAAAGGAGCAGCCAGGATAACAAAGTACTCAGGAGGCACCCAGAACTGGTTCAGACCGGGCTCAGGGCCCACTTGCACAGAGAGAACAAAGACTGTTAGGGGTATAAGAACAGGACCCCTGACAACAGAAAATTAGATCATCCTGGAATCAAGAAGGAACCTCTGCCAAGGAGAAAGCTGAATCTGAAGAAGGAAGACTGTCCTGCTGTTGCTCTGCTGGACTGACCTGTTGCTTTGCTGCCAAGGAGAGGGGAAGGACTTTGCTGTTATACTGTGTCCCCTGTCTTGAAGGAATCTCCAAGGGCCTGAGAAGAGCTGGCTCCCTGTTCTGAAGTCCCAGGAACAAAAGGACTTCACCCCCCAGCTTCCCTGAACTCTGCTGAGAGAGTTCTGTCCTTCCTAGAGTGCTTGATCCAGTTGTGGGGCCTCTGGAAGTTGTACCTGTGCTGGGAGGCTTGAAACTAAGCTTGAGAGACTTTTGTAATTTGAAAAGTGTTGCATCGCTCGCTTGCGGAGCGCATCCCCGACAGTGCGAGAAGATTCCCACCGCTACGAAGGCTGAGATCATAGCAGCGCCTGACGCCGCTGCCAGAGCCGTCGCATCCTTCGTTTGCGGGACGCACCAGACCGGTGCGGGAAAGTCGAACATCGCTGCGAGTGTCGTCGCAGAGCCTGTCATCGCTGGGTGATATCGCCACACCGCTTGCTTGCGGACCGCATCACGTCGCTGCGAGAATCGTCGCAGAACCATCGCTTCAAGGAGCTGCGAGAGAGAGGCTCACCGCTGGACCGTGCATCGTCGCCTCGGAGATCGTCGCAGCCCCTACGAGATCGTCACATCATGCCTTTGCGAGAACAAACTTTCTACGGAACCTACGCACCGGAATCCATACAAGTTGCCTTCCTCCCCATACAGACCGGAATCGCCGCAACACGCCCGCTGCTGCAGCGGGGCTGTCGCATCACCTCCCCAGGGTTTCAGGAGCAACGCATCGCTTGTTTTCCACCGCACCAGCTTCTGCTTTTGGAACTTTGTTGCAACTAAAAGGTACTGTGAGTAAACGTGACGCAACTCTGAACTTTTCACGCATATGTGGATTATTCTATTGCAACCTAAAGAATTTTATCGCAAACCTTAAGAACTCTTTTGAAACCATATTCTTGAACTGTGTATGTTGGATTTTTGTCGTTTTGGTCTTGTGTAGTTTAGATTAAATACCTTTATTTTTCTAAACTGTTGTGGAGTCAGTTTGTGGTGTTTTCACTGTGTTACTGTGAGTGTTGGTACAAATACTTTACGCATTGCCTCTGGTTAGCCTAGACTGCTCGTGCCAAGCTCCCTAAAAGGTGAGCAGGGGTTATCTCAGAGGGTTATCTCCTTGCCCTGACTAGAAGCAAGGGTCCCTATTTGGACAGTGGTACCTACCTCTGCCAACTAGAGATCCCCAGTTCTAACAATTAGGCATCGGCAAATCGAGTGATTCGCCCAGAATAAGATGTGGAGTCGATGAAGAGACTCAACCCCTGTTCCTCAGATCCAAAGCCAGCAGCTCTGGCTCTTACGCCACATGCTCTTCCCTTATCCGAGTTGCTACTTTTAGAATCTCAATCCACTCACCATGTCTCCGTGCTGGAGACCCCTGTTCCTTTACCAACCCTGAAAACATATTTTTAAGTTCATGGACTGTTTTGAAACAGCCAGAGTAACAGGCATAAAAGACATTACAAAAATCTTTGAGCGAGTGCGTTGGAGTTCTCACAACCCATCTAATATGTTCAACATGTAAATTCAAGATCACAACCATACACAAAATCCTGTGAATTTCGGTACCCTCCAACCAGGAATTTAAGATTTTGACTGGGGATTTCCCAATGTCCTAGCTTCACCAGCATCTACCAAAGTTAGTGATCATCAACAAATGCAGTTTTCTCTTTAGCCAAACCTGCATAATGGTTCTGCAGCAGACCAACCCCAAACAATTCATGCTAACCGATGCAATGTCCACCAGGTTTTTAAGGGAGAGTTTGAGAGAAACAGTCTCAGGGGGCAGGAATGTTGATGATGGAGAAGAGACTGCAGGGATCGAGAACAGCAAATATAAAACGGAAAAAGTGGCGAAACAGGTAATGAACAAGCCTCCTATAGCCAGCCCGGGGCAGTTGATTAAGGCAGTAGCGGAGGCATGGTAGCATGGCCCTGTTAGTGGGCCCTATTTCAAGACAGAAAATATTGATTGACAGAAGTTGTTTCCCCGAGTCCAGCGGTGAGTAGCTCATGCTGGTAATGTAACTTTGCGTTCTGGGACTTGAAGTCAAGATTGTACAATGTAACAAATAGAACTGCATGCCCCATGTCATGTCGCCATGCCTCTCCTCGCTGTATCCCTGGGTCAGGCATGGCAGGAACGGGAAGGGGAGAGGTCGCGGACGCGAAGGCAGTTCACGCCAAGACTCGAGGAAATAAAGTATTGAAATTGGCAGCCCGTGTCTGTGTTTGAGCAGGGGACATGAAACTGGCAACGAGGGTGGGATGTGGAGTCACCCCCCTCAACCCCCGCTGTGCACAGCAACCATCGGACGCCAGGAAAAAAGCACACGCTGCCACAAGCCATGAGCGGAGCGTTTAAGTGCTGCCAAAAGAAGCGCGAGTCCCCCTCGACCTCCCGCCGTGCACAGGAACCATCGGGCACAACTGAGAAAGCACACGCTGCAGCGAGTCACGAGCAGAGCGTTCAAGTGCTGCCAGAAGGAGTACTAGCTGCAGCGCCGCATGCAGAGGCTACCCACGATCGGGAGCCTGAAAATCACTGGTGTCAGAAGTGCCCAATTGAAAGAACTCCACAAAGACTGGGGTAAGCTGCATAAATATACCTCTGCAGAGAACATGCACGTTTCCCAACAGCGGCCATTTTAGAGTCAGGCACAATACACTTGTTAAGCTTAGCATCAAAACAGCGGCCATCTTAGAGTCAGGAAATCTACACAAATACTCCCTGAAGCCAGCTGAAGCGATACTGAGACCCGCAGACTTCACGGAGGCCTGCTGGGACCACACCCGCATCCACCATGTCGGACCCTGACTCCTCGCAACAGGCAGTGCCAGGCCCTGCACGAGCTGACCCACAGCTCAGCCCAGTCCTCATGGGGGTATTGTACCTGGTCCTCCCGAGCCCTTGACACTGACATCGGTAAACAGTATGGGACCCAAGTGGAAAAGCTGGCTTGAAGACTTTGAATACTTCATGAAAGGGTCACAAGTCCATGATCCCGATCAACAACTCATAGCCCTACAAAATCTAATAGGCAAAGATGTTGGACAAATCATCAAAGAGTTGCCCCCAGCCAATGCCCCGTCTTACGGAGACGTGAGAGAAGTCCTGAACAAGAAGTTTCTTCACAAGCGGAACCTAGACTACGAGCACTACACCTTCAACCTTGCATCTCAGGAGCGGGACGAGCCCATGGGCGACTTCATCTCTCGTCTCAAACACCTATTGTGACTTTGACAACTTCAACACAGAAGACGCACTTCGCCTACGCGTTATTGAAGGATGCCAATCCGAATCACTACGCCGTCGACTACTAAAGAAGCACTACTCCCTTGATGAGTTAGAGGAGCTCACTCGCATCAACGATCAAGCAGAGGAACATGCAAAAAATATGGAAGCCAGTAAGACGAAGAAAAGAGAACAAGCTCTCCGTGTACAATCTCACACAGAGCCAAGGCACCGTTCGGAATGCCACAAGTCGGAAAAGCCTACAAGGACACCTCACACGAAGTCTCCTCGCCGCGGGACCAGGAATAGACAACCACCACAGTGTTACCGATGTGGTCAAGACTACCCTCACACAGGTCAGTGTCCAGCCATTAGTCAACAATGCCACCGATGTGGGAAAGACAATCATTTTGGAGCTGCTTGCCAAACCTGTGGTACAGAAATGAGGCAGACCAAGCAAAACACAGGGTCAGGCCACCACGTGAGGGCCGTACAAGGACGAAGGGATCACTCAACAAGCTCGTCTAGGTCTAGCACTCAATCATACAGCTCATACCGATCCCGACGGTCGACGTCCAGAGAGTCGTCTCTCTCACTCCCATATCACAAGACAGTGACGAATATGTGTGCATGGTAGCAAACCCGGACAGACTGAAGAAATACCCGTGACTGCACATCCGAATGGGAAGCCATTCTGCCAAGTTGGTTTTAGATACAGGCGCATCACTCAACTATATTTGCACCACCGAGTACCAGAGCAGGAATCCAAGACCAAAGCTGGAAACAGCTGCAGTACGAGTCTACACCTGGACGTCCAGAGAACCACTGCCATGTCTGGGACAATTTTGTACCACACTGACATACAAGGACAGGAAAATTCAAGCGTAAATTCATGTGATTGAAGGCCCAGGTGCAGCAGACTGTCTGACTAAAGTTAGTTAAGATCCTATACAAAATGGACGACTCACCCGACATTGTCAACAAGTTCCCAAAACTATTCAGTGGCTTAGGAAAGCTAGCTCACTTCAAGGTCAAACTACATATCAACGAGAAAGTTACACCAGTAGCTCAGCATCACAGGAAGGTGCCTTTTCAGTTACAGCAAGCGGTAGATGACAAACTCCAAGACCTCATAAAGGCAGACATCATAGAAAGATCAACAGGTCCCACCCCATTGTTATCACCAGTAGTGGTCGTACCCAAGAGGGGCCAGGATAACAAAGTACGCTTATGTGTGGACATGCAAGCCCCAAATACAGCCATCAAGAGGGAGCGGCACCCAGGACCCCACATCAGCGACATTAACACATGCCTGAATGGAGCAAAAGTATTTTCAAAATTGGACCTCAGCAAGGGATATCCCCAACTTGAATTGCATGATAAATCAAGATACATCACCACATTCACTACATATCAAGGACTTTTCAGATATAAGCACCTCAGCTTCAGGATCTCATCAGCTGCTGAAATCTTTCAAGAGGCTATTCGGTGAGTAATACAAGACATCCCAAATGCATTCAACTACAGTGACGACAGTTTGGTATTCGGAAAACCCAGAAAGACCACGACAAGGCGCTGGACCGGGTGTATCACGCCTTACTCAACGCCAATCTCACACTTCAGCAAGACAAATGTGAATTCCACAAATCGACTCTCAAATTCTATGGACACATCTTTTCAAAAGAGGGCATGAGACCTGACACTGAGAAAGTATCTGATTGTCCGACACTCCACAGCCACATGATGTTAGCGACGTCCGTTCGTTCTTGGGCATGGCTAGTCACTGCGCCCGGTGGGGAGGCAGAGGGTTTAGATGAAAAAGAAAAGAAAAAAAGGACTTAC
Source organism: Lissotriton vulgaris (assembly GCF_964263255.1). Lineage (NCBI taxonomy): Eukaryota > Metazoa > Chordata > Amphibia > Caudata > Salamandridae > Lissotriton > Lissotriton vulgaris. The sequence continues at coordinate 857,819,332 of NC_141698.1, forward strand.
CTGGGCCGTCAGCCGCCACCTCTCCTCCGTCCTCGTCCTCTTCATCTTCTTTCTTCCTATCTCGAGTCCCTGCCAGCAGCAGAAAGCACCCAGCCGCACAGGCTCCCTTGAGCCGATTTACAACGCTGCAATGCCTAATTGTGATTGGTCTGAGCACCGTGATTCCATGCTCAGACGGGTACAAGGAGCCTGTGCATGTTCCTCACCAGGCAGTTTAATGCAACTTGGTGGGGAAAATGTAAAGTGCCATGACTGTTTGACCAACCCTAGGGGGCTGGCCTAACAGTCATGAGCACTTAGGGAGTGCAAACCACTACCCCCCCTGCTCTGGGCAGCCCCGGCACTGCCTGCAAGAGCAGTGGGATGAAGCTCCTCTGCCTTAGCGGAGTAGCCGGCACTAGGTGTCCTACTAAATAAATATGCCCAAGAGATAAAAAATAAAATGGTACTAAAAGTAATTGATTACTATTATATTTTTTACTGCTCCATCCCGAGCCGAGTGCCAGGGAAGTGACCATTGCTGCTGAGAGGCAGCAGCATGGAGGAGTGGTGGGCTCGGAACTTAGGTTTAAAGTGCGCATGTCACCTTGGTCAGCTGTCTTGCAAGAGCTAGACAGATGTTCGCACCATCTTAGACAGCTGGGTGACGAGCATGCACAAGCCTCCAGTGCCTTTGGGAGCGCTGAGAGAGCACACCCCATCTTATCCTGGCACTTCTCTCATGCTGGTTAATGGTGAGCTTTAAATAAAACGAAGGTGCCTGGTCTCGAGTTAAATGCTGTTGTTTAATTGTCAGCAATCATAGACCTTCAAATTAATAAGAGAGCTCCTGTGTAATTTCAATTATTTTCAATATTCCTTTAAACATTCTTTGATTTTCAAAAATGCGAGGTTTTAACACAACCTGACAAAAATTATAAACATTTTGTGCAACATTGTAAACATTTTGTGCAAAACAAAAACATCAATTTAGTACGATTTCATGCTTATAAACAAATCATTTTCTTTTGAAGGTACACCAGAAACAGTTGTATTTCAGTCCTGTCTACTTATTTCTTTAGCGTTTTGGGACTGAATTTCACCATAGGCTTATTTTTGAATCAATTATGTCCAACAACCTAGGACATTTATTTTATGCCTTTGGTGAAAAAAGACGAATCACATGGAAATGCCGACGCGTTTCCAAACCCGGTCCAATTGTTCGGGTTTTTCCTCAGGGAAACCTGGGTACCTAATGAATTAAAAATAAAAAATAAACTCTTTTTAGTGCCTTCTCCTGTTTGATTTCAACTAATGTAGCGCCTTCTAGAACATGAGATTACCTTACTGTTCCAGCGCAGCGTTGTCTTGTGTGTTCTGGATGAGAAGATTTTTGTGCCTGTGTTTATAAAAAGAGACATGGAATTGTCTCTGTTTTCTTAACGGATGGCCATTTCTTAATCTCTTCAATAGGTAATGTTTACCACTTACTTGGGACAATGACTCATGCTGCAGCCCAATTCTGCTTTAACGAACGGTCTGAATTTGACGCCACTTCTGTTTAAGAAAATGAGCTAGCTTTATTTTCGTGTCGTACTTCGTTTAAGTAAACCAACAAATTAGGTTTCTACTCGAGCGGGTGCTTACTTGTATATGCCAGAGTTCCGTCACTCTTCTGTATTGCGGTGCATCTCCATTAGTGAGTTGGCAGCTGCGGTAAATGTATCCAGCTACAATAAATTACAAAGCCATGTTTCAGTACACCCATTTAAACGCGACCTGGGGTTCGAACACAAAAGAATGATTACGGCTCACCTTCTTGCTATTAGCTTGGTTCGACAACGCTCACTCCTGCTGTTTGGCGTGCTACTCTGATTGTGCTACAAGTATTTACGGAAGTCGTCATTAAAGTCACGTGACTACACTTCTTTCATTGACTTCTGGGAATTGTAGTGCGTTTTAGAACGGGCTGCCGTTTGGTCAGGGTAGTTCAATGTTTTTTCCTGCCCTTGTGATTATAGTGTGTTAGAATCGCAGGGTGGATACAAAAGTGCCGGTGGTGTGCACAAAGGGGTCAGTGTATGTTTCTTTGAAGTTCAGAGAGTTTATACATTCCATCAATCACGCAGTTGAACTTTAATATCAAATATGCTTCTCTTTGCAACAGTAATGTATCAACATCTCCTCCACGTATAGGGGTTTTAGTTGCGGACAAAACGGTCCACTTGAATTCTTTTTCCGTATGCCCACATTGTTGGAAATGATGCACCATTGAAGCTGTCAATATGTTTTGTTTTATTATGGATCGATGCTGTGCTATTCTTTGATTGATTTGTTGGGTCGTTTTTCCGATGTACAATTTCGGGCAGGGGCAAATGATTGCATAGACCAGATTGCGGCTTTTACAATTCGTAAATTCCTTATGTGTCCATTTAATGGTGTTATGCTGAAATTCAATTCCTTCTACTGTATTGGCACAGGAAACACATGTGCCACATTTATGATGACCTTCTATTGGTTTTAACCTCCATAAGGTACGTAGATTAGATTTGGCCTGACTTACCCCCAGGTCTGCCCGAACCAACTGTTGTCCTATGCTTTTATTCTTTTTTGAGAGCAAAAAGTGGTTTTTCAAATGGTATGTCTAGCCCAGCTATCAGATGCCAATTTTTCAAGATAATTGCTTTGAACCTGTTAGTGTATGGTCCGTAGGTCGTCACACACACTAATGTTAATGGTTAGCAGCAAAAGAGCAGCATCTGGCCTGGTTAGGCGAGTTGGCTGTGGCCCGCGCTGGACAACGAGAAGAACACCAGGACCGGAGCGAGGACATGCAGCAAGGTAGGTCAAGGTTTTATTTTACTTCATTTAAAAATAAAAATCAATGACATGCATTATATTAATGTTGTAATGTTAAACATTTTCATTTTAAAACACTTAAGTAAGGCATGTTGGTAATTTAGTTAATGTTTAGCTGCGTTACTAATCTGGTACATTTACTTCAAAATGTAAGTAAAGCTGGTTCCATCCCATTCCATGTGATGAGAAATGTAAAGAGGTTTAAAAATAATGAGTCATATTATATATTCAATTGAAAGGACATTCCTATCCTCTCTGTTGGTATGTCTGGTGTTAATCCTGTTGCCAAAACTGAAGCACATGTGGTTTAAGAAATATGACTAGGGATACAAAAACATCTTATTTCAGGCTTTTACCACACACTTAAACAAACGGGGAAACACATGAACGTACACATACTTTCCTTTTAGTAACCAGAAGCTTATAATTGTTTATTAAGTTCAAAAGGTCAAGCAATGTTCAAGCCAATATGTCTGCGCTATTTTAGGCTTTCTTGGCTCAAATGGCATTATGTGGTGTGTCTGTGCGTGCGCAAGTAGTTTTTTTTCGTGGCCCGATGTGAACATACAGTTCACTCCTGAAAACAAGTGTACTCTTTCTTCCATTCAGTTTTTGAGATGGTAAATTAGCATATCTTTCAGTTCAGCAACTTGATTGTGAGCGTGCCAATTTCCCCTGTGTCAGCATGGAACCCTTCCACTGCTTGCACCAACACTTTCAGAAGTTGGCAGTCACCATTGTTTTTTTAGATTTTAGCTCTAGGCGACGTGCATCCCCTGTCTCAAAGAGACATGCTGTATCTACTTTGTGGGCTTCAGTCCTCCCATAGGTATTTGCCCATGTTTCCGTGAGGAAGGCGACATTAGATGAGGCGACAGCGAGGAAGTGCCAGATCTCTGTGGCGTGATCGTCTTGTTGAGGAAGTTGATAATCACACTGTTCTGTTCTGGAAGTATAATACGTCTGCACAGATATATTTTTGCAGGAGGTGGGCTGTATACTTGTACTTCAGACTGCTGTCTCACAGTTCCTTCCAAGTGAACCCTCCTGTCTTAGAGAAGGAGTTCTGGAGGGTTTAGGAGGATTCTTATACCAGACTGTGGCCACTGCTGTAGCTAGGCCTATGGGCCCTCACACAAGGAAGGGTAATAAGCCACGCATTAGTAGCAAAATACAACCATAATTGGGGTCCAGAGGGCCCCACAGATCCCTGGGCCCGGGACCACCACACCTGATGCACTGTTATCTAAAGCCCTGCCCGTGGCCTAAGAACCCAGTAACAATTAATACACAAGAGCCAAATCTCTCACCCCAGGTCGTTTGGCTCCTGCAACTGAGGCATAAGTGGGTTGGGAGAACAAGTGAAGTGCCCCCTGACTATGTGCTGCTAATCATGTTTTTCAGCAATTAGCATTTCCAGAACTGACACAGCACAGGAACTGTTAGGTATTTTTAAGAGCACAAGTAACATGGTGGAGGACAATAATTTCACTCATACACACTGTTAGACTTGACATCTTTGGCGTGGTTTCCCCTGACGTTTTGCCTCTACCTTCTGTATTTTTGATGCTGTGTGGATTTCGTTTTTGCTGGCTTAGATGCTTTGGGCACTTTGCCACTGCTGATCAGTGTCAAAGTACAAGTGCTCCCTGCAAAAATTGTTATTAGAATAGCTTCTCCCTGATTGGAATATTTGATTTACTGGTAAATCCCTAGTCAAGTGCCCTGAGTGTGCCAGGGCCTGTAAATCAGATGGTACTAGTGGGCCTGCAGCACTGCTTATGCCACCCACATGAGTAGCCCTGAAAATGTATCTCAGACCTACCACTGCAGTGTCTGCCCGCAGTCGCTACTGCCATGTCGACCTAGCAAGTGCACTTACTTGGAAGGCCCTAACTTTCCCTTTTCTTACATGTAAGGCACCCCTATAGTAGGCCCAAGGTACTACCATGGGCAGTGTACAGTGTATGTGAAAGGTTGTACATGTACTAGTGTGTGTGACATGTCCTGATAGTGAAAATGCCATTTTTCACTATTGAAAGGCTATCCGCCTCACAGGATAGAATTGGAGATACTTTGCAACTTCTTACAAGTATAACTTCCCATTGGGACAAGATAGAGAAATCAAGTTAAGGCTCTCTGAACTCCAAATTTAATAACACATCTTTTAGGTTTTTTAATTGTGTGTTTGAAAATGCCACTTATAGAAAGTAGGCAGTTTCTTGTTGAACCATTCTGTGTGCCTCTGCCTGGTTGTGGATTGAATGACTGTCTGGTTTTGGAGTCACAGGGGCTGTGCATTCACTGTTGAAAGCCACAGGGGTGGAGAGGTTGAGGTGTGCCTGGCCCTTTCTGGATGACTCAGAGCTGAGCTGAATGGGGCTTGGCTGCATCTAGAGTAGTGGGGGGGGGGGGGTTTCCTTGCATGTGAAAAGGGCCTATTTCCCTAGAGCAATGCTGTCTCCACCCCCTGTGGTCATACTGCACCAGTAAGGACAGAACTGGTTTTGACTGGGCGTAGAGACCCGTGCACAAAAAGAACAAAAGACAAAAAGTAGTATACCTTAAACCCCAGAACTTTAGATCACTTCTGGACTCGAGGACCCTTTGCAGCGGAGAAAAGCTGAAAAGCTGTGAGGAGGAGTACGGCCTCTTTGCTCTGTGCTATGTGGGATTGGCCTGGAGTTGCTGTTTCTGCCAAGGAAAGGACAAAGACTAGAACTTTGCTGTGAACCTGCTTGAAGAAGAATCTCCAAGGGCCTGTGTGTGCTGGCCTCCTATTATGAAGTCTCAGGGACACAAAGACTTCACCCACTGCTCCCCTGACCTCTGCTGCTGAGAGTTCGGACCTGCCAGAAGGTGCCTGTTCCAGTTTTGGGCCTCTGGAGGTTGTTCCTGCTGTTGGGAACTGGAAGAAACCTGAAGAACTCAGAAAACCAATGCATTGCCCTTCTTGCGGCTGTTTTTCCTAACACAGCACCGCTGTGCGAGAAAAATCTCCACGCTCGCTATGCCGCTGCCGAGATGACGCAGCACCTGTCCCGGATGCAAGAATCGACGCATCATGGGTTCGCGGATGAAGAAACCAACACAGCACCAATTGCCACTGCTGTATCGATCACCAGCACATCCTGGATTTCCACGCATCGCACCTGTGCTGCAGGTTTTCCTCACACCTCACCCGCACACCAGATCCGTCTTGGAGTCGACGCATTCCTTCCCCTACAGTCCGGATTCAACACATCAATTCCCCTGTGTGCAGCAGAACTGTTGCATTGCTTTCCCAAGGACTCAGGAACTGATGCATCTCTTTGTTTCTCGGCGCTTCCCTTCTCTGCATCTGCTTGGCTTTATGAATTTGGCGCATCTAATGGTACTTTTGTGTAGAATCCATAGTTTTCTAAGGACAAAGTTGCATGAAACCTTTGAAAAGTCATATTCTTAATATGTGTATGTTTTGGTCTTGTTGAGTTTAAATAAAGGTACTTTATTTTTCTACATAGGTGGGGTGACAATTGGTGGTGTTATCACTGTATTACTGTGTGTTTTGAGTACAAATATTATACACATTACCTGTGTGATAAGCCTGTCTGCTTGTGCCATGCTACCCAGGGGGTGAGCAGAGGTTATCTAAAGTGTGTATCCCCCTTACCATGACTAGAAGCAAGGGTCCCTATTGGGACAAAGGTACCTACCTCTGCCAACTAGAGACCCATTTCTAACACACACACATTGTTGAGCATGTCAGTAGCTTTCAAAGCATGGCGTAGGATACAGGAAACATAAAGGGAAGTGCAGCCACCTTGCTCTGAAGTACTAAGTCTACGGCCAATCCCATGTTAGGGAGTAGAACCATATGCACCTCTGTCTTCAGAAATTAACAGACTGAAAACACTGATTCAACATCTGTAGCATTCAAAGGCAAGGTCTGAAATACGAGCGGGGCAATAATCCCTCTCTGCCCCTTCTGCCTTGTGTTTCTGTCAGCAGCATGATATTTCTGCCAGCAAGCAGAGGTGGCACCATCTGGATGATGAGACAGAAACTAGTCACAGGCAATTTCTCTGTCAATAAGAAACATGCAGCAGCCTTGCCAAGAGAAATCTTAGAAACGAGCATTGGCAAAGCCAACAGGTTTCACCTGTGCAAGAACTATTGACTTTGCCATCTTTTAGTCATGTTGTACAGCAGCGAGGAGTGGAGAGGAGTAGAGTGGAGGGCCACTGCATAGAGTGGTGTGGAGTGGCGTAGAGTGAAATGCAGTAGAGCAGCCTGGAGTGGCGTAGAGTGGAGTTGTGTAGTAGAGTGGCGCGGAGTTGCATAGAGTGGAGTGGCATAGAGTGGTGTAGAGTGCATTGGCATACAGTGCAGTGATGTAGAGTGCGGTGGCATAGAGTGGGGCACAGTAGAGTGGCACAGAGCAGAGTGGTGCAGAGTAGAGTGGCAAAGAGTGCAATGGTGCAGAGAAGAGTGGCATACAGTGTACTGGCGTAGAGGGCAGTGGTATAGAATAACAGTAGTGGAGAGCAGAGTTCAGTGGCGTAGAGTGAAGTGGCATAGAGTGGTGCACAGTAGGGCTGAGTGGCGTAAAGTGCATTGGCACAGAGTACAGTTGAATAGAGTGCAGTGGCACTGTGCAGAGTGCAGTGGCCTAGAGTGTAGTGATGCAAAGTGGTGTAGAGTACAGTGGCATATAGTGCAGTGGCGTAGGGTAGAGTAGCGTAGAGTACAGATGTGTAGAGTGCAGTGACATAGAGCAGAGTAGTGCAGATTAGACGAGACACTTATAGAGCAGTGGTGTAGAACATAGTGGCGTATAGTGGTGCAGAGTAGAGTGGTATAGAGTTCAGTGGCACAGAGTACTGTAGAGTAAAGTGGGGTAGAGTACAATGGCAGAGAGTGCTGTAGAGTGGGGTAGAGGGCAGTTGTGTATGTAGAGTGGTGCAGTTAAAGTATAATGTCGTAGAGTAAAGTGGAAACAATCAGAGTGGTGCAGTAGTAGAGGAAAGTGCAGTGGCACAGAAAAGAGTAACGTTGAGTGTGTGTGCAGTGGCGTAGAGCAGAGTGGTGCAGAGTGCAGTGACGTAGATTTGAATGCAACAAACCGGACAGCTATCAATGTCCCCAGTACAAATGAACAAAAAGATGAAAGCGAGTCCCAATGAACAATGGCCTGCTGGAGCGCCTAGACACGCAGAAAATCTCGACGGTAGGACATGCATTTGAATGCACCGTGCACAATCTGCATCTCTGTTAAATTGTAAAAATGACTGGTTCTTTTGAGGGAAGATTTGTGACCAGGATAACAAAGGAAGGTGCAATATCGATGGTGTTCCTACTCTGAACTTTCCCCTAGATGGCGGCTCCCAGCGCATCACTCAAGGTGACACTGTCCCTCCTCTGCTTCTCATCAACCAATCCCATTACCAGACTGACATGTCAATGTGCTCTTTCCCACTTGTGCCACAGGGATTAGCATGGCACAGCATTATATTGTGTAGCACCTCCTCTAAGAACAGAGGATGCACAAAAAAAGTAATCACGTACAAAGGTTTCTTCAGTCGCAGCGGTCTCATTAACCCTTCCCTGTGTGTGTCAAAGGTTGTGACAGCACAGCGATGGAGCGAGATGTTGTTTAAAACTCGCAAAGTAAAAAACTTCCATAATGTAACCGTATTAATAGCATGTGTTGAAAAATAACCTACTTAGATTAAAAATTGCACACACTACACGCAGTATTAATATGCTTTCATGTTGTACTTGCAAGTTTGTGAAAAATAATAAACTAACCTTGTCTATTGTTATTGTCAGTATTAAATGCGGCTGTTTTATTAGTGGCATGTGCTATTTTCGTGTGCATATGTTTTGTCATGTCTTTTCTGTGGCAAAGGTTCGTGGAGAATCCTGGTGGCCTAAAAGAAGAAGGTTTTTATCTAAGCTGCTTATTTGTGCCTTGCTAGGTAACATAATTAACTGGGTTGATATTTAGCAAAGGGGAGGGAAACAGAATGAGTTTCAATTCCTTAAATAATTACTATTTTGTGTTTCTTTAAATATTAGTTTTCGAGTGGGCCTAAAGAAAATGGTTGACTGGTAGTGCTGGAAAATGCAAAACTTGACCAGAGTGAAGCCTTCACTCACGTGCAGAAAAAGAGCTTTTGTACCAAAGAATGGAAAAATAAACGGAACTGATTTGGTCGAGTTATACATGTTCTTGGAGAGAGCACCAAGGACAAAAAGCCTGAATCGCCTACCAAGTTTAGGAAGTGGAAGTTTTTGTGTTCGGTCAAATGTTTCATTTCTGAGGAAGCTAGAAGGAAGGAATCTAAGAACAATAAGGGCTTATGATGTGCCCCGGACTTGGTCAGGTTTGAGTGACACGTTGGTGGACTGACACAGCTCAGCCAATAATGAAGCTGGATTTTTGTAGAAATTTAGACTTAGTTACATAGCTAGTCAGAAAGGTATAAAAACTGGCCCTTCAGACAGGAGGGGGCCGCTTGCTTCCCGATTCCTGAATGACGTGCTGTTGGACTTCTGGTGCACGTAAGGATAGCTGACTTTATCATTTTAATAGGTGAAGAGAGTTTTAGACAGGGAAATAGAATTTAGGGAATGGAAAACTATATTTTGCTTTAATTCATGCTAATGATCTTCTTTGAAGTGTCAGACTAATGAGCCATCCTTGAATGATGCTTTCAATTTGCTAATAAAATACTGATTTCAGAATAAAAATGCTCTTTCTTTGAAAATAATAAAATTAATAAAATTAGATTTTTGAAATGACAAGCTGGTCTTGTTTATTCATGGTCTAGTTATCATTATTAGATCCATTCGCCTAAGTGACTTAATTAATGTTGTATGTTTTAAAACTATGGTAAAATTCAGAAAACTGCAGTTGTATATAATTTTGTAAATAGTTTATGGATAAGGTATATTAATTAGGTCACATGATTCAGTCGCTCAAAAATTGTCTCTTTAGTTTATGGGCCTAGGTAGTGATTCATGATTAATGGTGAGTATTGTGGAGATGAGTAGCGTTTGTGAGACACTTTTTCATTAGGAGCGCTGGATCAACAGCGCTGCTGCAGCAGTCACTGCCTTCATGAAGGAGCATATATTGATGCGGAGAAAGTGCTGATTACTCTCTGGTTACCTTCCTTTTCTCAGATTACTTTTCTTTGTCCCAGATCTGACTAAACAAGACGTGTCCACTTACACTGAATAAAGTATAAACCAAAGCAGTAACCTCTCGTCCTGATTGCTACCAAGAATTTATTGCCTTTCAGTAAAACCTCACAGTGCAGAAACCTCAAACGTCAGACAGGGACCACTGCATCCTCTTTATCCAGTGATATGGTGAAAAGAAGCAGCAGCCACACCTGGACTGAAACCTCGTCTGTCTGGGCCAACAAGGCGTCAGTCTATCAGTCCAACATGAAAATCCAGAACAACCACTCCAGACCAGGAAACTAAAACGAAGGCCTGGATGCTCAGCCTAACATAAGAAAAATGTCAGGTCCAACATGCCAGCTCCTAAGAGAACCATGGTAAAATCCAAGATCAGATCTTTAACTGGAACCAAAATCCACTCAGAGAGACGCATACATACCCCGAAATGAGAACCATAAACCCAACTGTCAGGCAATATGAGGCCAAGAATAGACATGACCAGATATTACCAGGTCCAATAAATAAGATCCTACTAAGGGAATCATGTCATTGCCCCGCAGTGGACCATCCCCAAAGGGAACAAGCATTGGCATAGCCAATAGGTCTCGCCTTTAGGATCTGCTGCATAACTAAATACTTATAAGGTCCCAAAGGCGAGACCTATTGGCTATGCCAATGCTTGTTGTTTATCTTGCTGTGCCACAGTTAGTTTGGGCCGCCCATTAAAGAAATAATGAATGACATCATTTAGACTGAAAACACATCATGCAATTTAAGACCCTGTGTTTGCTCTTTGATGCATTTACTTTGCTGAAATAACAAAAATTGCAGATGTCATGGCTTTTTTGTTTAGGAAGTGCTTGCTCTATGGATTTTGAATCCTGTGATAACATTTTAGGGGGGCTTGTAAATAGCATGGCCTTAGGATGTATGGCGTTTTTTAAATAACAAATTCATGAAGTAAAGGCATGTATACAGGCTTCCTTTGACTCCTTTTCCTAAGATTCTGTTTGCAGTTTCTCTCTGCTAATGCATAATGTTCAGAAAAGGAATTCTACTCGCAACTTTTACATGTCTGTAAGTGAAAACGCGTCATCTTTTATTGAGAGCTGAGGGGAGCACAGAAAAATATAGTTAAGTTGTTGACCAAAAACCTAGGCATAATGAACTTGAAAATGCATTTTCACCAATTCAGTTTTATTTTAAAAAAAGGCACAAGTATTATAAATTTGAGTAGAATACACTAGGATAAGAAAAAGTTTGTCCCTCTCAAATCCACAAAATCGTTGAAATACCAGATAAAATCTAACGGTTAACTCCACTTTGCAGCAATACACTAATAAAAAAAATGCATGTTAAACGAGCAGATGAAAAAGAACACAATTGCAAATATCAAAATCGCTGTGACATGTTGAAAAGCAGGTTTCTTTTGTGCAGTTTAGATTGCAAAACTTTCCTAAACATAATAGTTGATAGGAAAGACTTTTACTGGATCTTACCAAAATACAAATCTATATTTCTGAAAGGCAGCGTCTCAATCAGACGTATAGCACGGCTTACCACTCCGAGGGTATCTAGGCGCTGTCCATGAGCACAGGGAGATGGATTTGCCCAGAATCACAGTATGTTGTGCCAACACCGAGACTCGAACCCAGACACCCAGCTCCCAAGTCTGCAGCTCTGGCCACTCTTGGAGGCTAAGCCAACACAAAAGAGAACAGATACATACGATATGCTAATTTTGTCAATTCAAAAAAATGTGTCCAAACACCATCTAATAATCCACTTCATTGGGTGTTCAAGCAGCCAAGCATCTCGATTTAGTTTTTTTCTGTTTCATGATCAGAATTCCTTCTTACAGAAACCACGAGGGAGGGTCATTGGATCAGATAGCACAAGCACGGTTTATTTGAAAATAAGCCAATCTAAACTGTTCGTAAATGAATACAACCAGAGTCCTGGAATTATGCGATAGGAAAGGGACAAATTATGCAGAAGGATTGAGTAAATTATGTGGCAAGAAAAGTCTACTTATGCGGCATAATGCACCACATTTTGTAATATTACTCCATTATTTTGTAATCTTTAAACTGATAGAAATGGGGTTTCATGTGGAGGGTTCTAGGCTTTATTTTACATCAGAATCAGAGCTGACAACACACCGGAATCCCTATTGCCTAAGCCACCGCTCATGAGCAATGAAAAAACATATAACAGGCCATTATTTTAAAAGATTCAGAAAACTTTATTATGCTGGACACACACACTGACTGGACTTTACGACCTCCAAAAACATTGCAAGAAGCAACAGCCAATCAGCACCACAAATACCACATTGCGGGAGCGATAATTGCTGCCAGATGGCGGGGCGTGCTCCCGCAAGTTGATCACCTCACATGCACGTGTTGCCATTGATAGCAATGGAACGCGTGCACGTTTTTGGCTAAAAAGCCAAAGCGATCGGAAAAGGTATTTCTGCCTATGTAGCGCATGCGCGCTGCTTAGGCAAGACCTAAAAAGGGAAGTTACTAAAGATCCCTGAAACAAACAGCAAAACTATTCACTTGACGCACAAATAGACATTAAACTACAAAGCAATATCAATGCAAACAATACCCAATCTGTCATTTCCCTCGATCAAATACTGAAGAGAAGTAAGGGGAGCCAAGCTACCCTATCAAACAGTTCAGCATGACCAATATCAAGCTAGCAAGTCGGCCCTCCCCCCCCAAAAAAAAGAAAGTAGATGACTCTGATATCAATAAGAATGGGATCATTCATAATGCGTCCCACACAATCCTAACTCAGATGGATCATAAGAGTAAAGCATAATTATCAGGGTCTAACCACGCTACACCTACTTAGTGATACTACAATAGGCAACGTCGTATAAATGTTGTCTCTTCAGTTATCAATTCAGATTTATTGTAGCTAGTGTTGGCAATTTACATCTCTGTAACTTGCTATTTCCGTTTGGCAATTTGTAATACTTAATATAACGAAATGAAAATAAAGATGTTGTTAAAAAGAGCAGGTGCCAATCACCAGCTCCCATCTAAGCAAACAGAGCTACAACAGACAGTGTAACAAATATTTCCAAAACTCAATGCGTAATAAGGAGCACAAAACAGGCAAGAATAGTCAGGGCCACATTCACAAGTCCCAGTCTCAAATGTAACAAGGGCAACCTAGGGTGAACCAGGTCTAATGCATGATCCCTATCCCAAATAATATTAAGAGAGTGCTTACTTATAGCTGCGAGCTTAAGAGACTCAAATCCGAGTCCAGAATAAAGTAAACAGCCCAAAACTAAATTAAAGAGCTCCAAAGCTTGAAACCACATCTTGGAGTCCAGCAGAGAGCACCATCACAAGTAAAAATAGGTGACCAACCCTCACAAACTCCATTTAAAGCAGGGAGTACCAAGGACCCAATCAAGGACATACCACCTCACTTGAAGATCAGCAAGAAGGGCAAGAGAAAGAAGACTGGCCAAGGCTGAATCCACAGACTCTAGTTACAGCAGGGGCTGAATCAGAACTCAAAACCTCAAAACCCTTACTCCAGTAACACATGTGTATCATGCAGTACAAGATGAACACCTGACTAAATACAGAATAAAATCAAAATCAGACTCGCCCATGCACATGTAGAAATCTTAGTAGTTATGACACAACATGTAATACTTCATGCCCAGTGTGGAGTACTAAAGGCAGTCAAGGTGATCATGACTTAATATCACACACTCCCTGACAAATAAAGAGCATAGTAGATACCTAGACTGAAAGGGATTATTCCACAAGTTCCAGATCCAACACAGAGTAATTAAAGAAAGCAGACTAGTCATCACCTAATCCTTTACACCCATGAAGTAAAGAGAGAGAAAAGGAAGCAAAAACGAACAGCGCCAGGATGCTCCTTCCGGAGCGATAGCAGCGCTCTACAAATACTAAATACAAAATACAAATACAACATACTCTAATACATCACACCACCAGACCAGCAGTAAGTATAAACAACATACTAATTTGAAGAAGAATTGATCCGGAAGATCTAGATCAGCAGAGAGGACCAGAATAGTTGTGGTTTAATACTTCACTCTCCAAATTCGCCAAAGAGAACAAGAGGAAGCCAAAAAGACCAGAGTCAAACACATGATACCCTAAGACCAAAGGGAGCTTAAGAGGAAATCAGACTAACACTGAAATGAAATGAAATGAAATTAAAAGAATTTTTATAAAGCGTGGCTGCTGCCCTGAGGCATCCAGGCGCTGAGGATTAGATTGGTGCCTCCCCAGGTAGTAACCTAGGGGCTAGTCTGCAGTGTTAAACAAGAAGGTTTTGAGCTGTTTGCGAAAGGTCGTCAAGTTGGAATTAGATCTTAAATGGAGGGGGAGTGAATTCCATAACTTGGCGGCATTATAGGAAAAGGATCGGCCACCAGCTCTAGATCTTCTAATGCGGGGAACTGTCGCCAAAAAAGAATGATCGGAGCGAAGCTGTTTATTTGAACAGTAGGGAGTGATCAGAGAATGGTTGATTTTTGGGACAGTTTTCCAGTACGCATGATGGGAGATGCACATGGACTTAAATTTGACTCTCTCCCTAACAGGTAGCCAGTGCAGAGTTCTCAGTCCAGGCTCCGCCGAGGCTCTGCGTGGAAGACTAAGCAATGTTCGTGCTGCGCAGTTCTGGATCCGCTGCAGTTTTTGCAGACAGTATTCAGGCGCCACTAAGTACAAGGCGTTACTAAAGTCGAGGCGGGATTGAATTAAGCCCTGCATAACGACTTGCTTGGCTTCAAAAGGTAGGAGTAGAAAAATCTTCTCCAGCATCCGGATAAGTCCGAAGCAGGTCGCTGACAGTTTAGTTGCCTGGGTGTTAAAGGTCAGGGTTTTATCCATCCAAACCCCAAGACTTTTTATGTCGTCTCTGGATGTGGGAGGCATATCCATACTAGTGGGCCATAACAGGTCTATGGTAGGCAGGGCTGGTGGGCCAAGAAGCATAAGCTTGGTTTTATCACCGTTAAGCTTGAGGTACGACATCATCATCCAGCTTAACTTGTTCCAAACAGGTTGTCAAATCAGTCTGTGGATGCTGGCACTAGCTGAGTGTTGTCCGCATATGTAATGATCTTAATGCCATGTGGACGGACGATCTCAGCCAACGGTCTCATATACGCATTGAATAGCGCCGGGCTCAAAGATGAGCCCTGCGGTACCCCGCAGCCCAGAGGCTTGCTTAAGGAGACATGAGATCCTGCAATGACTTGAAAAGTCCTATCACTTAAGAAGGACTTGAGCCAGGCCAGAGCTTCTCCTGTCACTCCTAAACTATGGAGCCGGAGTAATAGAGTTTTATGATTCACCGTATCAAACGAGGCACTTAGATCAAGGAGGATAACTGCCACTGATCCTCCCCGATCCAAGATCCGCCTAGCTTTCTTAGTGACCGCCAGCAGAGCCGTTTCCGTCCCATGCTTTGGGCGAAAACCCGTCTGGGTGACATCCAGCAGATGGTTACTCTTGAGAAACCTAGTGAGGCAGATGTTAATGTGCTTCTCGAGGATTTTGCTCACCCAGGGAAGCAGAGAAATTGGGCGGTAGTTGTTAAGGTTGCCGGGGTCGAGGGTAGGCTTCTTCAGGAGTGCTCGTACCATGGCCTGTTTCCAGGTGAGAGGTACAGTGCTAGTCGCTATGGAGGAGTTCAATAACTCCATAATCGTGGGTAGAATAATCTGACTAACTAAAGCCAAAGTGCGAGGTGGTGCAGGATCATATGGGGAGCCTGACTTCACTTGGCGTAACAGCGGCTCCAGTGTTTCTAAGTCTAACAAGGGAAAGTGATCTAAGATATTTTGACCGAATTGTTCAGCTTCCATAGGGAAATGTGGAGTCCAAGTCTGGAAAAGATAAGTAGATGTTTTTTGATAAAAGAATTCCGCTAAGTCGTTACATCGAGAGAGCAGGTTATAGTTGGCAGCCCGGGAAGGTTGGAGCCTAGTCAAGCTTTTTACTATTTGAAACATTTCTTTAGGTTGTGACCTACCTGACATGATTTTTTCACTATAGTAGGACAACTGAGTAGCTTTTATTTCTAGTTTATAGGCTTTAATAGCCTCCCTGTATGTGGTTTTATCCGTGGCAGCGAATCCCAGGCGCCACTTCCTCTCCAGCTTCCAACAGAAGCGCTTTTTCTCTCTGAGCTCTTCCGAGTACCAGGGAGCAGTTTTCTGCTGTCTTTTAAGGTTGATGTTGTGAAGGGGAAGTATAGAGTCAAGTGAGTCCGAAATCCACTTGTCATACTCCTTGTCCCTTGTCAGAATCCCCGGTAAATGAGGGTCTGGATTTTGTGAGGGTATTGGTTCACTGGTTCAGAGAAAGTCTGCTGTGGCCTCACTTTCTATACTCCATACAAAGCAACAAGAACAAGAGAAGGCCAAAGTGATTGCCTCAAATGCCTCAAGCCCCAAGACCAGTAGGGAGCATAAGAGGAATACTCAAATGGTCAAGGATTCATCCATGAGCTCCAGATTCGGAAATCAAAAGTATCACCATGGCATAAGGCTCTACGCCCCAAGCCCAGCAGAGAGTAACAGAAGCCAACGTGACTAGAGCCGATACCTCATGACCCAGGACCTGCGCGATGCACACGAGGAAACAGACTAGTCAATTACAGTGTATGAAATTCTACTTCAGCAGGGAGCATTCACAGATGACCCCACAATTATGACTAGTTTACCAACACTATCTACCTAACGGAGAGAACTAGAGGAAACAAAAAAGACCAGAACCTAATACCTCAGGTCCGAAGATCAACAGGGACAATAACAGGAAACAAATGTGGCCGTAATTCCAAAATAATGGCTGGAAATGGTAACTAGCTCTAGGCTGGATACCTTGCAGAGATCACCATTTGAAATTCAAAGCCCAATTATAGATTAGGGAGGAACAAATCCTGCCCCACCTGGACAAAAGACTAACATGTAAGTATGTTGTATTTCTATAGCTCAAACCTAGCCAAAAGTCAGAGGAACGCTGTATATCTTCAAAGACAAGCATTAGGTCAGCAAGTAATAGGAGACTATGTTATGTATATAGTATAAATAACGTTATGGATCAGAAATCCTAACGGAATACATTTCCATACCTGAGGAAACCAGACTATGGCCTGCAATGAGCAGTAACCCCTGAACCTGACAGAGTCTAGCATCTGTACCAGCAGTCGAACAAAGTAATTGAGCCGATGCAGAGCTATCTTGTTTGATAGCAGCTATTGGAAGATCATCAGGGCCCATCGCGCTTGAATACCTCGCCCCTTTAATGAAGCTGTCCATTTCTTTACAGGAAGGGGGGCCGTAGTCACTCCCCACGTGAATCTCCCTAAATACCTCTAACTTGGACCTGGTCATTATATGTGCCAGTAGTCCAGAAAGGCACCATGCCCAGGAGAACCTACAATAACGACTTCTGAGATCATGATCCACGGAATAATAGGCAAAATTGTTTCTGGGCCCTATCACAACATAAAATGTCAGGACACGGGAACCCCGCAACCAGGGACACCAATCTAAATATAGATAATTAATAGGACAGTGCCTGAGGCTAAACTCTACTGAACTAGTCGTAGAGCTGCCCCAATAGTCGGAATAAAGAAAATGGGCAGACAACAGAATCCCTTACATCTCAGCGGACATGCAAAGATCGCTAAACCTAAGATCAGCAGGCCTTGTCTCACAAACAAAATTGAAGCTGGTCAGACACTCATACTACTGTTTAGCGAATTCTAAATAGCGAATTTTAAGGAATCGCTATTTGGAATTCGCAAAACGGTATGTATGTACAAAATCGCTATCAAATAGCGATTCTTTACCATTCCTAATTTGCGATTAGCAAATTGCTAATCGCAAATTACCCATTCATTTCCATGGGCCAGGAGGCCCATAAGAATGAAGGTGCAATTTGCGATTAGCAATTAGCTAATCGCAAATGAGGAATTTCTTCAAGGGTGCAGGGGTGTCTCAAGAACACCCTGCTGCACCCCTGAAAAACACATTTGGGGGCATATGGCGCACATACATGCCCTAAGGGCATGTATGGGCGTCATATGGCACCTTTTGTTTTTTGGAAAAAAGCTTTTTGAAAAGAATTCGCAAATTACCACCAACTAGAAGTTGGTGGTAATTTGCGATTCCTTAATTGCATTTTTTGAATATTTTTTGTTTGATACATTGCATTTCAGGAATCGCAAAATTTGCGATTCCTTAAGTGCAATCGCAAAATAAGGAATAGCAATTTTTGCGATTCCTTATTTTGATGCAAAAATGTTTCATACATACCATTTAGGTATTTAGCATTCGCAAAGGCCGAAATTCGCAGAATTTCGGCCTTTGCGAATGCTAAATAGCTTGATACATATGGCCCCAAATGAACAACATGTCGGGAAACCGATAAATGCTGTTACATATTACACATGCTATGTGTGCAGGTCTACTGAATCTGTGAGGAAAAGTTGAGAACCAAAAATCACATTTTCAAGTTTAAGATTATCTACAAGAAGCGAAGCCAATTTCATTACTGATTTATAAAAAAAAAATGCATCACAGCTCAAGAGTCATTGTGGGTTCAAACATGTAAGATGACCGAAAAAGATGCTCGGAGAGCCCTCAAATATTGTGTTCAGACATCAGTTGCACCAGCTGGTAACTGCAGATATACTCTACCCATTTTGAAAGCACCAACACAGGTAATGGAAGACAGGTGGTGGGCTGCTGTGATAGGTCAGGACGAACATCCACATTTCCCCCCAGTGGTTTCCATCACAACCCTCACAAACAATCTGCAAAAGGACAAGACTGGCGAATGACTTCCAACCACAGTACTTTTCAAGAGGGAGGGGCCCTGCCCACGTGTGGCACCACTAATCAGAAGAGAGTCTCTGACGCCATCTAGATTCAGTCTCCCCTTTTGGTCCTTGGCAGGGCATCAATGCGCACAGTCAGGCGACCTCCACCCTCTCCCATGCTCTTCCCGGGCGATGAGAACAGATATTGCTAAATAAATAGGAAAGATACAGTTGAATATGTCTGCCAGCAGGGACTTTCATTTGAAATACTGCAGCCTCACTTAACCAAATAGTGTGATCTTGGGCACACAGCAATGTGGTTACTTTTTACACAATGAAAGGTCTGTTAGGGTAGCATGTGACACACATTGATATGCATGAAGAAGGATGCCAGCAAGAACTATGTCCTGTTTCATAAGTCTCGTGTGTGTGAATTGTTTTATTCCTGTCTCTGTAGCTCGATCTGTGTGAAGTCTCGGGGACAGGGACGCCTGGAGACAAATACACAGAGAGACACGTAAAATATTTGGGCAGTCGGCAGCTTAAACACTGTTCCCTGGAGAACAGAAGTAGTGATTGGACGTCCTGGATTCATGAAGGGGTTGGAAGGCTCGGCAGAGACACCGGTTGATCTGAGCTCAATAGCCTGTGACTGCTCCGAGGGTGAGCCCCCAGCCACCAGCCACACCGGCTCTCTCTGTACGCTCTACTTCAGCACTCTGTCTCTCTGTATTGAAATCCAGTTTTTACTGATTCTTTTTGATTGGTTGGGAGTAGTCTTGTGGGCTCAAATAAATCCTTCCGTGTGTCTGCTCCAGTTTCTTTGAGGGAGATTAGATGGATAGGAGTTGCGTGTAATCATTGGTGGGGCAATGTGAGTTTTTTTTTTATTGTTGGTGTGATGAACAGAAAGGTTAAAGGAGATCAAGTATTGTTAGATGGCCTGGATAAAGTGTCAAATAATGGGGGGTGTGGTCAATGAAATGAGGTACAGGCAAGTTTCAGAAATACAATAAAATAGATGTATTAAGACAGATATGCAATTTAGACTTGACTGTGCTCAGGGAGAGGAGGCATGCAGAGGATGGAGCTAGAGGGGGGCCTTAGAAAGAAAGAAAGAAAGAAAGAAAGAAAGAAAGAAAGAAAGAAAGAAAGAAAGAAAGAAAGAAAGAAGGAAAGAAAGAAAGAAGGAAAGAAAGAAAGAAAGAAAGAAAGAAAGAAAGAAAGAAAGAAGGAAAGAAAGAAAGAAGGAAAGAAAGAAAGAAAGAAAGAAAGAAAGAAAGAAAGAAAGAAAGAAAGAAAGAAAGAAAGAAAGAAAGAAAGAAAGAAAGAAAGAAAGAAAGAAAGAAAGAAAGAAAGAAAGAAAGAAAGAAAGAAAGAAAGAAAGAAAGAAAGAAGGGGGATTAAGTCACAGTCAGATTTCATGTAAGGTTTTATAATATAGACGGAGGAGACTTTATGGACTAGAGTGAAATCTGAGCATATACAACTATAAACAGGAACTGTAGAAAGAGAAATGGATAGGCACTAGAATCAGATCAAACAGTCAATCCACCACTAAGATTCATTTCTGTTCGGATCGAAATGTCCCATGGAGAGTGTACAGGGGCCCACCTGCCCTAAGTGTTTGACTGTCCATATCTGGTCTCCTGACTTTTATTTTGGCACTGGCTTCACACTGATCTTGTACATGCGCAAACGCTTAGGCCTGTCCTTGGCACTGTGAGGTCCAGGACTTGTGGTGAGTCCTAGTGGGATGCACCAACCATACCCTCTGACTGAAGAGAGGGCTAGTGACCTTACATTGGAGTTAGCCGGTAAGGGGATGATTGCAGCCGATCATGCTTTATGATCTCCCATAGTTGACCAGACCTTTTTATCTGTATCAGTGAAAGTGGGGCCTACTGGTCACTCAAATGTAAAGTTCTGCTGTTATGTGACAATCCAGACTCTTGTACCTACATCCTGCGTTTTTGGACAGCTTCTTGCATGAATAATATCCACGTAGAACGTGTAGGACTCAGATTCTGTGTGTACGACACTGAATTGGATGACAGTGGGATCCATTTTAGATGACCCTAGGTAACCATGAAACAAGATAGAGGATGAGGACAGCTTCACCAGATAATGGGAGTGCATTGCCTACATTCCTGTGGGTGGGAAGACAGGGGCAGGGTAGGCAAGATCCAGACACTGAGGTGAGGCAGATGGAGACAGGGCTTCCTTTAGAAGTTCCATCAAGATGTAGTCAACAAAATTCTGCTGATTAGTTCTTACTTAACGCTGTCATTTAGTAGGAATTAAGGAAGGGACTGCACTTTTTGTAGTGAAAAGTAAGGAAGTTTGTAAACCAGGCCTGCCTTTTTTTCGGGCCCTAAGTACTGCTTCAGAGAGGCTGATGACAGCCAGGTTCATAACTGGCACCTCATTGAGCCTATGTTGTGGGTGCTCCAGTTGGATATTGCTCCAGTTCTACATGCTGTGAGTAGCATCCATTGTACAAAGGCTGAGTCTGGACAGCAGTCCACGACCAGCGCTTGAAAGAGAACTGGCTCAAAATATAGACAATGCAAATATTTAGAAAACATATATGTATAACAGACTGATGGAAGTTAAAAGGTAGGTGAAGGACTTGTTACGCTGTCTAATTTACCTTACCTGATGTCCTCTCGCATTCCTTGCTTCGATCCATTCCAGCGCTTTGTGCTCCTGAAAGTCGCGGGCAGAAGTGTATCTGCCATAAGAATGGCAAACTGATATCCCTTAAGTTGTTCTTCCTCTTCATGGAGAGAAGCTATGAGAGAAAGCTGGCAGCAGCGAGAAATGAGGGTCCTGGATGCTATTCCCTCTGCTGTCCCACCTAAATCACAAACACTTAAGATGTAGCAGTAACAATTGTGGTGTGTATGGTTAGTTCCACTGTATAATGATGTAATCGACTAGTATGCACCATGGGCTCTGCCAAGAACAAGAAATGAGAACAATCCAGCCGGATCTGGGAACGGGCAGCTATTATTGAGCCAGATTCGGATCCAGACTGACTCAATGGAAATATGCAGAATTTGTCCTGGTCCAATTTGCCGGCACCGGGACATGTTCCGCAGCACATGCATGTTATCTGCTTCCGATTTGGAGCAGCAACTTGCAGGCAGTCAGACTCTTTATTATTTTCTCTTCCAGTTGTGCGCAAAACAAAAAGGCTCCAATTAAAGGACCATCAGTTGGCCATACTCCTGGCTTGGAGCACTCAGGAGCCCATCACACAGATGCTAGTGCAGAGGATGGAGACAAAGGCAGACAGCCTGTTATCAATTTACAAGTACCTAAGAGAAACTATGATTTAGAGGAAGGTGTTTGATTTTGATAATCCTTGTATGTAAGAAATACCATGTCCTGTAAGAAAGTGAAAGGTATATGTGAAAGTAAATATACTAATATCAATTTTCAATATCACTCACTATTTTATTTTGTGTTTAATTTCTTTTATATTACTACTCGTCAAGGCACTTTAGATCACACACACATTATCCATTGGCAATAAATCACACTGGTGTGCACTTCTTTGTACAGAAAATGTGACAAAAGACAACAAGGGTTACAAGTTGTAGGAATCACTTATAGTCAATACTAGTATCCATTATAAGTTAAGAGTGTATGGTCTGGAGAAACACATAGTCAGGATTATAAACCACATATAGTGGAATGGGATTGCCAGTACTACTAAGACATTTTACTACACAAAATAACCCTTTTTAGTAACCTTAAAATAACAACTGATTGAGAAAAAAAATGGTAAATGTATAAATCCAATTCTTATAGTTTGCATCTAGTTCCTAGATACAATTCATAAATCACTGTGCAATATTATAAGGACTGTAACTTATAAACTTCAAAAATCAAAACCTTGACTGGAAACTGGCAATAGTCAAGTCTATACAAAAGAAAACCCTAGCCGACCCTACCACCCTGTCCAACTTAAGGCTCATCTCCCTCCTTCCAATGATAAGCAAAATTCTGGAAAAATTGTAAATCTGCAACTCATGAATGCATACACTTTTCATACCAGACAACTTGGCTTTAGGCCTAACCATTCAACTGTATCAGGACTTCTCGAACTCTCGGACACAATCAAAATGACTTCAGACTCGGGTAACAATGCTGTCTTGATACTGTTAGATCTTCCGATGCCTTTGACACCATCTCGCATGCCATTCTATTGCAGCGGTTTCAGAACATCAGGAATCTCTCACTAAGCCCTAACCTGGATAACATTTTTCCTGACTAATAGGAGGCAAACAGTATTGCTCAGAACATTTTTGGCACCAGAAAAGCAGTTATGTTGGGTGTACCAGAGGCTCCTCCTCATCTCTCCATTTGTGCATATGGGATTGCCACTACCTCACATAATGATGACACCCAATTACTATTTTTTTTAGCTAAAAGCTCATGTATCTAGAAGTCAACTTTGAAGTCAAATGGCTTAGCTGACATAATTTTATGGATGCAGAACAGCCATCTTAAATGTAATTCCGACAATATGGAAATACTTTTTTTTAAAAGAAAACAATATCTTCTGTCCCTTATAATGCTGGCCAAACTCTGCTCCTCCCCCCAGCCACAGGAAAGGTTGCAAAAAACCTTTGGGTGAAATGTGACTCTGACCTGTCTTTCCTTCCACCAGTCTCAGAGGTCTTAAGTACGTGCTTTACTCTCATTTAAAAAAATGTTTTTAGTGCACTTCCTACCTCTGGCCGCCAGGTAAACTGTAGCCGTTGCTTTAATTACATCCAGATTAAAAGACTGTAATATTCTTTATGATGGCTGCTCCAATCTTCTCAACCACATACTTCAGATGGAGCAGAATTCTGCAGACAGACTGGTTTTACAACTTCTCAGCGGAGCTCAGCATCAGCTGCATTAAAAACAAGCATTGACATAGCCAATAGGTCTTGCTTTTGGGACTTTAGAAGTTTTTAGTTATGCAGCACAATATCCTTGGTGCAACAACATCAACTGCGTTTCTAGCAAACTATTACTGAGATTCATAAGCACCCGCGTCAAGGTTTATCCAGTATGGTAAGATAAAAAACAGTTCACTTGCAGCCCCGGTCTTCGTGCAAAAAGAGTCCAGGAGCGCGAGCCTCTTGTTTTTATTTCAAGCATGGGATTTTAGTTAGCCCTTGAATGGAAAAATGCTTTCAAGCCTTTGTGCCAAACTGTGTGAAAATTGGAGTTTAAGCTGAATTTTTTGCATACGCAGCACAAGGCAACGTGAGGTTCCGTGACAATTGTAAGTGGTGTTTCCGACTCGCACGAATATGGTCGAGTCTGGTATCTATGAACCGCAAATGACGAGTTTAGTAAGTGTGCGCAGTTTCGCTGTGCTAACTTAAACCGTTCGTTTGTTATGTGGGTTTTTCATCTGTACCCATGGGTTCCATCTTAGATACGGCATCCATTTTGTCTCTTGCCCTCAAGTAGCCAGCGAACGGACGCTGTCCGCTTCGCGATCCTGGGACTCCCAAGATATTTGCGGAAGACACATGTTCTTTGAAAGTGTCTTTATGACAAGGGGGTTGCTGTTGTAAGGCAGGTGGCGCCGCTCGAGGCTCATCTTGCCGCACGGACTTATTGTCTCAGCCGTGCATCTCATTAGGCACGTCCCTTTGATGCCTGTATCTCGTGTTTCCCGATACCTCCCCTTTTACACCCTTTCCGATCTCCCCACTGTCTCCGTCTTCCTCTGCACCTGTCTTTGTTCCTATTTCGATCTACTTTACTGCTGATTGGAATTTGCTAATGGTGGGAAGATGGGTTTTTACAGTTGGGAACCGTCAAATGTTTCCGCACTTATGTTCCGGACCTTGTGTGTTTCAAAGTGACCAAAGCGACCCCTCTGGGAGCTAAATGTGGAAACCGGGTTGTAAACTTTTGTGTTCAATGTTATCCTATGGGTAAAAACTGTATAAAAGGAGCGATCCACAGAACCAATTTGAAGCAGTCTCCCCGAACTACACTTGATGTACTTCCTGTGACTTCTGTGTTCCCTGCAGCAAATAAACCTTGAATCTTTGACGTCGAAGGAAGTGTCCCGTGTCTCTGTGACTTGTACGCCGGAGCAGGTTACCCACGAAGGTTTCAGGTGTTGTGCCCTGGCACCGCTGGGTCCAAAAGAACCCAGTCCTTCAGTTGGCGCCCAACGTGGGGCTGCATCAGTGGTACCGGTCCAAGCCCGACGATCGTGAGGAACTTCGTGTGAAATCTCCGAGGGAAGGTGCACTCCGCTTCATCGATCCTGTTGTCGAAATAAGTGGCCCGAAGACTTTTCCCGCGAAGATTCCCGCCTCCTGACGGCTGCGACGGACTGCTGCCCTGACTGTAGACCTGTTTTGGCGCCTGGCGTAGACCTTGGTATAGCGAGACGATTGACGGGCCTTCCTGAAGACGCCATCGATCTTTGAGTTAAGTATTTGTGGGTCGCTCCCAGAGTTCTTGGTTGTTGACACTTTAGCGAGTGTCATTGTTGTAAACGCTGTGTGAGTGTTTTTGTCGGTGACACTTTGCTAGCGTATTTTGTTGTTGTATTATTTGACGACTGCAGCCGCCAAAAACCGAGGGTTTTGTTCTTTGCTGGGACTTGGTAAATCCCGTAACCCTTGAAGTTTGTGACACTCGGCTAGTGTGCAAGATGCCTGGTCGTAGTACTTTGTTCAGTTGTTTTAGCCCTTGTGGTGCGGATTCCCTGCTGGAGGACTCATGTCCGATACCTCCGGTTGGAACTCCTACTTATGACTTATATAGCAAACATGGGCTAGGCCCGATTGCTTTTAACGATTATTGGATTAAATATACAAAGAAAGACGGCGACCTTCGTTGGCCACCTCACGGTAGCTTCGAGGCATCGATCTTAGACAATCTAGAAATAAAGTTGTTCGAACGTAAATCAAGGCCGGCCATGTTTGATGCCTTTCGGTTGTGGCGCAAAGAAGCCCGACAGAAAGAAATCAGACAGAATAAACGTAGTCAGCGAGATACTGTTGCTACTATAGTGAAGAAAGCTGAGCAGTTTCAGCGTGATAAGGAGGATAAGGATAAGGAAGTGTTTGAGAGACTACAGCGTATGTCCATAGATAAATGCTATCCTGCTTTGCCTACGGAGTCGGATAAGAAGGAAGAGGCAGTTGAGGATCCTTTAATGTCCTATCTTATGAAGTCGCCACCTCCGTACGTACAGGGTACCGCAGCTCCTGTGGTCCCTGCCGTACCTGTTCTTCCACCTATTGTTCCTCCGCCTGTTCCTCAACCTGCACCCGTTCTTCCGACTGTTCCCGCTCCTTTGTCTGTTTCTATTCCTACTGCTCCTCCGCTTCCACATACTCCTGCTCCCGCTACTGCTCCTGTGTTGTTAACCCCTGTTGTTGCTACTGTCGCTACTCCTTCTCTTGTTAGTCCTGTGTCTTACTCTTCTCCCTCTACTCGTAATCGTAATTCTCCCCTTGCAACAAACTTCTTTCAGTCGCTCGGACCTGTTTTTGGGTCTGCTGGTTCTGATGGTCCTCAGAGACGTAGTCAGCTTCCTGGTAACAGAGAACGCGTTGCGCTATACAATATGGCGATGGGTTGGATGGTAAACCCTCTTCGAAATCCACCTCGTGTTGTCCTCGAAACGTTTGACCAATTCAACATACCGACTCAGAGATATGTGTTTGACGAAATGTGCAAGTTCCTTCATGATCAGATAGTGGCCAATGCGCCTGACGAGGTGCTGACCGCCCTGTCCGAACTTCGGCTTCAGTTCGCAACTGGACTGATAGTAGATACTAATGTCCGACGCGCTATTGAGCGGTTGCTATCCCTTCGTCCCGCTCCTATTCCTCATGCATTGTTCGTTGAGGACATTGAAAAGCAAGACGAGTCTGGCCAATATCCTATGCGTGAAGTTCCGCCAGTTTGGATACCAGCTGATACTAATGCTAATCCTCAGGTAGTGGCGCATTTTGAGAGAGTGTGGATACACCTCCCATGGAAACGATCGGAAGTGCTTCAGGTGAAACAATCTTTGCCCGATCCTCGTAAAAATCCCACTGGGTATTATAAGGAATTATCGCAGCTTGTAGATGCTACGGTGATGAATCTTGCTGATATCGATATGTTGTTTGGCAACGTCGTACCGCAACCGGTATGGGCTAAGATTCGTCACCAAGATCACGCAAATGAATTAGGCGGTGATTGGGCTGCCATTACAGCGGCAGACGCTGGACAAGTGGCTGCTACTAAACCCGATCAGTTGATTGCTGCTCTTCCCCAGCGTATAATAACACTAATGAAAACGCTTATGCCAGCTATGAGGGTAAATTGGGACAAGTTGTCAGCCTGTAAGCAGAAGAAAGATGAGAGTGTTTCCGACTTCTTTACGAGGTTCGAGGAAGCATTCATTGATCATAGTGGACAGGATATGGGTACTGAAGGTGGGCAGAGGTTGTTTGTGGACAAATTTGTGTCGAACTTGTTGCCTGATCTGAGCAATAAATTAAAGAATTCAGAAAGTGCGTGGGCCGTTTCTACCTCAGCTCAGATATTGGCTACGGCACAATATTATGAGAATAGAGAGAAAGAAGAGAATGACCGTGCTGATAAAAAGACGAAAGAGCTAAAAACTAAAGTGTTGTTACAACAAGCGTATCCGCCGCGTTCTAATCAGAATGCGCCTCAGCAGAATAGGTCGCAGTCGCAATCGAATCGATCGCAGCCGCGTAATGATTCCTCTTTCCAAAGATCCTCGTTGGGGTACAATCAATGTGCTTATTGTAGACAGGAGGGACACATTAAATTCAATTGTCCTGCTTTAAACGAACGTAGTAGTGGTAATTCATCCAAAGGAGGCCGTGGTGGTTCACAGCAGGCATCACGTGGTAGAGGTCGTGGTGCTCAGAATGATCGCTCTGACCATTCATCAAATTCTAATAACTGTTTCGATCAACGTGGATCATCGCAAGGACGATCCGCGCAGTACAATGTTGACGATTATTACGTCGATCAGGAAACTGACGATAGTAATTACTAGGACAGCCAAAGACAAGGAGAGGGAGTGGTATCAGTTCCGGTTGATCAGAGAGGGCCTTACGTCGCAGTTGCTACATCGGGCGTCGTTGAGCCTTTTCTGTTGGACACTGGTGCAGCGAAAAGTTCTATCATACATTCGAAACTCCCTGGCGCACCTTTGTCTGGCTTAACAAATGTTTCCGTTGGATTCTCTGGCGCCCCCGTTAGTAATCCAGTTTCGCGCCCTTTGCCCCTTCAAATTGGGCCTCGTGAGCTCCAAGCTCCGTTGATTTTGACCACTGGTTGTGGCGAAAATCTTTTGGGTCTGGATTTGCTTAAACGTTTGTATGCAACTTTGTATTGTTCTCCTGCTGGTGTAAAGCTTACGTTAGGAGAAAGGGTAGTCTCTCCCATGTATTTGTCCCTCGATAAGCTTCCACCGGAATTGAGTTCTCTTCCTGCGTCTTTGTGGGCGACGGGTCCAAATGATGTGGGCCTGCTTGACATCTCTCCTTATGTTGTTCAGTTGAAATCGAATGTACGATTGCCACGTATTACCCAATATCGTATCTCCCTTGATGGTGAACGAGCTTTGTTAGCGATCATTTATGATCTGATCGAGAAAGATGTTATCGAGGAGACTCGGGGAAACGTGTGCAACAGCCCTGTACTGCCCATTCTTAAACGTACTGATCCTACCAAACCGCCTGTTTATCGTTTTGTTATCGATTTGCGGGAGGTAAATAAAATTGTGGTTCCTCAATTTCCTGTTGTGCCTGACATCACGGCGCTACTGACTCTGATTCCAGCTACTGCTTCATGGTTTTCGGTGATTGATTTGAAAAATGCATTTTTCAGCATCCCGATTGCCGAAGAGAGCAGGGACCTTTTCGGTTTCTCTCTCGGTGGACGTAGCTTCCGGTTCAAACGCGCTCCTCAGGGCTACTGTGAAAGCCCATCGATTTACAGTCAAGCTTTGAAGGGTCAACTGGATGCGTTTAGGTTGCCGGTTGGTGCGGCTTTAATCCAATACGTCGATGACTTATTGGTGGCTGCTGATACTCAGGACATTTGCAAAATTGCTACGGTGTCGTTGCTGCAACATCTCTGTGAGTTAAATCACAAGGTGTCACCTTCTAAACTCCAATATTGTTGTCAAGAAGTAACCTATCTCGGTCACTTATTGTCAAAGGAGGGAAGGAGATTGACCCCAGAGAGAATTGCAGCGATTGCGCGAATGGCTGTGCCACAAACCCAAAGAGATGTGCGTGCCTTTCTAGGTATCACATCGTACTGCAGGCAATGGATTCCTAACTTTTCATTGCTAGCGAAACCATTGGTGGCTCTTACGTGCAAGGATGTTTCAACTCCTTTACCATGGACGGAAGAATGTCAGAAAAGTTTTTCTGAATTACGTGATTCATTGTGTTCGGCTCCTGTGTTAGGTACCCCTGATTACAGCAAGCCGTTCACGTTATATGTTCACGAGAGGGAAGGTTGTGCTTTGAGTGTCCTAACGCAACCTTTTGGTGGTAAGCAACGTCCATGTGCATATTTTTCCTCGACCTTAGACCCAGTAGCTAGAGCATTGCCGAGTTGCTTGAGAGCAACTGCGGCAGCTGCGGTCTCTATCCGACAATCAGCAGGATTGGTCATGGATAATATGCTTACGGTGATGGTTCCGCATGCAGTCGATACTCTGTTGAATCGAACGAAAACTCAGCACTTGACGAGTGCGAGGTTGTCTGGGTACGAATTGACGCTCTTGGCAAGCCACATTCAGATAAAACGTTGTAATGTCCTAAATCCGGCAACTTTGTTACCAATTAGCGCAGAGTCAGATGAAGTAGCAGAACATGACTGTTACTTGCGGACAGAAGAGGAAACAAAAGGTCGAGTGGACCTTAAAAACACCCCATTGGAAGACCCGGATGGCACCCTGTATGTGGATGGGTCATGTTTTAAGTTGCCGAATGGCGATGTGACTACTGCTTATGCTGTTGTAACATTGAATACTGTTGTTGAGACTGCAAGGTTGAATCAGAATTCTGCCCAAGCCGCAGAGCTGATCGCTCTCACTAGAGCATGCGTGTTAGCAAAAGGGAAACGTGTGAATGTGTACACCGATAGCCAATACGCTTTCGGTGTAGCGCATAGTTTTGGACGATTGTGGCGAGAACGTGGTTTCTTGACGTCGCATGGCACGAAAATCCAGCATGGCCAGCTTGTGAACGATCTGTTGGATGCATTGACTTTGCCTGAACAAGTTGCAATTGTTAAGTGTAGTGCGCATCGTAAAGTGACGGATGATGTTGGTCGTGGTAATGCGTTTGCAGATGAGATTGCTAAGGAGACTGCCCGGAACCTTAGCACTCGAATGTATGTGACGAGTTCGGTTAGGTGGCCTACAGAATCAAGTATGTGTGTAGATACTGTTGAGAGCGTGAAAGCAATTCAGAACGAGGCCACTGAGACTGAAAAGATGAAGTGGAAAGGAAGTACGGGAAAGTTGGATGCGAATGGTTGTTGGATTGATTTGTCGGATCAGAAAAGATGGATGTTGCCTGATGCGTATGTGCTGGCCGTTGTGACAATGGCACATGGGTTAGCACATATTAGCGCGAAAGGCATTTGTAAGTTGCTGGCTGATGTGTGGAAGAATGATGGCATTACAAGGTGTGCTGAACGTCTGGTGAAGAATTGTATGGTGTGTATAATGTACAATCCTGGCAAAGGAACCCCAACTCCCCCTGGCAGTTTTGCTCCTCCTTCATATCCCTTTGAGGTGATTCAATTGGACTTCATCCATATGGAGCGATGCAATAACCTGAAGTACGTTTTGGTTGTGGTTTGCGCATTCTCCCGATGGATCGAGGCCTATCCCCTCAAAGACAATATTGCTTTGTCTACTGCGAAAATCCTACTGAAGGAATATTTTCCTCGGTATGGAATGCCTAGAGTCGTGTGGTCAGATAACGGAAGTGAGTTTGTTGGAAGTGTGATGAAGAGTGTGTGTAAGGGCCTTGGAATTAATCAAAAATTCCATAGCGCCAATCATCCCCAGTCAGCTGGATTAGTTGAAGGATACAATGGCACCCTTAAACTAAAACTAGCGAAGATTCAGGCTACGACTGGACTTTCGTGGCCTGATGCTTTGCCTCTAGCATTACTGTCAACTAGGGCGACTGTACACTCCCGAATAGGGCTTAGTCCCTAT
Source organism: Lissotriton vulgaris (assembly GCF_964263255.1). Taxonomy (NCBI): domain Eukaryota; kingdom Metazoa; phylum Chordata; class Amphibia; order Caudata; family Salamandridae; genus Lissotriton; species Lissotriton vulgaris. Next base: position 857,850,449 of record NC_141698.1, read on the forward strand.
GAGATAGTGTTCGGCCGTCCTGCGAATGTGTGGGGGGTTCCTAGGCCAGGAATATTCTCTGATCTTGAGTATCCGATGTTGATTGACTACTTGTATGACTTGACTGCTAAACTGAGGTTAATTCACCAACAGGTTTACGACGCCTTGCCGACGCAGACGGAGGGTCCAGGCCACCAGCTCCAGCCCGGGGACTGGGTGGTTACTCGTAACTTCTCACGCAAGAACAATCTGGACCCCCGATTTACCGGACCTTACCAGGTACTCCTGGCCACGAGGACTGCCGTTCGTCTTGAGGGGCGGAAGAATTGGGTACATGCTACCCATTGTAAGCGAGTCCCTATTCCTCTGCCGGCAGACCCGTGGGTAAGGAAAGGCATTGCGTCAACAGAAACAGAAACATTGCCGGCGTTTGTACCTTTTAGCGACGCACAGCTTGTTGGAGAACCCTCAGCGCAGCAGAAAGCCACTGTAGAACACTTGTTAGCAAAAGACTCAAGACCAGATCAACCAACTGATCAGCAGGACGCTGTCTCTTCAACGGATCCTTTGTTCGACGAGCAGACACGTCCCGGGAAACATCGATATTCTTTGCGATCTCGCACTAAGGACAAATAAAATTTTCTTGTTTCGTTGATATTGACAACTGCATTATCCCCGATTTCCCGTGATCAGTTTGAACATTCGTATCATTGAACATTTTTTTTTTGTACATATATCAAGCTTCTTCCTTGTATCTTTTTCCTTCCACAGTTGAGAGACGTTGTGCCTATATATATATACATATTGTGTTGAAGGCCGTAGGGCCGCGCGCGTACTTCCTTCTGGACAGTAGGTCTTGACGCTAGGTTAAAGGCCGTCGGTCCCTAGGAACTCCTGGGGATTGACTATTGCTGCACAGAACGAAGTGCGTCAAGAAACGTTGCGGACGGTCGTAGGGAATGGCATTCTCGAAGCTAAATGATTTGGAAGGAGCTCAAGTCTATAGATTCAAGCTGCAGCAACTCAGTCGTACCAAATGTTTTATATTCCAACTGTTTGTATTGTTTTTGACTGCTTCTGCGTTATTGGCGGGTGGGGTGTATTACACGATGTGTTACTTCTTACCTGCTACCCCTACTCCTACTCCTTACCCTAACCTTACCACTACTGCTTCTCCCCATTCCTTTCACATGTTACCGGAACACGAGCAGGCTAGACGTGTAGAATTCCGCAACAATTCCTTTATTCAGCTCCTCCATCAGCATCAGTTAGTGGTTAATACTACTAATTGTTGGGTGTGTGGGTTGATGCCACATACTACGGGTAAGGGAATTCCATATCTGGTGTTACCGTATAGTTCCCAAGGGTCAGCTCGAGCATTCCAAACAATGTTTCGAAGCGCACTGGGTTTCCACCCCAATCGAGAACCACGTTCCCCCAATTCTGGTCCTACCTCGTATCAGAAGCTGCTATCAATGGCAATAGAGGATATGGAAGATGAGATCCATGATCCTTTTCTTATCCCTGAAGAAGAGGTACAAGCTTATAAGGTCCTAAGTAGAGGGGAATACAGTATGTTCACTAGTGAAAAGCAGCTTAAAAGCTCGCCTCCAATATGGGTCGTACCCCACACTGGTAATTTGTGTCTTATGGGTCGTGGTCAAAGTCCGCAAGCCCGATTTGGAGACAGTGCTTGCACTGAAACCTACGTTGTGCCAATGACACCGTCCCCTGTGTTTCTGGCTGCCAAGGGTACATACTTTATCTGTTATGATCGTGCATACACATGGTTGCCCACAGACTTCATGGGCACATGTTTCATTGCAAATCTGTTGCCTCCGACGTTCACTGTAGATGCCGATTATCATAAGACTAGAGTTGTACGAGGCGTAATTAGCGAAGAAGATACTGCCGGTCAAGAGGCAGGAGACTTTTTCAAGGGTTTCCTCCCGTTTTGGGGACCTATGGTTAATAGTAGGAACCTGAGACAGTTGACTCGAGTGGTAGAATCGACGGCTAATATTACTGCCAGTGCCCTTGGTAATATCACCACAGAACTTCAGGCAGAGAGACTTATGACGTTACAAAACCGTATGGTTTTAGATGTCGTCTTAGCAGATCGCGGTGGGGTATGTAAGGTGATCCATTCGAGCTGCTGCATTTTTATTCCAGATAATGCTCCTACTGTCTATCAAGCCATCTCGAAGTTGCATAAGATCTCCGAATCCATACACGTGGATGTAGGGGATTGGACGCTACTTGGGTGGTTTTGGGGCCTGATGTCGACTTGGGGTTGGAAGATTCTGATGATCATCGGAGTTGTGGTAGTGTTCCTGTTCACGTGTTGCCTCTGCGTGCAGTGTGGTCCTGCCTTATGTGGCCTCTGTGCTACAACGTGTATGAGACAACCATCTGTTACCAAGGGGACTCGGTTGGACAGAGCTATGCTACAACAACATCTCGATGGTCTGATGAATATCGAGTATGATTCCGACTAGTGCTTGCCTACATGAGGGCAAAAGGAGCGTCTGAGGTTCCGTGACAATTGTAAGTGGTGTTTCCGACTCGCACGAATATGGTCGAGTCTGGTATCTATGAACCGCAAATGACGAGTTTAGTAAGTGTGCGCAGTTTCGCTGTGCTAACTTAAACCGTTCGTTTGTTATGTGGGTTTTTCATCTGTACCCATGGGTTCCATCTTAGATACGGCATCCATTTTGTCTCTTGCCCTCAAGTAGCCAGCGAACGGACGCTGTCCGCTTCGCGATCCTGGGACTCCCAAGATATTTGCGGAAGACACATGTTCTTTGAAAGTGTCTTTATGACAAGGGGGTTGCTGTTGTAAGGCAGGTGGCGCCGCTCGAGGCTCATCTTGCCGCACGGACTTATTGTCTCAGCCGTGCATCTCATTAGGCACGTCCCTTTGATGCCTGTATCTCGTGTTTCCCGAAACCTCCCCTTTTACACCCTTTCCGATCTCCCCACTGTCTCCGTCTTCCTCTGCACCTGTCTTTGTTCCTATTTCGATCTACTTTACTGCTGATTGGAATTTGCTAATGGTGGGAAGATGGGTTTTTACAGTTGGGAACCGTCAAATGTTTCCGCACTTATGTTCCGGACCTTGTGTGTTTCAAAGTGACCAAAGCGACCCCTCTGGGAGCTAAATGTGGAAACCGGGTTGTAAACTTTTGTGTTCAATGTTATCCTATGGGTAAAAACTGTATAAAAGGAGCGATCCACAGAACCAATTTGAAGCAGTCTCCCCGAACTACACTTGATGTACTTCCTGTGACTTCTGTGTTCCCTGCAGCAAATAAACCTTGAATCTTTGACGTCGAAGGAAGTGTCCCGTGTCTCTGTGACTTGTACGCCGGAGCAGGTTACCCACGAAGGTTTCAGGTGTTGTGCCCTGGCACCGCTGGGTCCAAAAGAACCCAGTCCTTCAAACGTTCACCGATTACCAGAAGAAAACGACTTACCTTCTGATCGTAGTAAGTTTTCCACATGAGTGTAACATTTGACAAAGGTTAGACAGGAGGACAGACGCAGCGACGACACAGTATGCAATTGAAAATACAGAGACACGTACAAAGACATTAGGATCTCTGCTGCACCCCACTGCCCCCCCCCCCAAAAAAAAAGAATAATGACAAATGGGGGGGACCCAAATGCTGCAACAGGAAACACCGAGAGTCTGTGCTTGAGAATGTACAGACACTAGGACAATCCACACTTTGAGAAGGGGATAGACAGAGGTGGAGGAGCCACTGAAGGCTCGAGCCAGAAGACCGGCTCTGGCTCAGGCCAAGGTCCTCGTGGACCCTCGAGCCAAAAACGAGCTGAGCTTCCATGTGGCTTCTGCCTGCCACCCACGCTCTAACCTCGCGCACCAAGCATTAATAAAAGAACAAAACACTAACCTCTGATGTAAAACAGGAGAAAGAAAGAGACCCATCTAGTAGCTGAAGTGTAATATGTGAAGCCAGTAAACCTGGGATCAACGTGGTTTCCATGCTTAACCAAACTGTGTGATCTTAAGCAAATTGAGTATTTCACTGTGCTCCCTTTATCTTCATTATTACATATGAGTGTATCTGGAAATAAGCATGTTCGAGATGTATGCCATACACAAACCTCTCATGATTGATTTATAAGACTATAATGTTGCATCAAGTGTAATAAGAATCTATGTCACATGTTGGGGCACACAACAACAAACTTGCCTCTTACATGCTAACCCTCCGGTCTGCTAGTAAGTTGAATAGGTCAGCGGATGTTCAAATAGTGAGATATGGAGACACAAACACTGTCACTAGGAGACAGTAGGCACTACGCACAAGTTCTGGGACAGGAAACACTAGTATGTGTAGAAGAACATTAAACAGTGAACAAGCAAGCATTCGTTTGGTGGAAAGTTGCACTCACGCTACCCAAGAAAACAGTAGAAAACAATGTGCACATTGACACGGATACAAGCTACAGCACTAAGAAGCAGTGGAAGCGTAAAAGCTGAGCTTTGTTATAAACAAAAAAAAGTGTAAATAAGATATTGCACACAATATAAATGCCATTCAAATACAATACAAAGGCGTGGTGTTCTTACGGTCAAAGACAAAAAAAAGGTCTAGGAATGAAATGTGGCAAGATGGACATGGGTATGGTTGGAAAAGAGACTATTTCTGACTTTTATGTTATTTTTGTGTAACACTTTACAAAGATTCGTGTCAAACTCATTCAGGGTGTGAATTTCATACCAACCACTTGGCTAATTTAAAATGTGCCAGAGAATAAACAGCAAACTTTTAGGCCTAATGGCATTGCTCAAGATACCTACTACACAGCTAAAGAGTATTGTGTGCATGCCTACCCTGCATGTTAATGTTTGAAAGTTAATATTAATGTTCTAAAATGTACATTTTTTTTAATTAAAGAAAAGCTCATATTCCTTAACAGGAGTTCATAAAGGGGTCGTCTAAACTGTTGCTGTAATAATAGTGACTTCTCCCAATCGGGATTGGGGAACGACCCAAGTGAATTATTGGGAGGGCAAGGTCTGTGGACAACAAAGGTCTCTCTCTAGCGGGTGGTCCTCTTTTTGAGCTTCATCCTTATCCCTCACATGACAATAATGGAATGTCCATGAGGTGGCCTGGTACCAGGGAAGGAAGCAATGATGCCTCTAAATGTAAGGGTTAAAGTTACTGCTCTGCAGCCACGTTTGCTAATGCTTATGGGACATTGAGCCTCCGTTTTTCCTTTCTGACCTTCCCTTTTGGTTTTCACATGAGATCTCTGCTCAAGCCAGTCATGGGCTTATGCTTGAACCACTCTCCCGTACTGGCTGACACTAGTCAGCATGTACCGGATTGCCTTTGACCTTCATGACTCACAATTCAATTCATTTGTTCGCTTTACCACTCAAAATCGTAATCTTGTACCAAAAGGGTTCATTCACTCTTTGGTCTGTGCATGTTTGTTTCACTATTATTTAGGGGAAAGGGAGGTTGAGGCAGAGCCAGTGGATGTGGGTGGGTTTAATGTATGGAAACAATCTTCTCGTTTGGCATTTTAGCACAGGGGTGATTGCGAACCTTGTCTAGTCAGTTTCTTCTCAGGGTCACCATCTCCATACAGACTTCTGGAACCTGGATTCCAACAGCGAAAACAGAGTTCCTTCACCTCACAACTTCCATCTGTTGTATGTATGAGTGGACACATTCAGAAAGATTAATAAATACACTTATCAGCAGTTGTAAAGAGAAGTTTTACCTTACAAGACAGGCTCTCTGTAGTTTTGAAGCATTTAAGTATCTCCTAATGGGTATACAACTGTTACAACAAAGTTTTTACCACGCACTACCATTACAACGCAGGCATTACCACGCATACCATTACAACGCATTGTGCTGGGGGGCGCTCTAGGATAGGGAATAAGTATAATTTTATATCCAACACCTTCCCTAGTGTCCACGGGGACTGGAGTTGGAATATAAAATTACTATCCAGCACCTCTAAGCGCTATGCGTTGTAACGGTATGCGTTGTAAATACCGCGTTGTAATGGTATGCGTGGTAAAAGTATGCGTTGTAACGTCATACATCCCTCCTAATGCCGCCATCTTGTCAAATTGATGTGCCTTTGAATTCAAGTAGTAGAATACGATACAAGGACAAGAGTACTCCACCGCACGAGGAGCTAGCCTTTCCAGTTAGAAAGTGACAACTTGGAGCACTTGTAAGTACAACAACCTGAGGGCGATTCGAAGTGAAGTTCTTATTACAATCACACACCCCAGTGGCGGACCCACACTACTCCTAGAAACAGACACCCTGAGCCTGTTAGCAAAAGAGGCTCAAATAGGATATAAAGCGCTAGAAAACAGCGGTAATCACACAGGGAATTGAAATTCCACACAACACTAAATAGAAGCGACTACTTTCTAGCACAATATGTAATTTCAGTCAGTAACACAAAAGACAGACAACTGAGATCACATACAGTGTCTGCAATCACCGGACGGAGATTACAAGGGGCCAGCACAAACAGACTTGGAAGGCAGAGCCAGAAGCGATTTGTCAGCTATGTGACATGGGCCTTGTGGGAACTGGATGTACTTCCTCATACTCTGCTGTATTAGGAAAGGCTGGGGCGTAATGGCACCCGAGGTCATACCATTGGCAGTACAGTGCAAAACAAATCTCAGTTATTACAGTACATGAAACACGCTTACAGGTTCACTGACAAGCTTTGCAGCCTGCGGGGAGGGACCAGTAGAGCTATCTCACACACATCCTTGTAAAAAAAGATTACAACACCGATGAATCAGGAAAGCTTTGGCAACTCTTACACACTCACAAGCCATGCCCTGGCAGCACTGTTATGATACACTGTACACAAATAGATCTGGGCAGTTTGAAAGAATTCTCAGCACTCAGGCTTTCACTTTTTTAGGTCTACGGCTAAGTGCTTCTTTTGGGAGAAAGTGCGAGCCTCGCTTCTGCAAAGTGCTCATAGACTGATCATGATCTCGACTTCTTGTTAAGCCCTTCGCGGATGATCACAAGTATGAGCCCCGGGTGTTAAAAACACTAATTAGCACAATCAATTTTAAAGAAGGTAAAAAGGTACAAACATCTAATAGACAAGCCTGTACCTCTCTAGCATGGCAGACAGTTTGACAGCTCTCGACTGGTGCTTTCCTTAAACAGTCAGTCCCTTGGATTCACCACAGAGCTTAACAGCTGCACGTGTTTGCCATGTGCCCAACCTGCTTCAACAAGAAGAGGGGCTTCCTGCTTTTCTGGTTTATAGGAATGCAAATAACAGGTTCTCCTGCAGGTGGGCTCACACAATGAAGCATCTCAAAGGCTGCCTTGCAGGATATTGTGTTGGGGAGGAGACAAGGGACTGTGTGGCTGAAAAACAAAACCGCTGAATCATGTTCTTGCAACGGAATATTGTCAATGGTGGCACAGGAATGCAGTAGGCCCTGGCATTCCAGTCACAGCACCCTGTCTGTAATTTTTGAGTCACCATATGACTTTGAAAAACAAAGAAATATTGCCTCAATTGCTATGCACATAGTTAAATATTATGATGAAGACAAAACACTAAAGCACTCAAGACCGTTTCCTTGAGAAAGAAAAACAAGGAAGGGCATTCAGTAATGATCTTCAGTTTATCATCACAATGCATATAGGCAGTGTAAAAAAACTGCAACTGACTCAAACTCAATAGAAGAAAAAGTGTGCGCGCCTCCCGCTGAAAGTAAAAAACACAAGTTTGAGGGGGAGGGGAGAGAGAGAGGGCCTGCGCCTGTTTCCCTTGAGAGAGTAAGCAGGAACATCTGTTAATTACAAACAGATGGTTTAAAAGCTTGCTCCCGCAAGGTAATCGCTAAACGTGCACGCGTTTCCATTTAAAACAATGAAAAGCATGCACGTTTTTGGGCGAAAAAGGGAATCGATTACTAAAGGTCACCTTAGCCGCGCATGCGCGCTACATAGGCGAGACCAAAAAACTACACTGGTTGCCCATTCATAAAAGGATCTTTTTTTTATACTTCTGCTTGTTTATAGATCCCTTAAGTCCATGGTTCCTAAATATCTTAATGTCCAGATCTGCCATGATCGACCCTAGCGAACTTTAAGATCCTCTTCTGCTAACCTCATAAGATCACCTTTCTTTCCATTAAAATCTCGATGGGCAAAGTCCTTCGCGGTATTGGCCTCAAAGGCGTGGAGCTTGCTTCTTAGCACCTTGTATTCGACTGAATCTGAAGAAGCCTTTAAAAAAAATGTAAACCTGCCTCTTTTTAGCCTTTGAAACCACAGAGCTAGCTACAGAGAATACAAATCTGTGATCTCTACACGTTACAGAATGTGCTTTCCAGCAGGCCCAATAATCTTCCATGGTACAGAGTTTTAACGATGAAATGAAGAGAGAAGTGTTGGGCTGCCAAGATAGGGCCTTTTTTATCGATATTAACTGTTTATGTGTGTTGATGATGTTTTATGGACAATTATCCAAATAAAATTGTTTCTTACTGCTACTATGGTACTTTGTGAGTCAAAACTGTGGCTGGAAAAAAACACCGATCTCTCAAGCAAGTGCATTAACCACCAGTTATGTAACAGTCATTATTATCTCCTGGAAATGACCGGACACACATAGAGCCCTGCAGCAGGAGCCTTCACTCCAAGGTAGTTTAAAATGCAACCTCTGTGATCAAGTAACGGCGCCAGAATACTTTACTATCACGTGTGTCCTTGCAGACAATTTCTTCGTGGCAGAGTGTTTAAAGAATAAATGTATTCGTGGACTCTGCTGTTCGTGGCTCCCTACTCAGTACTCCATCCTTTTCTCCTGCCACATGCTCAACTCTCTCAGCACCCCTCAATCTACTTATCTCTGTGCAAGTTTACAGCCTCGGTGATGCTCAGCCCTTTGGCCCTTTCACATCTTCACCTCCGGAGATGCTCTGCTGTTGCCCCGTGTGGCCCTCGGAGGGACTGTGGTTACCTGGGATGCTTTGATGTACCGGCGCGTGGCACTTTACCTGTGAGGATGCTACAGGACTCGCAGGTTGCACCGTCTCCGGCTCAGCAGACGGCTCCCAGCACAGATCTCCGATGCTGCCAGTGGGCTTCGGCGCTGTAATGTTTATGTATTCGTCGTCCTAAATTATACCTTTGGAGGTGCAGCAGGCGGAGGTGCTCTGCGCATGTGCAACCTGTTGACATAATGCGCTGCGGGGCTTGCCCTTAAGTTTGGCAGCGGCTCTGCGCGCATCACTTGCCAGTCAGTGCAGCTGAGGCAAACGGAGGCTGCAGTCGCTTAAGCTCCTCTGTCCTGCCTGAGAAGCAGGGCTACCAAGTGGCAGTGTGTGCATGTCACGGCCGCAAAACGAGAAAAAAAGGTATATTGCCCTTTCAGATATAATTTCAAAATGATAAATAAAAGACAATTTCGATTACAAAGTACTTTAGAGGCGTGTAAAGTAATCATAAAACGTATCAAACAAAGTGGAGGGGGGAATTTAAATATTTGAATTTTACCCACATTTTACTCAAATACAATAACTTGACCCTTCCACAATATCGAAAATGTAGCTGGTATTTTTCTCTGACAAATTTGACAACCTATGAACAACCGTTGATTTGTGGGTCGAAATTAACAGGGATAACCATCGACAGGGGGGGGGGGGGGGCGATGTAAAGGGGCGAAACAGTTTTCATACCATATTGGCCAGGGTGCCTTGAGCCCTAATGCAAGCGGAGAACAAAAAAAGCACCTTACCCTATGGTTGAGTAGCAAAAGCTAGTTATCGATATGATGCAACGGGGCTTTCACTCATGGACTTCAGTGCTACTGCACCTGCCTCATAACTAAACCTATGCCCCATGCACTGACTTAATGGCAGTGGTTTAGACACTCATGACTATTTCATGAAGATGTCAAGTTCTTTGGTGTTTTGCAAAGTAATGGAGATCCTTATTTCTGAACACCTGCAAACGATGTAAGTGCTTGTATGGAAATCTGCTGTGCTCTTTCAAGGCGCCTTCGGGCTGGCTGGGAAGAATACCTTACCAATGAAATAAGTTTTTATGGATCCATTTAAACCATCTCGCTTGGCTTGGATTCAGAGGAATCAATTGATTGGGGAAGAGGTCTAAAGTTTTCAATAGTCTTAGGAGTGAGAGCTAATAAGCATAATAATGACATCACACACAAACAAATGAAACCAAAGTCCAAGAAAATATCCAATGTGATAAGTGCATACCCCGTACACACACTAACTCGTCACTCAAGACATTCCACCTCTCCACCAACAATATCCATCAGCATTCCTGTTTTACACCCGCCAGCAGTTTTTTATTTACTTTTGATGACAACCCCTTGCAGTGGGTCCAAACATTCCCTCCTTCCACCACCTCCAACTGGACACAGCTGGAATACTTCTGATTTCCTTTCCTGGCCCCTTTCAGCAGTTTTATCCTTACTTCATTACCTACCACCACCAGAAATTGCCTTTCATTTCTACTATCATCACGTCTCTGCTCGCCTTATGTTTAGACTGTTTGTCATCCCCGCCTCTCATATTTTCATCTACTACATGTACTTCTCTTGCACCACATGACGGAACCATCCTGGATTAAGTCTAGAATTCAATTTAAGTCTACTAAGATCCTCAAATAATGAACCAACTGGGATGGTATTAGGACCTAATCTGTAATTCTTAATCATACTATCAAAACTCTACTCATTATACTGAATATATTTTTCTGTTAAACCATGGGGATTATTTTTAGGGATTTCAGTTCTAAGTGAAATCAGCATTATTAAGTTAAACACCGTTTTACTGACAGCAAAGCACCCAGTCTGAACAGGAAGAATCGAAAGCTGGTTTGCCTGTAGGAACCAGTAGGCGAAAGAGTAATACCAATATCTTCAAGAAGTCAGTGCGCTAGGCCACTTGCCACTCCAATCAGACAGACTCCAATTCACCCAGCTAGCACATTTTTCGTAAACCGGAAGAGTCACCCAGTAAGGTCAGAGAAATATTCATCCATGCATTATCTGTACAAAGCTCTCTCTCCTACATACATTTATTTAATACTATTTCATACATAAGCTCAGGTGCACCACATATTGAATTTGTGAGCAATCTCTATCACAAACTTATTACAAAGACAATACAAATAATGTTTTTAGAAAAAAATCCACTTTATTGTTCCATTTGTGTTCAAGAACAGCCGATGCATTTTGTCCCTCACGGTACTTCTTCAGGGCGTGAAAGATAATTGTGGCTAAATCAGCTGGTAATGAAAGGCAAATGGCAGTTGGAATAGCTGCTGTGAGTGATATCGTCTGTACCAATAACAGCATCTATGTAGTGAAATATATCTGATCACTTTTTCGAAGGAGACAAGATCCCTGGTCAAGGTTATTGAGGAGAAGGTTGTAGTAAGGACCCTAATCGTCTCGAGGGTCAGAACAGCTTCTATCAGCAGGCAGGGCACCTTCGAAATGATGTGCACCTTGGAGCCTGGTTTCCAAAGCAATTGGTCAAATCGGCGCTATACGGACTGGAGGAACGCGACCAACTACCTGAGGAGACTGATCGAGCACTTTCATGCTCCCGCGAATCGTCTGTGGCCAGAGGGAAGGTTTTCATCCTCATCTGAAAATGCCGATTTGACCAATTGCTTTGGAAACCAGGCTCCAAGGGGCAATTGTCTTTGTAATAAGTTTGTGATAGAGATTGCTCACAAATTCAATATGTGGTGCACCTGAGCTTATGTATGAAATTATGTTAAGTTCTATTGAGAACTATCACTGTGATGGTGGGTGGTTATTCGGAGTGCACACAAGTCCCCTCTTAGAATATAAGGGGAATTTACCTTTGGGGTAATCTTGGTTAGGTGCATGTACAAAGAAGGTTCCACTGTCCGCCTTGTTTCAGTCATTTATTTAACACTCATCACCACAATGTTTTAGAGAAGTGGCCTGTGCTTACCTGAAGTTCCACATAAACATACTATTTTGATAATTAGGAATTGCAGTTATGTTTCCAATATATCACGACCAATAGTGTTTCCTTTAATTCACAGATGTTCACTGTTCTTCGTCTACCCTTCAAAGTCCTCACAAAAGCAAAGCCAGGCCATGGACGAATGCAAATGTTTGCCTCACTAAACCCGGAGAACATCTTAATGCCTAAGGTATGAATAAGCATAAAGAATAGCTTTAGAAAAAATGAGAACAAGTGCCAAAGAGCAATTCCCTGTCCGAGCGCCTAGACACACTGAAATGGAGCTTCGTGGCAGGGCTTTAAGTAGGCCGGGTCCTGCTGGTGCTGAGCACCGGCAGTTCTGAATAGCAGGTACTGAGCCGGGTCCCTATCGGGCTCTCCATTTTCAGTAGCGACCCGTTTCGGGCTGCTCCTAGTCATTTTAGAACTTATCCTCAGTGAAATTTCTTTTTCAAACCCAGCGGCACTGCCACCCTTCACAGGGCCGGCTCTAGGCTCATGGTGGCCCTGTGCAGGGAGCGTAGGTGGGGGCCCCGGAAGAGGGGGTCCGGACCCTCATGGACATCGATTCGCCAAAATGTTATGGGTGACAAAAGCGACATGTCACTCCCTTTCACACCCAGTGACATCACAGGCGTGTCTAACCTTGGACTTTCGACTGCCTCTTATTTACTGCTTGAGGTGTTATGGAAAGAGCAAGAAATGGAGACAACAGAAAAGTAAACAAAGCTCCATGGGCCCTCTTTAGTTTCTGTTCTCTCTGTCAGTCAGTCTCTCTCTCTGTCAGTCTCTGTCAGTCAATCTCTCTCTCAGTCAGTCTCTCTCTCTGTCAGTCTCTCTCTCTGTCAGTCTATCTCTCTCTGATAGTCTCTCTCTCAGCCAGTAAGTCTCCCAGTCTCTCTCTCTCTCTTAGTCTCTCTCTCTGTCAGCCAGTCTCGCTCTCTCCCAGTCAGTCTCTCTCTCTCCCAGTCAGTCAGTCTCTCTCAGTCAGTCATTCTCTCTCTACCTCAGTCAGTCTCTCTCTCTCTCTCCCTGTCAGTCCCCCTCTCAGTCAGTCTCTCTCTCTCTCTGTCAGTCTCTCTCAGTCAGTCAGTCTCTCTCAGTCAGCCAGTCTCTCTCGCAGTCAATCAGTCTATCTCTCTCAGTCAGTCAGTCTCTGCCTCTCTCTCTGTCTCTCTCTCTGTCAGTCAGTATCTCTCTACCTCAGTCAGTCAGTATCTCTCTACCTCAGTCAGTCTCTCTCTCTGCCAGTCAGTCTCACTCTCAATCAGTCTCTCTCTCTCTGTTAGTCAGTCAGTCACTCTCTTAGTCAGCCAATCTTGCTTTCTCTCTCTGTCAGTTTCCTAGCCAGTCAGTCTCTCAGTCAGTCAGTATTCCGTCTCTGAGTCAGTCAGTCAGTCAGTCTCTCTCTCTCTCAACTCTCTCTCTCTCCATTCTCTCTCTCAACTCTGTCCACTCCATCTCCACTGTCTCTCCACTCTCTCTCCACTGTCTCTCTCTCCACTTTCTCTCTCTCTACTCTCTCTCCACTCTCTCTCCACTGTCTCCCTCCACTGTCTCCCTCCACTCTCTCTACTCTCTTTCCACTCTCCCCCCACTCTCTCCCGACTCACTCTCTCCACTCTCTCCATCCTCTCTCCCTTCACACTCTCTCTCTACTTTCTCTCCACTCTCTCTTTCTCTCCGCTCTCTCTCTCCCTCTCCACTCTCTCACTCCACTCTCTCACTCTCTCTCTCACTCTCTGTCTCACTCTCTTTCCACCCTTTATCTACTCTCTCCACCCTCTTTCTACTCCCTCTCCACTCTCTCTCCACTCTCTCCACACTCTCTCTCTGCACTGTCTCCTCCACTGTCTCCCTCCACTGTCTCCCTCCACTCTCCCTCCACTCTCTCTCCACTCTCTATGCACTCTCTCTCCTCTCTCTCTTCTCTCTCTCTCTCCACTCTCCACTCTCTCTCTCCACTCTCTCTCTCTTCTATCTCTCTCTCCACTGTCTCCCTCCACTCTCTCTCCACTCTCTCTCCACTGTCTCTCCACTCTCTCTCCACTCTCTATCTCCTCTCTCTCTCTCCACTCTCTCTCTCTCCTCTCTCTCTCTCCACTCTCTCTCTCTCTCTCTCCACTCTCTCTCTCCACTCTCCACTCTCTCTCTCTCCACTTTCTCTCTCTTTCTCCACTGTCTAGCTCCACTCCCTCCACTCTCTCTATCTCTCTCTCTCTCTCTCTCTCTCTCTCTCTCTCTCTCCACTATCTCTCTCTTCACTGTCTCTCTCACCACTTTCTCTCTCTCTCTCCACTCTCTATCCACTGTCTAGCTACACTTTCTCTCCACTCTCTCTCTCTACTCTTTCTCCACTCTCTCTCTCTACTCTCTCTCCACTCTCTCTCCACTCTCTCTCCCTCTACTCTCCCTCCCTCCACTCTCTCTCCCTCCACTCTCTCTCTCTCTACTCTCTCTCCACTCTCTCTCTACTCTCTCTCCACTGTCTTTCTCTCCACTCTCTCTCCACTGTCTCCCTCCACTCTCTCTCTCTCCACTCTCTTGCTCACTCTCCCCACTGTCTCCATGCTCTCTCCACTCTCTCTCTCCACTGTCTAGCTCCACTCTCTCTCCACTCTCTCTCTCTCTACTCTCTCTCCACTCTCTCTCTCTCTACTCTCTCTCCACGCTCTCTCTCCACTCTCTCTCTCCACCCTCTCTCCCTCCACTCTCTATCTCTACTCTCTCTCCACTCTCTCTCTCCACTCTCTCTCTCTTCTATCTCTCTCTCCACTGTCTCCCTCCACTCTCTCTCCACTCTCTCTCCACTGTCTCTCCACTCTCTCTCCACTCTCTATCTCCTCTCTCTCTCTCCACTCTCTCTCTCTCCTCTCTCTCTCTCCACTCTCTCTCTCTCTCTCTCCACTCTCTCTCTCCACTCTCCACTCTCTCTCTCTCCACTTTCTCTCTCTTTCTCCACTGTCTAGCTCCACTCCCTCCACTCTCTCTATCTCTCTCTCTCTCTCTCTCTCTCTCTCTCTCTCTCTCCACTCTCTCTCTCTTCACTGTCTCTCTCACCACTTTCTCTCTCTCTCTCCACTCTCTATCCACTGTCTAGCTACACTTTCTCTCCACTCTCTCTCTCTACTCTTTCTCCACTCTCTCTCTCTACTCTCTCTCCACTCTCTCTCCACTCTCTCTCCCTCTACTCTCCCTCCCTCCACTCTCTCTCCCTCCACTCTCTCTCTCTCTACTCTCTCTCCACTCTCTCTCTACTCTCTCTCCACTGTCTTTCTCTCCACTCTCTCTCCACTGTCTCCCTCAACTCTCTCTCTCTCCACTCTCTTGCTCACTCTCCCCACTGTCTCCATGCTCTCTCCACTCTCTCTCTCCACTGTCTAGCTCCACTCTCTCTCCACTCTCTCTCTCTCTACTCTCTCTCCACTCTCTCTCTCTCTACTCTCTCTCCACGCTCTCTCTCCACTCTCTCTCTCCACCCTCTCTCCCTCCACTCTCTATCTCTACTCTCTCTCCACTCTCTCTCTCCACTCTCTCTCTCCACTCTCTCTCTACTCTCTCTCCACTGTCTTTCTCTCCACTCTCTCTACTCTCTCTCCACTCTCTCTCCACTGACTCTCTCTCTCTACTCTCTCGCTACTCTCTCTCTCCACTCTCTCTATACTCTCTCTCCACTGCCTCACTCCACTCTTTCTCCACTCTCTCTCCACTCTCTCTCTCCACCCTCTCTCTCCACCCTCACTCTCTCTCCACTCTCTCTCTCTACTCTCGCTCTCTCTCTCTCTCCTCTCTCTCTCCACTCTCTCTCACAAAGTAGTGTGCGTTCCATGGGCATCCGCAGAAATGTTTCCGGGGGGGGGGGCACATTTTTAACTTCATCTCCATCCACCTTGCACCCTTCTCCCCTCTGCCTTGCAGCTCCCTTCTCGCCCTCCCCCTTGCACCCTTCTCCCCCTCCCCCTTGCACCCTTCTCCACCTCCGCCTTGCACCCTTTTCTACCTTGCACCATTCTCCCCTCTGCCTTGCACCCTTCTCCCCTCTGCCTTGCACCCTTCTCCTCTCTGCCTTGCACCCTTCTCCCCTCTGCCTTGCACCCTTCTCCCCTCTGCCTTGCACCCTTCTCCTCTCTGCCTTGCAGCCTTCTCTACCGTGCACCCTTCTCCTCTCTGCCTTGCACCCTTCTCCTCTCTGCCTTGCACCCTTCTCCCCTCCCCGTGGCACCCTTCTCCTCTCCACCTTGCACCCTTCTCCCCTCCACCTTGCACCCTTCTACCCCTCCCCGTTGCACCATTCTCCCCTCTTCCTTGCACCCTTCTCCTCTCCACATTGCACCCTTCTCCTCTCTGCCTTGCACCCTTCTCCCCTCTGCCTTGCACCCTTCTCCCCTCCGCCTTGCACCCTTCTCCCCTCCGCCTTGCACCCTTCTCCTCTCTGCCTTGCGCCCTTCTCCTCTCTGCCTTGCACCCTTCTCCCCTCTGCCTTGCACCCTTCTCCTCTCTGCCTTGCACCCTTCTCCCCTCTGCCTTGCACCCTTCTCCTCTCTGCCTTGCACCCTTCTCCCCTCTGCCTTGCACCCTTCTCCCCTCCGCCTTGCACCCTTCTCCCCTCCGCCTTGCACCCTTCTCCCCCTCCCCGTTGCACCATTCTCCCCTCTTCCTTGCATCCTTCTCCCCTCTGCCTTGCACCCTTCTAGTCTCTGCCTTGCACCCTTCTCCCCTCTGCCTTGCACCTTCTCCCCTCTGCCTTGCACCCTTCTCCTCTCTGCCTTGCACCCTTCTCCCCTCTGCCTTGCACCCTTCTCCCCTCCGCCTTGCACCCTTCTCCTCTCTGCCTTGCATCCTACTCCCCTCTGCCTTGCACCCTTCTCCTCTATGCCTTGCACCCATCTACCCTCTGCCTTGCAACCTTCTCCCCTCTGCCTTGCACCCTTCTCTACCGTGCACCCTTTCTACTCTCTGCCTTGCACCCTTCTCCCCTCTGCCTTGCACCTTCTCCCCTCTGCCTTGCACCCTTCTCCTCTCTGCATTGCACCCTTCTCCTCTCTGCCTTGCGCCCTTCTCCTCTCTGCCTTCCGCCATTCTCCCCTCTGCCTTGCACCCTTCTCCCCTCTGCCTTGCACCCTTCTACCCTCTGCCTTGCATCCTTCTCCTCTCTGCCTTGCGCCCTCTCCTCTCTGCCTTGCGCCCTTCTCCTCTCTGCCTTGCGCCCTTCTCCTCTCTGCCTTGCGCCCTTCTACCCTCTGCCTTGCACCCTTCTCCTCTCTGCCTTGCGCCCTTCTCCTCTATGCCTTGCGCCCTTCTCCCCTCCGCCTTCCACCCTTCTCCTCTCTGCCTTGCACCCTTCTCTGCCTTGCACCCTTCTCCCCTCTGCCTTGCACCCTTCTCCCCTCCGCCTTCCACCCTTCTCCTCTCTGCCTTGCACCCTTCTCTGCCTTGCACCCTTCTCCTCTCTGCCTTGCGCCCTTCTCCTCTCTGCCTTCCACCCTTCTCCCCTCTGCCTTGCACCCTTCTCCACTCTGCCTTGCACCCTTCTCCCCCTCCGCCTCGCACCCTTCTCCCCCTCCGCCTGGACTCCAAAACGTAAGCTGATCACTTTCTTCAATAGACAAGCTTTTTATTTTTAGTAAATGCATGGCAGGTGCTCTACTATCAGTTTGCAGTTTCCATCCAGTATCCATATGTACTCTGGCTATACAAGGAAAGTGCCACCATCGCAAGCCAAGGACACACACTAAATACTAAGAACTACCAACAATATATCGCCCAAACAAGGGTGGGCAGAGAGCACATCACCCTCACATGCATTCATGTTTTAATGAGGATGCTTTTCTCTCACAATAAAATTAATGTTTGTACAAATGCCATTTTGACACCTCTATGTGCTGTACATAACGATTGTCACTGTAACTCGGCTTACCAAACTCAGAGGGAAGGTTGACTTGGTACACCGAGAGAATAACAAATGACTCGGAGGACTTAAACAGATGTCAGGGTGAGCGTGAAACGGACTACGATAAAGCAAGCAATTCAAATTTTATTTTGTTTAAAAGAACCATGACTTGTCGGAAAACACAATTTCTATTATGTATAAAAGTTCCTAAAAATGTCACAGTGATTACAAACTATATTACACAGGCACATATGTTGGAGAAAGGACCTACAGGCTGTCTGAACAGAGATAATCTTCCCTTACTTGCAGGCCCATTATCCCATTCCACCGAGACCTCTGTTTCACCATTCAACAATAAAAATACACTTACTGTCTCGTTCCTTGTCCCAAACTTGGTGGCTGAGGAAGTGCTTCTGCATCTGGAGCGTTCTTTCTAATCATTATAATTCACCATGGGCCAACCTGTGCACAAGGCACACAGCAGAACACTGCGTCTTCGCCACATGCCAGCATGCCAGCTCTCCGCATTTACCGAGGCCCACTCAAGAGGGGTGTGCAATCACTTTCACTTTCGCAAGTTAGACATGCGTAGTCGAGCCGGCTGAAATCATCCCGAAAATGTAAGCATGCTTTTAAAATGCTGCAGTGGAAACACAGAGCCAGCTTCAGCATTGTAATTGTGTCTTTAGATAACTTGTAGGGGGGAGGCAGGGAAGCAGTTTTTTTAAGGGTGCCACAATCACATTAAGAGGTCCCCAGCCCATGTAGGCCCCCAAACCCTGACAACCCCCCACCCCCACCCCTCACCCCTCACAGCCCTGGCCACCTCCCTTCTCAAAGGAATAGTGCCCTGAGGAGAATGCACTATCTTAGGCCCCCACCCCCTCCTCCTTCCGGGCCTGGCTCGTGGCTTTGACTGAAGAGAAACAATGGAAGTTGATACTTTGTTTCTCTTCAGTCAAAGGTCAGCAGCACGAGGAGCGAGGAGCAGGCTGCAGACAGCAGCAGCTGCTTTAGAGAGAGAGAGACAGCTCTCTACCGAGAGCTCAGCTGAGGGGCCCCCTTCATCGACTGGAGACATGGCGGCCCCTGGGGTTTGGCGGCCCTGTGCAGGTGCACAGTTTGCACATGCCTAGGGCCGGCCCTGCCCTTCACAGCCTTTGATGCAGTAGTGGCCCGTGGTGGGAGTGCTGCTGTGCGTTGACGTAGGGCGGGGAAGGGGGTAGTAAACTACAGATTATGGCCGATTAAAGGTAAGTAAACATATAAATAAATGAAACAAATTTAGTTGCGCGCACTGCATCGCCAAATGCGATTGTTTTTAAATAAAACATTTTCTTTCTTTAAATGCAACCTGCTTTCCTTAAAGGAAAAGGGGATGTTGGGTCCCCCCTCCTCCTCATTTTTCCCTACAATCCCTCCTGTTTTCATGTCTCCTCGCCAGCTACTGGAAGTAGGCGATGGCTGTTGTACTTTTTCAAATAATAATAACATGATACAATCCTAAAGGAAAACAGGATGTGTTTAAACGAAAAAATGAAAAGTGTAATTTTCTTTCTGTAAGAGCTGGCAGTGGTCCAGTGGACTATTACCTATTTTTAAAAAAATCAACATTCACGAAGGAAAAAAATGTTCCTTGGGGACTCCTTCCCATTTGCGAATGACTTACCACCTACTTTGAGGAGTAAAAGATTCATGTTTTATGACCAGAATTCGGTCATGGAACATTAGTACATACCATTCCAATTTGGAATTTGGAAGGGACGCCCTAAACATGCCCCTTCCAAACACCAATTTAGGATTCGATCGCAAATCCAAATTGTGATTCGGTAATATGTTACCAAACTGTAATTTGAGTTTAATACATCAGAAAAGGCCTTTTTGCGGTCGCAAATGGCCTGATCCTGGGATTCAGGCTGTTTGTGACTACCAAAAGCCTTCGCACATCTGGCCCTAAAAGAATGAAATAAAAAAAATTAGTCAGTGACATTTAAATTATTATTTATGTAAATACTCGTGCAGACCAATACATCAGTCCTTCTTACAATACATGCATATCTCTTATATACATGAATTGAAAAAAGTCAAAACTAGGCTCTAAATCACAGTTTATTATACGTTCTTTTGAAGCAATACAAAAACCGAGTGACTTTGTTTTCCCTTCCTTGCATTTACATCTTGGTGCTAAGCTCCAGATAGCTCCCAGCTAGGATTATGCACCTAGAAAAATTCAGCATATTTTACTGGGGCCCGACAGATCCGCCTCAGTAATAGATGTCGGATCCAAGATCCGTCTGCATCCCACATCATTCCAGCACTGCAGTGCACAAATATATTTCCAGGAGTCTTGAAACATTAAGGGATAAACATCCTCCAGATAAATGCTCACTCCTCTATTTTCTAAACATGAAAACAAATTATGTGAGGAGCAGTGAAGTGGCAAGGGTGGGCCTAATGCAACCAAGAACAATGGGCTCCTCTGCCAGTCACATTTGGGTAGTAAAAGACAGCCATAAAAAGAGTCTGCCACTGAACTCTTGGGTGATGGTGATAAGGCACCTACTGAAGTAATGATGTGAGCACCACTGCTGCACAGAAGGAGAAACACAAACCCTAAAGAGCTATTCTGATGAGAATAGGCAAGTATTGATTTTTTATAGACTAAACAACTATATGTGCATGACCGTAAATGATTTATGTACACACAGTGAGGACAGCGGTGTTGTAATAGTGGTAGATGCAGACTTAGTGCCTGATGTAGATCTTGGTGGATGGGATACTCCGTCAGCAACGTGGCGAATATCCCGTCCCTACCGTATTACAGGAGCATTACATCCTATGGCACTTGTAATACACCAAAACATAGTGAGAGGCATGCACACTTTGTGTACAGTGCGTTCAGAGCAGAAACCTGCTGTGGATGCGGGTATTCTCTTATTTTCAATTCCAGCTAGGACCAACGCAAATGCCTCACCTAATGGCCCATCAGCACTCCTTTCATTTGAGTATCATAATTTCACAAGAACATAACAGACAAGCTATGATTGGCGTCAGGTTTTCACTTTCTCCAAGCTCTGTATGCAAAAGATATGCATGAACTGTAAAACAATGTCAGATGCAGCTGTCTGTAGGAGTAATTACACTAATAACCATTAGAAATCACTTTATAACGGTTTACCACTACTCTAAGAAGGCCTTTTCATCAACCTTAAACAACAAAAGTTTAAGAAAAAGAACATCATTTCAATCTCATGCCTTGCCGTTTGCAGGCCCTACCTTGATGCTGGTCATAATTCATTAAGCTTACTAAAATGTGTTACAAGAATTGTAACCTTGGACTTGTCGGTAGCGCAAGTACCTCAGGAACAAATGCACTAACAAACAGAGCAATATCCATAAACCTGTCACTGTCTATGTTATTTTATAATAAGTGAAACCTGCAAGTAGATTGCACACAGGTCTATTCAACAAATGAATTAAAATGCAGATTTATCTTACCTCTAGTACAACCTGGAACTTGCCGGCTATATAAAGATATCTGCAGCAGATGTTTTAACCCTGTAAGATATTTAAAAACGTAGTCTGTTTAAGTAAATAATCCAGAAGACATGCACTATCCATTTGGGAAAATAGTAAAACATTAATAAATAAATGTATAAGTAAACTCTCCTTCATGGTTCGCTACATTTTGGCTGCCACCACACAGCACCCAATTCAAGGGAGTACATTTTGTTCCATTTTCAGCAATGGAAGACAGCTGCCAAGCATCAGTAACCCATGCATCTATCTCTCTTGATTGCTTTCTTCTAGGGGAATGTGAGGTATTTGTGACAACGCAGCCTAAGAACACAGTTAGATGTCCTGTACTCATGCACATGTATAGGTATAGAGGTGCATTAGTTACTGAAAAATGACATCAGGCTGGTGCCTCTGAGAGGTTTACAGTCAGTCACATGTCATGTTTGTCTGGGAAGTCACAAAACGCAATCTTTCAATTCTCAAACAAGATGTGGTCTATGCAAGGAATCCTTTGTGTGGTTTTCAACAGAAAAGTTTCTGTCGATTTTTGAAAAGTAAAAATATTCCTCTAAAATCAGCTGAACTACGAATTCCGATTTACTCACCTGTTATCAGGAGAGAACCCAGTGCTACATCTTTTAGCCCAAAAAAACCAAAAACCACAAAAATGTGCCTACACCACCCTTACTTTTGTACAATTCGACTTGTAGAGGCCAAACACTCACTTATATAGTTTGACCAGGTATTTTTTATTTTATACCATTCATTTTTTTCTTTTTCTTTCAAAAACCTTTTTCTTTTTTAAATGGCAAAAAAGGAATAACTGTGCATTTATATATTTACACTACTGTACATTACAACTTATAGACCTTCATAAAACAATGCATATATACATTAAAGTTGATTTCCAACATCATACATCCTAAAGAAAATTCTCCAAAAAAAAAGACAACACATCATAAGTTCATATACAATTGGTTTCAATGAATGAAAGACAAAATAACAAGGACGAGGAGTATAACCAATAAATGCAGCTTAATCACTATTTTTTTATATACAAACTGATGTTAATTTAAGCTATATGGCCATTAACTCCTCTGGTCTGCCGACGCGTTTCGAAGCCAGGAAACCAGTTCCTGGGTTCTCATCAGGGCCTTTGTCTTTTGTCTATGTAATATGAAAAACAATAAAGTTTTAATCATAAAGTGTGATGCTTTTCTCCATTTAAATTACACCTAGATGTTTATACACTCATTTAACGTAGACTACTTCTACCTACCAAATTTTTATAAGGCCAGTAGCTTTGTGCAGTGCTGACCTTAATCGCAAAGACTTCTTTAATTAGGTTCCACTCGGCGTGCAAATAGCCCTTTACTGTTCTCTTCACACAGCACTCTACCAAAGAAAATGACAAGTATTAGTCATTTCCATCTTCGTGATACCCAAAACGTAGGGGAGGGGGGCGCCAACATGTCCAACTCTTCAGGAGACGAAAGCTCTATCTCAAGTGACTCCAGCAGTGGATCACAGAAGCGAGGAGGAGGTGGAATAGGACGAAGGGGACAACGTTGGCCTAACAATTGGCAAGGAGGACAACACAACCAATTCTACGAATTCCCACCCAACTTCGGTCACATGCAGCACCCCTATTATGGCTTCCCCACCATGTTCCCTCCGGGACCAATGCCGCTATTTGCGGGTAACCAGGGCCCCAACATGCCTTTTTTAGGACGGGGCAGGAGAGCGCGGGGCCGCAGAAGACCAACCCAACAGGTCCACTGGGCCGAAGAAGAGAACCCAGTCAGCGCCAACACGCGCCAAAAGGCAAAAGAAGCAACACCGGGACCGAGCAAATAATAACCACCGCCGCCCAGCCTTCACTGGTTTTCAACCTATCCAGCACACCTCTATCTCAAAAAGATTGTGCCCACACAAGACTGGACAAATTCAAACTTCATACCGAACTGGCACAATTTTTCAGAAAATTAAAGCTGAAGTCGTTCTTTGAGAGACCCACCCCCGAGAATGACCAACCTCAGGATAACCCAAATACCACGGGCCTAAGGACCAAGTCAACTTTCGTCCCACCTCCTTCCACCATCCCTGCTGAAATTACTACTTTTGAACAGGCAGTATACCACGATATTGAGAGTCTTCAACCGACCAACCACTTCAACAACTTGTCTTGGAATGATAGACAAACGATTCAACGCCTACAAAATAACCCCACATTGATCATCAAGCCATCTGACAAGGGGGGAGGCATCGTACTTCTTGACAAAACGGACTATGACACCGAATGCCGTAGACTTCTCAGCGACAACAGGAACTACCGCAGGCTGGATCATGACCCAACAGACCAATTACGCACCACTATCCTTGCACTGGTCAAGAGGGCAGCAGATGCGGAGCACATTTCCAAGCAAGAAGCTGAATACCTATGCCCTGAGCACACCAGGACACCGTACTTTTACACTGTACCAAAAGTACACAAAGGCACAATTCCACCACCGGGCAGACCTATTGTATCTGGCATAAACTCTCTACTAGAGCCATTATCTCGGGACTGCGATTTCTTCCTGAATCCTCTGGTGCAAAAAACTCCCACATATATAAAGGATACTAAACATCTACTACAGGTCATAAACAACATGGATTTTGACCCGAACACCCAATTATTGGTAGGGTTAGATGTGGAAAGCCTATACACCAGCCTTCCACAAGATGCGACCCTGAAGGTTCTCCATGACATCCTAGAAGAATCACCTTGGCCATACCACACCCCGAGAAGTTTCATACTGGCATGTGCCACGCTGGCCCTCAAAGAAAATTATTTTGAGTATGAGGGCACCTTGTACCTTCAGACAAACGGGACTTCGATGGGCAGTGTTTTCGCCCCTAGTGTGGCGGGACTATATGTACACCATTTTGAAAGCACTCACATCTCTACAGAAGCCAACCCGTTCAGTCATCACATCCTGAAATGGCACAGGTATATAGATGACATCCTGGTCATCTGGCAAGGCTCTCACAGTGACTTGGACAAATTCATGACCTGGCTCAACACCAGAGACCAATACTTGAAGTTCACTAGCACAGCTAGCAACCAACAACTACCCTTCCTAGACCTGGCGATCACAGCCAAAGATGGCACCCTCGTCACTACCACCTATTACAAACCGACTGCAAGAAACTCACTGCTCCTTTACACGAGCTTTCACCCACGACCCCTCAAAGAAAACTTGCCATTCAGAGAGTTTCTCCGTATTCGGAGAAACTGTACCAATATCAGTGATTACAAATCACAATTAGCAGATTTAGCAACCAAATTGGAAAACCGTGGTTACCCCAAGGCCATCTTTCGAAAAACAAACAAAAGGGCCAGAAACCAAAACCGTGACGCACTCCTTGAAACCACCATAAAGGAGGACGAGGAACAACCAATAACCTGCGTCACCACCTATAATACTGCATCCAACGAGGTAGCCAAGATTATCAAAAAACATTGGAGAATAATCAATTCCGGGCAGAGAAACTGGGATGCTCCCAGGTTTGCGTACAAAAGGAATAACAATCTGAGAGACCAACTGGTAAGCACCCGACCAAGACCACCACCCAGACCTCGAGAGAATACGATTCTGAATGCTTGGGGCTTGCGGAAAGTCACTGGACATTACCCTTGCAACGACTGCAGTGTGTGCCATCTCACAACCCATACCAAAACTCTAAACCTGGAACCACGCAAAATCTGGACTCAACGGAACCACACTAATTGCAACTCACGCAACGTGATATACATGTTCACGTGCACGTGCGGTCTGCGGTACGTGGGTATGACAACACGAAGAGTCAGAACCAGAATAACTGAACACCGGAGCACCATACGATGTAAGAAAAACATCAGCAGATTGACCAACCATTTCATCACTTACTGCCATACACCCAATGACTTCAGCTGGACAGTCATTGAACAGATTCCTGAGAGCCCCATTAACAATGACAAAAAACTCCTTAACAAGGAACAGCGATGGATATATCGCCTTTCCACTGCCACTGATGGCTTGAATGACGCCATTCCATGGAACGCATTGTCTACCGTATAACCGAAAAGCATATCCCTTTGCTTGTCACTGTAATTCCCTTAGTTATAACCCATTAGTTCTGAGTGATGGGACGTGGCCTCCCCATGAAATACCCTCTGTACCACTACCTTGAAGCCCTGACTCTATTCAATCTGAGAGACCAACTGGTAAGCACCCGACCAAGACCACCACCCAGACCTCAAGAGAATACGATTCTGAATGCTTGGGGCTTGCGGAAAGTCACTGGACATTACCCTTGCAACGACTGCAGTGTGTGCCATCTCACAACCCATACCAAAACTCTAAACCTGGAACCACGCAAAATCTGGACTCAACGGAACCACACTAATTGCAACTCACGCAACGTGATATACATGTTCACGTGCACGTGCGGTCTGCGGTACGTGGGTATGACAACACGAAGAGTCAGAACCAGAATAACTGAACACCGGAGCACCATACGATGTAAGAAAAACATCAGCAGATTGACCAACCATTTCATCACTTACTGCCATACACCCAATGACTTCAGCTGGACAGTCATTGACCAGATTCCTGAGAGCCCCATTAACAATGACAAAAAACTCCTTAACAAGGAACAGCGATGGATATATCGCCTTTCCACTGCCACTGATGGCTTGAATGACGCCATTCCATGGAACGCATTGTCTACCGTATAACCGAAAAGCATATCCCTTTGCTTGTCACTGTAATTCCCTTAGTTATAACCCATTAGTTCTGAGTGATGGGACGTGGCCTCCCCATGAAATACCCTCTGTACCACTACCTTGAAGCCCTGACTCTATTCATAGAACTTCTAATGTGTACCCCGTGCACAATAAGCGGCCTACCAGTGCACTTACTCTCTGACAGGCGCGCATGGGCCTCACGCACATACCTTCCCAATGCGCATATGCGTTAACTTCACCACTACCCGCGCTGGCGCTGCTATTGCCGAGCCCGGCGAGTAAACTCAGGCCCTGGGAGCATGCGCCCAGCTCTCTTTACTCACCTGAGTAGCACCATGACTTGGCAGCCCGAGTCTGTCCACCATTTCTATCACTATACAGGTGTGCGCCTTCAACCAATCAACTACAGTATAAAACCCAGCAGCACTGGCCACTGCTCACCGGTTCTGCGAAGGAGGCACTACAGGTCCACAGCAGGCTCTGGTCAGAAATCCTGTGAGTATGATCGAACAACCACCCCTACCATAGGTAAGCGCTACCACCTTTCTCCCTACAGGTCTCCTAAATCTCAGTGGACATACCTTTTTCTTCCATATAGGATCAACCACTTTGCCTCTTCAATAACCTTGAAGAAATAATCCTTAAAACTAGCGTAAGAAATTCCCTTGCGCTTTCTTTACCTTCTTACCACTTTTTTCACTATTGTTGTGAATACCGCTGTTTTAATCACCCCACCGACGATGGTCTAGTGCGATTCTCACACTAATGGTACCACCAGTACCATTACACCTTAGCCGATTATAGCCCGCACCCCACGCTATTAAGTCGGCTGTCATGAGATTTCATGCATATCTTTGAAGTGACTCTTTCTTTCTTTGTATGTTTTGTCCCTGTCCTTACTTGTTATATGTACAGGTGGTCTTGAGAAGGAAATCCCCCCTCTCACACGTAGATACACTTTAGGGCGTGTAGACACATAGTCTGCATCACACGTCCTCTAGTTTTAATCACACACATTTGTTCCTTTTAATTGTCCTGAAGAAAGCCAGCATATTCATAAGGCACTGGCTGAAACATGTTGACTTACGAAGGACGTGAGAGGTCGTAAATCGCCTCTAACGTCCACCTGCCTTATTTTTAACCGCTGACAGAGGCCCAGGTATTAAAGTCTGTTCTACCTTCGGGTACTGGGACCCCCGCCAAGCCGTTTTAATTCACATTTAAAACATCCTTCACTGCACACACAGTGATATACCTGCTCCGCTGTCACCAGGCGTCGTAGCACACCTGGGACACGTTAGGTGTCACTGGGTGGGCCCGATGATGAAGAATGCCACCAACTAGGTTGGTGGGTGAGGGCTTCATGAGCACACCTACCAGGTGCCACAACCTCCTGACAAAACAAAACTGAGTCACGTATACCTTTAAACTAGCTTACTGGAGGTAACAGGATGGCTAGTTGGCCCCCAGGAACCCTCACGAGGCAAGGGGACATTATCCCCCAACGAGAGCGCATCAGGACGTGCGTTTTCAGAGTGGTGGAAAAGAGGGCGTGACCTGTGACCACCTCTCACCAATCCTACTGTCTGGGGCTTACTGGAGGCAACAGGTATGGTAGTTGCCCCCTAAGAACCCCCAGCAGCGAAGGGGACTTTATCCCCCAACCAAGAGTGCGCCAGGAGGCGCGTTTGCAGAGTGGTAGAGAAAGGGGGCATGGCCTGATATCATAACTCAGCAATCCTGCTGTGTGGGACTTACTGTAGGTAATAGGAGGGATAGTAAGCCCCCAAGGACATCCTTGTGGGGCAAATGCCACCTGTTACCTCCAGTAAGTCCCACACAGTGGGATTGCTGAGAGGGTTTCGGAGGCCATGCCCCCTTTTCTCCTATACTCTGCAAATGCACCACCTGGCACACTACTTGTTGGGGAATGAAGTCCACTTTACTCCTGAGGGCCTTGGGGGCCAAGAAGCACTCCTGGTACCTCCTGTAAGTCCTACACAGCAGAATTCCTGAGAGCTGGTCGGAGGCCCGTCCCCTTTCTCCACCCCTCTGCAAATATCACTACTACTTTAAAAGCCATAGAAATTCACTGAAAAATACATAAGGTACAGGGAAGTTATAGTTAGGAATTGTCATTTAAAAAACCTTAGAAATTCACTGAAAAAAATCAAAGGTTACAGGGAGGGTATAGTTAGGCTGACATTTCAGTCCTACAAAACCAGAGACATTCTGCAGTTATATTTAGCTGAGCTAACTATAACTTGCACCCCTGCAATGCACTGCTTATGACCTCACATATTATAGCACTGATGACATGGTTAGTGACATCACTCATGATATCACTGATGACATCTCAAATGACATCACCGATGACATCGTCCAGTGACTCCGAGTGTTTTTAAAATGTTTATGAGTGTTAAATATATATACCAAGGTGTATTGGTGAATAAGTGGGTGTATAAGTGCCTGTATGGATAATTCACTGGGTGTATGACCGACTGTGTAAGTGAGTGATTAGGTGTCTCAGTGAATGTATGGGTGAGTGACTAAGGTGTCCGAATGTCTGTATTAGTTTTCCAGTTGGTGTCTAAGTGGCTGTACAGGTTGGTGAGTGGGTGACTGGATGTCTGGGTACCTGTATGAGTGTCTGTGTACGTGGCTGAGGGGGGTGTGCCAGCTTGCATGGATGAGTAAGTCGGTGAGTCAGTGGCTGTATGGGTTAGTGAGTGCATCTGTGAGGGGCTGTATGGGTGACCGAGTGTGTGAATGGCTATGTCGGTGAGTGAAAGGATTTGTCAGTGGTATAAGGATGAGTACCTGCATATGTGAAAGGCAGTATAGGTGAGTGTTGGGAGCATATCAGTGACTGTATGTGTGAATGAGTGAATGCGAGAGTGGTCGTATGGGTGAGTGTGTGCTTGTGTCAGTGACTATAGGCGAGTGAGTATGCTTTATTATCTGTATGAATAAGTGAGTGGGTGTGTGTATGACTGTATAGGTGAGTAAGTGTATGTGTAATTGATTCTATGGGCGAGTGAAAAGGTGTGAGTACCTCTATGGGTTACTGACTGTGTGAGTGGCTGTATGGGTGTAGGAGTAGATATACTGGTGGTTGTTTTGGTCAGTGAGTTGGTTATGAGTGGCTGTATAGGTGAGTGTGTGCTTGTGTCAGTGACTGTATAGGTGAATATGTGTTAGTATCTGTATGACTAAGGGAGTGGTTGTGTGTATAACTGTATAGGTAAGTAGCTGCATGCTTGACTTTATGGGTGAGTGAGTAGGTGTGTGAGTAGCTCTATGTGTGACTGATAGTGTGTGAGTGGCTGTATAGGTGTATGAGTCGATATATCAGTGGCTGTATTAGTGAGTGAGTTGGTGTATTTGTGGCTATATGGGTGACTGAGTGGATGTGTATGTAGTCCTATGAATCAGTGAGTGGGTGTATGAGTATGGGTGTGTTAATGGTTTTGAGAATGCTAGTGTGTAAGTTGGATTGGGTGTATGAAAGGTTATATGGGGCGTGAGTGGGTGAGTTAGATTCTGCGGATGATGTCATTTGAAATGTCATGAGTGATGTCACTCATCGTGTCATGAGTGATGTAATATGTGAGGTTAAAAGTAGTGCATTGCAGGGCGTAGGTTATAGTTAGCTCAGCTTCATAGGCCTTCCTTAGGGGAGACTTGCATATGTTGTTAAGGTAAGTGAGGACTTTTCCATTGGTTTAACTGGCACAATCGGACTAGCAGATTAAACTGCTCTTCCAGTCAGGAGTGGCAGGCTGGGAACCATTTTGCACTTTGTCGCACAAAGGTTGGCACAACCAGTACTGCAGCTCTGGGGGAACACTGTCTTACATGCCCTAGGTACCCTTGGTACCATATCCTAGGGACTTCCAAGTAAGCCAGCTTATGCCAATTGGGGGTAGCTAATGTAACATACATTTTGTAAGGGGTTAGAACACCGGCACGGTTAGCAGGCTTCAATGCACTCTCAGAGTTTAAAAAAAGCAGATACTAGTCTGAATGGTGGCAGACAGCAGGACAGGGGAGCCTGCAAAAAGCCTGTTTCCTCACAGAGATAGCTCAAGTTCTAACTGCTGTGAATAGCATCCATTTACACAAGGGCTGCGTAGGGGTAGCAACCTGAAAAGAGCCCTTGAAAGAGAACCAGTTGAATTTTAAACAGACAATGCAACCAATTTAGAAACGTATGTGCACAAAAGTCGGAGGGAAGAGAAGAGGTAAGGCAGGGATGCGTTGCTAGGCTATGTTACTTTACCCAATGTCTTGTTTACCTTCCCTCATGCACCACTCTGACCCATTTCACTGCACTGTTCTCCCAGAAGTTACTGGCAGAAGCGCATCTGCCACCAGAATGTCAAACCTGCATCCCTTATCTTAGTTTTCCTCTCGAGGGAGAGGACAGTCCCAACATCTGCACTAAAGCGCAGGGGCTGGTCCAATCCGTAAAGGTTAAGACTCACAAAATGCATTGTTATAAGAAGAAAGCACTGCCTCAATGTTCTCGGTGTATAGTTGATTCCATGTGTATGTGTTTAAAAGAAACATTGGTGGATGTTATTGTACTGCACACAGCAATAGCTCTATATAAACTTTGTTGGTGCAACAAAAGGAGTCACAAACCAAATATATTATTGAATCTCTTATCTGGACCAACACAAAATGCAAACTCCCACTCCACCAGGGTGAAGTTGTGCAGCCCCATACCCTTCTTACGCTAAATAAGCATGTATTACACACACACAAGCACATCTAGCACCACACTGGATCTACAAAAAATAGAAACCACATCATATCAAAAGTATCCACAGCAGCAGCACAACTGCAAAGTGCTTGTCGAATTACAAAATACAGCAAACTCCAAGTACAACATTCCCTTCCTCCCTGTTTTCAAACAGGTCTCTTGCATTATTGTGAAAAACAACCTCCCATTATTAAACTCGACTCCGAACTAGCTGCACATCCAAGCATAACCAATAGCAAGGGAAACAATGCAGGTCACATAGGATGCCAAATGGCTGACGATATCTGAATTCAACACTGCAGAGCTCAGCCTCTACACCACCACCACGAAACTGAGAATTGTTGGACCAGGTCAATTTTGCAGGGTTATCTCAAACATTTTGTCTTCCTCATGTATTGTTTCTGACCTGTTTTGTTGGTTTGATGACTCTGGGCACTTTACCCCTGCGGATCAGTGCTAAAGTGCAAGTACTCTCTCCTGTAAACTTGGTAAGATGGCCTACACCTGTTTGGCATATTTAATTTCCCTATATACCGAGGGCCTGTAAATTAAATACTACTAGTGGGCCTACAGCGCTCCTTGCCCCAACTGCAGAAGTAGCTTTTCAGACCTGTCTCAAGCCTCTGCAACTGCAGGGCCTACGTGCGCAGTTTTCTGCCACAGTGGCTTGGCATTTAAAGTGTTTGCCAAGTCTGAACCTCCCCTTTTACTACATATAGGTCACTCCTAAGGTAGGCTTTAGGCAGTGTTGTGGGCAGGGTGCTGTGTAGATAAAAGGTAGGACATGTGTCATTGTTGTTTGGCAGGTCCTGATAGTGACAAACAGCCTATTTGGTTTCTCACTGCTGTGAGGCTGCTCCTCTCATATGCTTGTATTGGGAATTCCTGGATATATGTTTCAGTGGTAACTTCGAATCTGGGAGGAGTAGTGTTGCATGTTTGGAACAGTGGTGAAAAATCCTGCTTATTGGTGAAAGCAGATTTTCTTTTAGAAGTGGGCATATCTGTGTGCTTATGACTCTTTGTGCTTCGCAGCCTGACACCAATCAACATCTGGATTAAACACACAGGGACCTGGTTTGTGCATTTGGTCTAGACAGTTACAGAGGGAGCTGAGGTGTGCCCCGCATATCCTGATGAGTCTTCCTGGGCTAGATTGGTGGGAAGGGGTTGTCACCTGCACCTGAAAAGGGCTTTGCCTGACTTTCACAAGTCTGTCACTGCCCCCTTGTACAGTGTCTGGAGCCATGGCTGGGGATTGAATGGGGGTGTTGTGCACTTCTAAAGTTGTTTGAAGTTACTTCCAGAACAAAGACATTTGGAGTATAAGTACAGGAGCTGTGACCCCATGTTTTTAGAGGTATACAGCATGAATATCGACGTGAAAATATCGACTAGCAGAAATATCGAGGTAAGAATATAGACTTTGTTAAATATCGACAAAATAATTATCGATGTTGTAAATATCGATTTTTTAGAATAGCAGAAATATCGACATTTAAAAATATCGTTGTATAGAATATAGATGAGAGAAATATCGATGTATATAATATCGATATAATACTTTGTTGTGTTATATTTGTTCATTAAAATGCAATTATTATGTTAATTTTATTGTAATTTAATGTTTTATGTTATTATTAATTGAATAAATGTAATATATTTAATAAAATTTTAGTAATTTTTTTAGGAGCGGGTTATTGGTTTTATAGGGGATAAGGGTGGGTAGTAATTTAAAAATGTTGTGTTAAAATTTGTGTTTATTTAAAAAATGTAAGGAAAAAATTAATTAATTTCGAAATTTGAAAATGAAAAGTGAAATTAATTTTGACATTTAAAAAAATTATTTTAAATTAAGTATGTGAAAGATTTAGTAGCGGGTTGTTGGTTATATAGGGGATAAAGGTGGGTAGTAATTTAAAAATAGTTTTTATATTTATTACAACTTAAAAAAAATCGAAATTTGAAATTTGAAATTTTAAATTTGGAATTAAGAATTTTAAAAATTGATAATAATTTAAGTGTGTGATAGTTTTATTAGTGGGTTGTAGGCTATATAGGTGCTAAGGTTGGGTACTAAATAAAAATACTGTGTGTAAATATTTATTAAAATTTTATATTGTCACAAAAACAAATAAAAATTCAAAAATTTGATTTTAAAATTCGAAATAAATTTTAATTTCAATTTCAATTTAAAATTAAGTGTGTGAATGTTTTATTAGTGGGTAATTTAGATTATAATGGATAAAGGTGGGTAGTAATAGTACAGTTGTGTGTAAATTTATTATTTTATAAAAAAATGTATGGAAAATAAATCACAATGTTTTCGAAATGAAAAATTTGAAAAAAAATGTTTTAATATTATTTTAAATTTGATATTTAAAAAAACATGAAAAATTTGTAGGAGTTGTTCGTTGAGTTTATAGGGGGAAGGGTGAGTAAGATTAATATATAATTGTGATTTACTGTCCAGAACGTTCCCACAGTTATGTTGGATTGGAGTTGGAATAGTAAATTATTATGGATTACTGTCCAGCACTTTCCCTGAGTTATGTTGTATTAGGAGTTAGAATAGTAAATTATTATGGTTTACTGTCCAGCAATTTCCCTGAGTTGTGTTGGATATGGAGTTAGAATAGTTAATTATTATGATTTACTGTCCAGCAATTTCCCAGAGTTATGTTAGATTTGTAGTTAGAATAGTCATTTTTTATGGTTTACTGTCCAGCATTTTCCCTGAGTTATGTAGAATTGGAGTTAGAATAGTAAATTATTATGGTTTACTGTCCATCACTTTCCCTGAGTTATGTTGGATTTGGAGTTAGAATAGTAAATTATTATGGTTTACTGTCCAGCACTTTCCCTGTGTTATGTTGGATTTGGAGTTAGAATAGTAAATTATTATGGTTTACTGTCCAGCACTTTCCCTGATTTATGATGGATTGGAGTTAGAATAGATTATTATTATGGTTTACTGTCCAGCACTTTCCCTGAGTTATGTTTGATTTGGAGTTAGAATACTAAATTATTATGGTTTACTGTCCAGCACTTTCCCTGAGTTATGTTGGATTTGGAGTTAGAATAGTAAATTATTATGGTTTACTGTCCAGCACTTTACCTGACTTATGTTGGATTGGAGTTAGAATAGTAAATTATTATGGTTTAATGTCCAGCACTTTCCCTGACTTATGTTGAATTGGAGTTAGAATAGTAAATTAATTATTATGGTTTACTGTCCAGCACTTTCACTGAGTTTTGTAGGGTTTGGAGTTAGAATAGTAAATTATTATGGTTTACTGTCCAGCACTTTCCCTGACTTATGTTGGATTGGAGTTAGAATAGTAAATTATGATGTTTTACTGTCCAGCACATTTGATGAGTTATGTTGGATTGGAGTTGGAATAGTAAATTATTATGGTTTACTTACCAGCACTTTCCCTGAGTTATGTTGGATTTGGAGTTAGAATAGTAAATTATTATGGTTTACTGTCCAGCACTTTCCCTGAGTTATTTTGGATTGGAATTAGAATAGTAAATTATTTTGGTTTACTGCCCAGCACTTTCCCTGACTTATGTTGAATTGGAGTTAGAATAGTAAATTATTATGGTTTACTGTCCAGCACTTTTCCGGATTTATGTTGGATTTGAAGTTAGAATAGTAAATTATGATGGTTTACTGTCCAGCACATTTGATGAGTTATGTTGGATTGGAGTTGAAATAGTAAATTATTATGGTTTACTGTACAGCACTTTCCCTGAGTTATTTTGGATTGGAGTTAGAATAGTAAATTATTTTGGATTACTGTCCAGCACTTTCCCTGAGATATGTTGGATTTGGAGTTAGAATAGTAAATTATGATGGTTTACTGTCCAGCACATTTGATGAGTTATGTTGGATTGGAGTTGAAATAGTAAATTATTATGGTTTACTGTACAGCACTTTCCCTGAGTTATTTTGGATTGGAGTTAGAATAGTAAATTATTTTGGATTACTGTCCAGCACTTTCCCTGAGATATGTTGGATTTGGAGTTAGAATAGTAAATTATTATGGTTTACTGTCCAGCACTTTCCCTGAGTTATGTTGGATTTGGAGTTAGAATAGTAAATTATTATGGTTTACTGTCCAGCACTTTCCCTGAGTTATGTAGGATTTGGAGTTAGAATAGTAAATTATTATGTTTTACTGTCCAGCACTTTCCCTGAGTTATTTTGGATTGGAGTTAGAATAGTAAATTATTATGGTTTACTGTCAAGCATTTTCCCTGAGTTATGTTGGATTTGGAGTTAGAATAATACATTGTTAATGTTTTTTTTTTTAAATTATGAAATTTACAAAAATTCTTTGTTAATAATATTTGTAATTATTATTACAGATATATCTTTAATAACATTTTTATTTAAAACAATTATACATTTTTATAACATGTTAACATTTATATCACAAGTTTAAAAAAATGTAAATTACAATAGTAATATAGTCTTCTGAAAAAAACAGTTTTTATTGTTACATTAGTTTGTAGATGGAAACATTTAAACATTTTTATAAAGAACATTTTTAACATTTTTTCAAATTTAACATTGCATTTACATTGTAATTTTTTATTAATTAGCATATTAAATTTTAATATTTTAAAAGTAAATTTAATATGTTAATTAATTTACATATAATTGGCATTTCCAAAGGTATATACATAAAATTGTTCACATTTTGATATTATAAAAAAAACTTAATTAATAGACATATTTTTAATATACAATAATTTGTTATATATATTTTTATAATAAAAAATTATTGTATATTTTACATTATTCATATGTTTAGTGTAAACATTTAGAAAATTATAACAATTTATGAAAAATATTTAGCAATTTTTTATACATTTTTTCATTCATTAATATGGAGATTAAGTCCTATTTTTGTTTTTATTATGCTGCCATTTTGTTTTGTGTTGTTCACTTTTTAGTCTATCTACATCATTGTTTGGGTCATTTCTGAAGACGGAACCTCGCGGTTGGGAGCTGCTTCGTGTTTGTTAAAGTAAGTTTAATTTTCATTACTTTTTAGATAATTTAAAGAATTTATTTAGCTAGTTTTAGTGTGTATGTGTTGCTATGTGTCTTATTTGACTGTTTATGTGAAAAGTACGTGTTATTTAAGAACGTTAGTGATAGCGTACTTAGTTTGCTATTTAATATGGATGGAATGTTAATGTTTTGTATTGAAGTATTATTTTATGTATTTTACTACCTTTTATATGTTATTTCTTTGCTTTTTGGGTTTAGTATTTATTGCGGGTGGGTTTTGTTTGTACTTTATTTACAGGTGTTCCTTTTGGTGACCAGATGGATTAGATCTCGTTTTTTTTTTACATACAGGGAAATGTTTATATACATTTCCTTATTTTTCGGGATTTAGGAGCGTTTTTTATCATGATTTATTTTCGGGTTTTTCATGGCTCCGTTATCCAGAGGATTTCTACATTGGAATCTTTTTATACAGTTGTATTTTTTGCATTTTGTGGGGATTATTTTGACTATGTGGATTGCTTTTGGTTGGATTAGTTTTGCAACCATCTATTTGGAACACATTCTACAGCTGCAGAACCATAAGTTATTATTTATTTATTTTTTGGGGTGGATTATGTTTATTGGTGAATTTGTTTTTTAATTAGTTATATTATGTCTTGTGATAATAATTTGCTTTTAATTTTACATGACATAATTTAACTAATGTAAAAAAATATTGTCTATGTTATTTATTGTTTGATGGTTTGCTATTTGTATTTTGTTAAAGGATAGATTTTGCAATTAGGTCTAAGTATTCTAGACCTTGGATACTTGGGTACATTCTTGTTTTTTGTTGTAGGTATTCGTACATATTTAATGTTTGTTTACTTAGTTTTGGCCCTATTTTTGATAGAGATTGCTCAATTCTTAGTTCTTGGTAGCTTTGTTCTTTTTTGATGCATTGGAGTAGTTTATGAAGTGTTGGTTGTGTTCTTCCTATTGTGGCTTGGAAGGCATTATGCCATCCTTCTACCGCGTTGTTGGTTTTGGCTTTCTGTGCTATAGTACTAGCGTACACATTCCACCATGGAATTTGGAACTTAGATTGTCTGCGGTGACCAGAACGATGTAATCTTCCCACCCAGGTGTCTTCAAAATAGTCTAAGAAGGGAGTTAATTTTTTCTCATTACTGCGGTAGAAAGGGCTATCAAGTAATAAATTGTAATAATTAGCCACTTCTGTTGTTGGGACATATGCCAGTGCTATTAATTTTTTTATCTGGTAAGCAAAGTTACTGTTTGTAGAATAATCTATGCTTGAAGTAGATTTTTGTAAGTGTCTCCATATACTTTGGTTGTAGTGATAATAACACCCTTGTATTGCAGTGTGTGGATATATTTTAAGTACAGCTTGAATCATAGCTGTTTCAAAGTCAATTATGGTTCTTTGTGGGTAGTAATTATCTGTAAAATCTTTGATTATTGTTAAGATTTCTAAGTAGGTTGCATTTGTTTTATTTGGCAGCAGTGTATAAATTATGGGTATATTAGTTTCCTGGTATGCACCGTGGATGGTGTAAAGTTGATAGAAAGGTTTGGGACATACCTTAAAAGTTCCGTCCATCATCCATGTTTCACACGATTTTAGTTTTTGCAAATTGCTATTTGTTGCAAAAAGTAAAATTCTTTTATTATGACTTTGGTTATCATACATTAAGAATTTATCTTCATTATGGGTAATGGTATATTCTGGATATATTTTAATCTCTTGAAAGTTTCAGGTGCTGGTGCAGTTGGATCAGAAGCTCTTTTAGTTTTAGCTATTAATCTTTTCAAGTTGGGGTTTGAAGGTAACTGTCCAGTTACGTGTTCTGGGACTTTGGTCAAAACATTTTTCAAAATAGTGGTGCTTGTTTCTTGGGAGCCTGTACTAGCTTCTCTAAGTGTCTCTAATGCTTCTCTTACTTCGACTTCTGTTACAATGGGTGGGTGGTTATGCTCACGTACATTTACAACATTGTTATCGACAGTAGTTGCTCTACCATAGCATGCAGTTGAATAATATTTACTACATTTCCAGTGGGTTTTATTCTCTTTGACTTTTTCTTGGGTGTAGGTGTAACCCATGTAGCTGAGCATTATTTTCCCCTTTTTGAGATGTTATAAAAGTAGCTCCTTCTGCCATTTCTAAGGTAGATCTGTGAATACATATATATGTGTTTTTAGTAAATGTGTTAAACATTTATTTTAATGTGTTGGTTAAAATCTGAAATTAAAAAATGTACTTACAATGTTGTTTTTTAAGCTATTCCGATGTTTTCTGTTCTTATATTCAGAGTTTCACTGTTGAATGTCCTGTAGTTGTGGTAGAGAACAGTAGTAATTAATAATATAGTTTGGTACTTGTTTGTTTCTCTTGTCTGATTATAAATTGCCACAGTGGGTATACTTACTTAATTTTGTTGAAGCTGTTGTTTGTGTAGGAGTAGATTGGTAGATGAAGTTTGTCAAATCTGAAAAATAAGTGTTACTATTAGTTATTTATTATAATTGGATATATTTACAGCTCATACCATATCAAATCATTTCGAATTTCTGTTTGCTATATTCTTATTTATTTACAACTTTTCTATGTAGGCATTGATAAGGCTGTTCATATTTTAGTTTATTTATTTATTGTGGCTGTTGATAGGGTTTTTTAGTTCAATTTAAAAAAAAAGAGAGAGCATTTCTTTAGTACAGGGAGTTTAGCTAATTTTCGTGAGGTTTTTATAGTACATAAAATGGGAGTTCACTTACTTGAGTTGTAGTAGACTGTGTTGTAGTAGTTGTAGGTGTGTATTCTCTTCTCTTCAGCAAAGTAACCGTTTTTCTCCAAGTTTGGGCCAAAAATGGTAATTTTAGTTAAATATGTAATTGTTTTTATAGTATAGAGTTAAGTAATTCTTCATTTTGATTGGTTAAATTACATGTAATTTAAAATCATTGGATGAGAACCTTAGTTTGAATTTGAAAAACGTTATTTTTAAATGAGGCGGTTTTATTATTAAATTCATTCTAGTATATATTTAAATATGTTTTGTATGTGTTTTATATTTATAGTTTATAATGTTAAAAATGTATAAATATGTGTAGTCTTAATACAACTATTCGAAAATGAGTATATCAGAATTATTAAGTACGTTTATATTAATTAGTGTATATAAAAATAATATATATATATATATTTATCAAATATATATAGTATATCTTTATATGTTTTTAAAGCATTATTTTCAGTTTATAATTATAAAATATTAAATTTGTTGAGGGTATAGTGTATTTAAGGTTATAGAAAAATAGTCGATATTTTTAGTATATTTTATTAAGTAGTAAGTAAGTCGATATTTGTGTTATCGATATTTGTGTAGATGGTAATGTTATTTCAAGGATTGTTGATAATGTAGTAGTCGATATTTATGTACTCGATATAATTGTTAACGATATTAAAGTAGTCGATTAAAAAAATAACGATATTAGTGTAAATCCTTGTTTAAGTATATGGTGACGATATTTTAGTAGACAATGTTTTTGCGACGATATTTTTGTAGGTCGGTGTTTTTGTAATCGATATTTCATCATGGAACCGTTTTTAGACACTGGGTGGACTTGTAACAAGATGTTGCTAGCTCTACAGACTGCACATGGCCAAGAAGAACTCTTATGCTGCCAGTAGGAACTGCCATGGGACTTTGCTTATTGTGCTGACTGACGAAGAAGGACCCTGTGATATTAAGCATGTCATAAATAATAAAAAATATTCATCTGGACTACTGCCTGCACTCAGGCCCGGACTGGCCGTTGCGGGCACCGGGCAATCCCCGGTGCGCCGCAAGGGTGGGGGCCGGTTTTGCCCCCCTGGGGGCAGTTTTTGTTACTGGGCCGTTCCAGCAGCGTTGCTGCAAAAACGGCCCTATAACAAAATCGTCCGAAAACCGGCACTGGAAAGGAGCGCGGCCGCCGGCCGAGCACGTTGCCAGGGCCGGTTTTGGTTGCCAGTCCGGCCCTGCCTGCACTCCTGCTTTGGTGCACCCAGTGCTTTTCAAAGAGTGCTGCTTCTGCCCCACGTCTCTGCAACTCTAGTGCCTATTTAGCATGTTATTCTTTTTGTTCTTGGCAGCCAGGGTAGCGTGGGGGAATGATCTCCTGCTGCTCTTGGACCCAAAGTGAGTAGTCTGTGGCCCTGCAGCGCGTGAGGAGCACCCTAGCATCTTTGCCGTGCGGGCACTTAACAAGATTTCCCCGGTGCTGTGCTTGCTGAAGTGAGTGAGGGGTGCTTCCTTCACCAGGGAAACCTGATCTCATAGAGAAGGCCATTCAGCCAAGCAGGGACCACAACTGACATGAGCAGTGAGTGGGGCATCGCCCCCAAGAGAACGCACTGCGGACCGCCTCAGCCCGTCTGTGCAAACAGGAGAAAGGAGCAATAGTCATCTTGCTGTGGGCGAGGGTGGTGAGGAGGCTATGCCCACCTTCCAATGCTGTCAACAACAGCTCCGGGATAAGATCGCGTCACTGAGATCAGCTGCGCCCTACGATAGAGCAGAGAGAGAGCATGGCGCTCCTCTTAGCTGTTCACTGGCTTCCTGTGTTGGGGCTGTCTGTCCGGCCTGAGTTGCCCCGCTGAAAAGCAGCTGCCTTTACTGACCCCATTGCGTGAGAGCCTAAAGGGTCCTCCCACCTGATTTTGAGTGTGTGATTACTATGTTGGTACATACATATGGGTGGGTGCAGAGTTGGCACATTTGTCACTGCCTTCCTGGTTCGAGGGGGCATACTTGCATACTTTTTGCGCCACATTCGTTTAAATGCCTTCCTGGTCCCATACGTACATGAGTGCTTTCTCAGCACAAGGCAAATTACCATAATTCCTGTGGGAGGTGTGCATTTGTCCTGCCACCAAAGTGTTGTGAAAATTAGTGTATACAGCATGAGAGAAGTGCATCAGTTCATCTGTGATTATGATGAACAATGTGTCTCCTAACCTAGCAGCCTACATTATATGCCCTGATGTCATGGTCATTTTACACCTTGCAATGATAGGATAACAGGTATCATTTTAGGACCTACATAATATATACAGTGATGGTGTAGGGAATTGTTTTATGACGTGTGCAACAAATAAGTATTTACTTCAGTGAACTAACTGTGCTGCGTATGACAATTGCCTAGTTAGCAAAGTGGTGTATGATTCATCTTGTTTGGGTCTATGTATTATATACAATATATGAAATATTTTTATATAACCCTGTGTGGATTCTCTTTTGTGGTGTATTTATTCTGTCACTGGTGTGTATGTGTGTGTCTTGCGCAACCACTTTAAACATTGTCTCTGGGAGAAGCCTGACTGCTCTGCCAAGCTACCAAAGGGGTGAGCAGGGGTTATATTGGGTGTGTAATTCCCTTACCCTGATTAGAGTGGTGGGTTCTGCCTTGCTTAGGTGCATCCCCCAGCCAACCATACATTACATGGCATTTCTAACACTGGGGTTACTTCTGGAATCAACAGGAACCTCTGACAAGAAAGAAAAGCTGTGAGGAGGAGTACTACCCCTTTGCTTTGTGTTGCAAGCCAGGGTCGGCCTACAGTTACTGCTTCTGCCAAGGAGAGGACAAAGACTGTACTTTGCTTTGAAATCTGCTTGAGAAGAATCTCCAAGGGCTTGTGTGTGCTTGACTCCTGTTCTGAAGTCTCAGGGACACAAAGACTTCACCTACAGCTTCCTTGAACTCCACTGCTGGGAGTTCTGACCTGCTGGGTGGTGCCAAGTTCTGTTCTGAGCCCCTGGAGGTTGTTCCTGCTACGGAAAGCTGTGAAGAGCTGAGGAAAGCAAGAAAAATCAACACTTCACTCTTCTTACGGCTATTTTATTCGACCCTGCACCGCCATGCAGGAGAAAATTCTGTGTGACTGAAGAATCAACACAGCGCCTTTCAGTAGCCCTAAAAGCCGCTGCATGCCGAGTCCCATGCACCGATCTTTGAAGTCCCAGATCACTGCACCGACCCTTATGTGCGGCTAAAAGAATTGACACATTGGACAGCGGTAGAAGAAATTGATGCAGTGCCTGTGTAATCGCTGCCACATCGACCTCCAGCGCATCGCATCTGGGAGCCAAATCTGCATCAACGCTGGGGCTGCAGTAAGAAACCTACGCATCACCTAATCGCACAGTAAGAAATTGACGTATCATCTTGTCTCCAGTAAGGAACCAACGCATCACCTCTCCTTGAGAAAGGAACTGACACATCACCTTCCCTGCATGTAAGGAACTGACACAGCACCTCCACTGCTGCTTTTTTGATTGTGATTTTTGACTCATCCCAGGTACTTTGCAACAAAAGTGATGAATTCATAGACTTCTATGAACAGAACAGTTTTTACCTTTTAAAAGTCATATTTTGATATCTGTATGTTAAATTTTGTTTTCGTCTTGTTTGGTTTGTATAAAGATACATTTTTTTTCTAAACTGGAGTGGTGTTCATTTGTAGTGTGTTCACAGTGTTATTGCGTGGTCATGTACAAATGCTTTACACATGCCTTTGAGATAAGCCTGTCTGCTCATGCCAAGCTACTAAGGGGGTGAGCAGGGGTTATCTAAGAGTGTAATCCCCTTATCCGGACTTGAAGGAAGGATCCCTTCTTAGACGGGGTGCATACCTCTGCCAATTGGAGACCCCCATTTCTAACAGGAATCAAGGTTCCAAATGACTATGGGGGTTATTCTCAAGCATGTGTGATAATTACCGCAAAAAGCTTAACACAACTCTTCTTATCGCAGTCTATAGCGGAAAAATAACGCTGTGTTAACGTTGTATTCACAAAACGGCGGTACCATGCGACAGGCCCACGATAACGCGTCAAATGTCCACGATAAATTCAACGCGACGCCGCAAAAATGCAAAACACGAACGCAAAAATAGCTGCAACAAAGCCATCGCAATACAAAAATCTGCGAAAACCAGCGAAAGGCCTGCAATTCACATACGTCAGGCGGGAAAAATCACCATAAAAGTAGGGAAAAAAAATGCAAAACAACAGCAAAGCACAATGGATGTTGTCAGGGCGCATACAGAGGTCAACCATAACCCCACAAGCCCCCCGGAGGATCACCCTGTGACCTCGGGGTCAGGGAAGGGCAAGGACAAGAAGAGTCGGAATAAGCGGTTGGTGGTAGAACACCATCAACTACTGTTCGTCACCTCCACTGTGTCATTGGCAACAAAAAATGGAATATGGCGGTCCATCGTGGACAAGGTGAATGCAGTTGGAGTGCCGAAGAGGAAAATGGAAGAGATCAAGATGCGCTGGAATGATGTCAAGCACAAAACCAAGCAGAAACTCGCCAACAACCGGAGGGCAGCAATGCAGACTG
This sequence comes from Lissotriton vulgaris, assembly GCF_964263255.1. Lineage (NCBI taxonomy): Eukaryota > Metazoa > Chordata > Amphibia > Caudata > Salamandridae > Lissotriton > Lissotriton vulgaris. Next base: position 857,893,834 of record NC_141698.1, read on the forward strand.
GAGGTGGGAGTCCAGCGCCACAGGAGGAGCTGGACGATATGGAGGAAATGGTGTAAACAGTCATCAGTGGGGAGACGGTGGCAGGAGTAGGGGGACCGGGCACTGCTCAACAGGGTGAGTAACGACCAGGGACTGGGGGGATGGGGGAGATGGGCCCAATGGCACAGATGCACAATTAAGTAGAGCATATCTGCAGACAAACCATGCCCCAGACTCCCAAATCCCACCCAGAGATTAATGTACGCAAGTAAGCAAAATCACAGCACTGTACAAGCACAGAAGTCAAAGGCACACCGAGAAGGGGCAGCAAAATCAGAGCTGCAGGGGCGACTCACACAAAATACAGCACACACACATAACATGCAGAGCACATCAACATTGACAATGATGTGGTACCAACCGCAGCACATCCATAACAGAACACAGGACACAACAGGTGCCGCATGTGTGTAGAAACTGCCCAATCACATTTGGCATTGCAGGGAAATGTGAGTTGATAATGTACAAGTACCAACACACATCCGTGATGTTGTCAAAATGTCCACTGTCCTGCATCAAATAGGCAGCTCCTCATAAACAGCCACAATGTACACAGTCGTGCAGTCTGTATGTAAACATGTACAATGCGACAACATACATGTGAATACAATGTTAAACTGCATCTCCCCATCACATTGCAGAGGGAAGTCCAACACCTCCTGCAGACCAGCCCGAACCTCTCTTCTCTGATGACGAAGAGGACCACCCCACCTTCGACTCTGACGCCCTCCAACAGCTCGTGGAGAGCCTCCGCAGCCCAGCTCCAGGAGCAGGGCAGCCCAGCTGCTACAAGGAGACCCCACGCCCTGCACAGACCACACAGCTGACAGCACCCACTACCACAGCTGTCTCCCAGGACCCCCACAAAGATCACATGGCCTTCCAACAATGTGTGTTGGGGTACCAGGAGAATCTGGCTGGACAGGTGCGGGTGGGGTAAAACCGCATGGCAGCCAAACTAGAAGCCATACGTGGGTGTCTAAGTTCCATCAGAGACCACTCACAGTCCCTAATGGACACCCACTGTCCACTACATGCTCTCCAACAGACCATGGCTGGCATCGCTGGAGCACTGACTCAGAGACTAAAACAACTGTCTAGTCAGAGTGGCTCCAGAAATGTCACACTGGAGTTGGGACACATGCCGAGGTTATTGGAGACCATGGAGTGGACGCAGGCGGAAAGAGCGGCTGCCACAGCTGCACACCAGCGAGAAGTAGCCGGGTTCCTCAATGACGTCAGGACCATCCTCATGGCATTGCTGCCACAAGGCCTGGCACTGATACATGCTGCTGCTACCACTACAAACACATCTACGCCCCCTGAAGTGTCAGTGCCACACAGTGCAGCAGACATTTCAATTCGGCCCCTGACGTATCACTGCCACAGTGCTGGAGACAGAACACCACCACCCACACGTGAGGCACATGAAACAGCAGAGGACGAAGATGAATCTGACTTCCTGGTAAGAAGAAAACTGTAGTATTCATCTCCGCCATATAGACGGTTTCTGCTTGGTTCTGCCCTCTGCATTATCACCTTCCACTGTCCCCGATACACTCTGTCACACTCATCTTGGACCTCGAAATGGACTGCCATATTCTGTTTGATAGCCAATGACACAGCAATCAGACTGTGGACTAAACTCTTCCTCTTCCTTTGGACTTGTCATTCACTGAAGGACTCTGGCTGTCCCTCCATGGTCCAAAATTGGAATGTGGGGTTTGCATGGCCCTGTACTGCTCCAGCTGCAACACTCCACTGAATGTGCATTAAACATTCATTATCACACAGATGTATCATGTTTATGATCTTTCAAGTGTGGAAGTATGGAAGGGGGCGCTAGAGGGTGCACGGCAAGATGGCCGCATGTTAGTGTAGCTCTGCCCAGCTGAGCTCAAATCTGAGCATTATCTGCCACTAAATCATGACATCTGTGTCCCTTTTGCATGTGGACTGTGTGCTACCACTCTCCTGCCTTAGTGGGGAAAATCTGGCGGTGTATGGCAGTGCCACTGAGCTGTAGTGTCCGGCTGAAGACTCTGCGTGCGCTAGGACAAGATGACGCCTGCAGTGCGGCCCTGAGTGAGCTCCCGACAGACTGGCTGTGGCAGAGTGTGCTCTCTGACATCCGGAGGATCGTAGGCAGGGCAGGGTGATTGTCGCAGCTGTGTAGCGCCATTTGCTGAGCCTGCCGAGGGAGAAGCCGCCGCCTGAGTGTTCTGGCCCGGATTGGAGCTCTGCGGCATGAGGAGAGGCAGCGGCGGCCTAAGCTGTGATCCCTATCCCTGACTGCTTGGGGAGGTCCCGTCGCCAATCGAGACCTCCTGGTGCCGACCGCGATGAGTGGGGCTTGACCTGACTGGGCTCGCGACTACGGAGGTGGGTGTGGGCCCGGGGGAGAGGGTAGCGCTCTGCAAGCTGTGAGGTGCACTGGGGGGAGAGAGGGATGGGTGTGATGAGCGCTGGTGATCTGTGGGAGGCTGCCTGATCGTGCCTGGAGGCATTGCCTGAGGGGGCTAAGTTCCCCTATAAATCTGCGGCCTTGAAGATTCGGGTGAGGTTGGGCCTGCAACGTGGTTCTGGACAAAATGGCAGAGAGGCCGCAGCTGCTGGGCTCGAGAGTGTAACAGCGGTGGTGTGAATTGAGTATTGTGGGGCCCTGTGGAGGTTATTTTGAGTTAGCGGTACTCCGGACTGTTAAATAAGTGGTTTAGCACTGGTTGGGATAGCGAGCCTATTGGCATTGGTCTTTTGCTGATAATACTGCTACCGGTGCAGCCCCCCCATCGTTTGTGATCGACTGGCTCTCTTCCGCACTGGCCAAACACTGGGTGGGTACACGGCAGACTCCTGGTATCTTGCTCTAAACCCCTCGTACTCAGCTGACGTGGTGTGGTGTATCGCTGTACTTGGGCTGATTGGACACTTCTGGACGTGGGGCTTGTGTGGCCTAGTAAACTCACCTCCTGTTTCGGGTTTTTTAACACAGGACTGGGTGCGGCCTTGGTGGGGGCCCGCGTGGCGACTTCTGCCCATACCTGGGGAACAATGTTGTGAGTGTGCCTATACTCTCTGGCCTGCAAGTTCAGTTTTTGGCGCCACTTTGAAGCAAGCGTAGGCACCTGTTTCTCCCTCACTTTGATATTTGGGCGACTCTTGCTACAGTGATTGACCATGGGGGGAATAGACAAATCACAGCCGCTTCTCACCTTTGAGGCGTGAAAAATCCACGAAGCCAACACAAAAAGCAGCTTCGGACTCTGAAGCGGATGACCTTGGTGAAGCACCTCCCATGCTCGAGGCCACCTTACTGGCCATGCAGCGCAGTCTGCAATCTATTGAGGGCACCATGGCAGCAGTAAATCACCACCTGGACCATATGTTTGCACAATTAAAGAAACAGCACACACGAATGGGTGAGGTGGAGCAGCGAGAGTAGTTGAGGACGGTTTGAGTGAAGTTGCGAGCAAAACACTGAACATGTAAAAAGGTCATGGCCCTCATTCAGGCCAAGAATGAGGACTTGGAAGTGAGGTCCCGGCACAACAATACATGACTCACGGGGCTGCCAGAATCCACCAACGTTTGTAAAATGGAGACCTTTATAGAAAATCTCATAAAAGACATTTTTGGCACAGGGCAGCTATCCACCATGTTCATCGTAGAGCATGCGCATCGCTCCCTTGCTGCATGCCCGATCCCAGCGTCTCCTCCCCGCCCAACTATAGCCAAGGTGTTGAACTACAGGAATCATGATGCCATACTTAGAATGGCCAGGAATAAAGGTTCCATTGTCCACCAAGATAACACTCTGGTCTTCTTTCCTGACTTTACTGTTGCGGTGCAGGCTGCCCGCAGAGAATTTGGCAACATGAAGACATTTTTCCAATCGGAGGGAGTCTCATGTACAATTCTCTACCCTGCTCGACTACGGATTGGCCGGGAGGGGGACTCCAAAATCTTTTCCAATACTAAGGTGGCTCTTGAGCATGCGAAGCAATTGAAGCAAAACCAAAGGGAGTCTAGTGCGGCACGCAGTGACGAGGAACAGTAGTGGGAAATCAATCGTCCTCGACTTGGACTATATCTTGCTATGGTACACAATGTAATATTGGGGATATTTTTCTAACCGTGTCTCCCTCTGAGAATGTACTAAAATATGTCCGGCATGCTTGGAGCAACTTCCATAGTCATTGTGGCGCAGTCCTTTGACCTGCTCAGCTGCCTCCTGCAAGTCGGGAGGTTAGTAGTGCTCTGACTACCCCCCTATGATGGGTGTACCCCACAAATGCTCTTTTTTGCTTTTCTTTGGTTGGGGCAAGTTCTATCACATTAGGATGGCTTTAGCACATTGGGGAAGCTGAAGTGGGTGGAGGGCGGGGGTAGGGGGTCTGGGTATGGGTATGGCATTGGCACTAACTGCTTACAGGACACAAGCTATTGAGATGCATTGCAAACATGTATAAGCTGGATTGAAGGACACATTCTCTTTTCTTTCACGGAGTGTATTAAGGTACTAGTGGTATGAGCAGTAGAGTGAAGTGCTTGACCTGGAATGTGGTTTGAATACCCCAAAAAAATAAGAGCAGTGTTGGCATACTTGGACAGGATGGATGTACAGGTTGCACTCCTTCCGAAAACACAGCTTACCAAAGCATCTGAATGCAATGCAATGTTGAGGCTAAGTGGGCTGGAGTGCGAATTGTGTCTTCTTACTCTACCTACTTACGGGGTGTTACAAAGCAAAACCAAAGGGGGTTATGCCCTAAGTTGGCAGGGTATGCCCAGACGTGGGTCCCTTGCTTACTTGGCCAATGGATTCAAGATAGCCTGGCTATTGAGGGTTATGCGGTATACAGCAGGAATATCGATGTGAAAATATCGACTAGCAGAAATATCGAGGTAAGAATATCGACTTTGTTAAATATCGACAAAATAAATATCGTTGTAGTAAATATCGATTTTTTAGAATAGCAGAAATATCGACATTTAAAAATATTGTTGTATATAATATAGATGAGAGAAATATCGATGTATATAATATCGATATAATACTTTGTTGTGTTATATTTGTTGCTTAAAATGTAATTATTATGTTAACTTAATTGTAATTTAATGTTTTGTTATTATTATTTGAATAAATTTAATATATTTAATAAAAGTTTAGTACATTTTTTAGGAGCGGGTTATTGGATAAGGGTGGGTAGTAATTTAAAAACGTTGTGTAAAAATTTGTGTTTATTTAAAAAATGTAAGGAAAAAAATTAATTAAATTAGAAATTTGAGAATGAAAATTGAAAATGTTTTAGATATTTAAAAACATTTATTTAAATTAATTATGTGAAAGATTTAGTAGCGGGTTGTTGGTTATATAGGGGATAAGGGTGGGTAGTAATTTAAAAATAGTTTGTTTATTTATTATAAATTTAAAAAAAAACGAAATTTGATATTTGAAATTAAGAATTTGTATAATTGATATGAATTTAAGAGTGTGATTGTTTTATTAGTGGGTTGTAGGTTATATAGGTGCTAAGGTTGGGTACTAAATAAAAATACTGTTTGTAAATATTTATAAAAAAATTTAATTGTCAGAAAAACAAAGTAAAAATCTAAAATTTGATTTTTAAATTCGAAATAAATTTAAAAATTTCAAGTTTTTTTTTTTAATTAAGTGTGTGAATGTTTTATTAGTGGGTAATTTGCATTATAATGGATAAGGGTGGGTAGTAATAGTAAAATTGTGTGTGAATTCATTATGTTAATACATTTGTTAGGGAAAATTATTCAAAACATTTTCAAAATTTAAAATTTGAAAATAACATATTTTAATATTATATTAAATTTGATATTTAAAAAAATGAAAAAGTTGTAGGAGTTGTTAGTTGAGTTTATAGGGGGAAGGGTGAGTAAGATTAATAAATTATTGTGCTTTACTGTCCAGCACTTTTCCACACTTATGTTGGATTGGAGTTAGAATAGTAAATTATTATGGTTTACTGTCCAGCACTTTCCCTGAGTTATGTTGGATTTGGAGTTAGAATAGTAAATTATTATGGTTTACTGTCCAGCAATTTGACTGAGTTATGTTGGATTTGGAGTTAGAATAGTAAATTATTATGGCTTACTGTTCAGCAATTTCCCTGAGTTATGTTGGATTTGGAGTTACATTAGTAATTTATTATGGTTTACTGTCCAGCATTTTCCCTGAGTTATGTTGGATTGGAGTTAGAATAGTAAATTATTATGGTTTACTGTCCAGCACTTTCCCTGAGTTATGTTGGATTTGGAGTTAGAATATTAATGTATTATGGTTTACTGTCCAGCACTTTCCCTGACTTCTGTTGGATTGGAGTTAGAATGGTAATTTTTTATGGTTTACTGTCCAGCATTTTCCCTGATTTATGTTGGGTTTGGAATTAGAATAGTAAATTATTATGGTTTACTGTCCAGCACTTTCCCTGACTTATATTGGATTGGAGTTAGAATAGATTATCGTTATGGTTTACTGTCCAGCACTTTCCCTGAGTTATGTTGGATTTGGAGTTAGAATAGTAAATTATTATGGTTTACTGTCCAGCACTTTCCTTGAGTGATGTTGAATTGAAGTCAGAATAGTAAATTATTATGGTTTACTGTCCAGCATTTTCCCTGAGTTATGTAGGGTTTGGAGTTAGAATTGTAAATTATTATGGTTTACTGTCCAGCACTTTCACTGACTTATGTTGGATTGGAGTTAGAATAGTAAACTATTATGGTTTACTATCCAGCACTTTTCCTCATTTATGTTGGATTTGGAGTTAGAAGAGTAAATTATTATGGTTTACTGTCCAGCACTTACCCTGAGTTATGTTGGATTTGGAGTTAGAATAGTAAATTATTATGGTTTACTGTCCAGCACTTTCCCTGACTTATGTTGGATTGGAGTTAGAATAGTAAATTATTATGGTTTACTGTCCAGCACTTTTCCTGAGTTATGTTGGATTTGGAGTTAGAATAGTAAATTATTATGGTTTACTCTCCAGCACTTTCCCTGACTTATGTTGGATTGGAGTTAGAATAGTAAATTATTATGGTTTACTGTCCAGCACTTTCCCCGAGTTATGTAGGGTTTGGAGTTAGAATAGTAAATTATTATTGTTTACTGTCCAGCACTTTCCCTGAGTTATGTAGGGTTTGGAGTTACAGTAGTAAATTATTATGGTTTACTGTCCAGCACTTTCCCTGACTTATTTTGGATTGGAGTTAGAATAGTAAATTATCATGGTTTACTGACCAGCACTTTTCCTTTTAGAGCAACATTCTTCAGCCGAAGACAAATGTAAACAGCTGCGTCGGTCGCGTGTAGTTCTCGTGCTCAGTTCACGCGATCTACCGGCCCGATGCAAAATTCAAAGGTAAATAAACATCAAAATTACCTCAAAGCATCAAAATTACTTAACTTGATGTTGGTAGGAGTTTTCAAACGCTGATTTTTCCTTTTTTTATCAGAAGTTTGCCAAATTCCATTAAATTGATGTTTAAGGATGCAAACCCTGTTTTCTTAGTTTTCCCCCCAAAAAAACGAAAGTTGGTAAATAAAAACTCCACCTCTGTGCTGCAATCCTCAATCAGGATAAGTTCACCCTTGTCGACAAATTTGTTAAATAATCCACTGGAACAGCTTGTGGTTGATGAGGTTTAATTAACAGCACAGCAACATAGAAAGCAGTCTCTAGGTCCACAAGAAGAGTGCAACTGACCTGAAGCCTGGAGGACAGTAGTGTTCTAAGAACACTTAAAGAATAACAGTGAGAATTAAAGGTACAGGGAAAATTATGATAAAGCAAAATGTAACAATAACCCATGTAGCTGAGCATTATTTTCCCTTTTTGAGATGTTATAAAAGTAGCTCCTTCTGCCATTTCTAAGGTAGATCTGTGAAGACATATATATGTGTTTTTAGTAAATGTGTTAAACATTTATTTTAATGTTTTGTTTAAAATATGAAATTAAAAAATGTACTTACAATGTTGTATTTTAAGCTATCTCGATGTTTTCTGTTCTTATATTCAGAGTTTCACTGTTAAATGTCCTGTAGTTGTGGTAGAGAACAGTAGTAATTAATAATATGGTTTGATACTTGTTTGTTTCTCTTTTCTGATTATTAATTGCCACAGTGGGTATACTTACTTAATTTAGTTGAAGCTGTTGTTTATGTAGATTTAGATGCTGCTGCTAATGTGTTTTGTACCTTTTGTAAGCATATAAAGCTACATATAAATATTTTTTTTTAGGAAAAATGTAGCAGTATTGTTCTTACTCTCATTTTAAATACATAAATAGCATGATATAAGTTTAGAACTAACACTGATTTTACACTTATTTTGAAAAAATACATTTTACTTTGTCTAGTGCAATTACTTCTGTTTTATGTAAACTCAAGTCTGCTGGTGCATAGGCAAAGCGAGGGTCACCAGGGTCAAGGAGTCGAAAAACAGCTAAAATCTGTATCAAGGATTTTAGCATCCTTTTGAACTTTTGACATCTAGAGCAGAATGGGAGTATTCTTTGCTGACTTTCAGAGTTCAGCGTTTCTCACTTCCAGTTTAATTTATAGCGAATGTTAACCCACTGCAGCAGAGGCACGGAAGGCAGCTGGTGTGATTGTCACTGAAGATAACAAAGGCAAGTAGGTCGGTAAACCACTGAGGGCCTCTGGGGGTAGCGGGTCTTCCAAGTGTGCAGGACGCTGCAATCCCTCAAATATACTTTGGAAATCGCTATGGAGGTCCCTTTCCTCTGAGGCCCTGAGCACATCACTGTTGGGAGACTGGCTAGTCTTGCATAGACAGACAATATCGAATTTTGTCACTAAATGACTTTTTAGGGAAACAATGTTAGACGCATGAAGTAGGTGAGTGAGTGCTTTACCGGTTTCAAGGCCCTCTCTAGGCAATTACGTCGAACCAAAGGGAAATTAACCTTATGACATGCACGCAACTGCTTTACTCAACACATTATAAAGTGTTAGCCAAAGTTTCACACTAAGAGGCCTATTAGGATGGCGGGCGGACACCCTAGAAGTGCTGGAACCCGCTGCCAGTGGTGCGGCGGTCCCGCACCAGCAATTAGGATGCCACTGCCACGGTGGCGATGACATCCCCAATCCACAACATTGTGGCTGGCGGTGCACACAACACCGCCCGCCACAATGCTGTGGCTGCACTGTGTGCATTTGCATGCACAACGTGGCAGGCACCGCACGGTGCCTGCCACATTGTGCATGCAATTGCTTCCGCCCGGTCGACTCGCCGACCGGCGGAAAACCGGCGGATGGTCTTCCCGTCGCCTGGGTCCTGTCCGCAATACAAATGTGGCGGGGGGAAATGGGATGCGGGCGGAAGAGAATGTCTGGCGGCATTCTAATAGATCCCTTAATGTATTGAAATGTCACATATAAGCAAACTGCAGAAATGGACATGTTACACATAAAAACACTGAAAACTTGGCAGCTATATGACTAAACAATAAACACTTCAAAACAAGCTAAACTAAGGGTGATAGCATTATTTTAGTGTTTTTTTCAATTGGTTGGCAAGTTTCTGCATGAGTCTTTGGGGGGGAAGTGTGAATGGTTGCAAGACTGTATTGTCCAAGTAGAAAAGTGCACAGTATCCGGTGGTCATGGGCATAAGTAGTGTGGGGGTGCTAGATATCCCCCCCAGATTTGGGAGTGGAGGGGACATAAGGATAGATAGATAAGCAAGTTTATGGATGAAGGAATGATTGCAAGAGGAGACGAGGTACAAGGATGAGCACATGGATGAATGACACGGGAGCTGAGTGAATGAGTTTATGAATGAGTGCTACTTGGATAGATTAGTGAATGAACAGATTGCCTGGATCAATTAATAACTGTGTGCATGCAGTGATGCTAAGAGCATGAACAGATCAATGGATGAATAGGATAAAGAAATGGTATTGATGGACAAATGAGTGAGTAAGCAGATGTGAGAATGGATGAGTTAAGGAAAGTTACAGTGCTTGAGCTGAGCTCTTTATTGCAGTCACTGCCTATCCAAAGTTGAGTTAAGAGTCAGCGAGGATGGCTCAGGCTCTACACTAGTGGCCTCTCTCCCATCCTAGTGCTCTTCCATTTCTGGTGCTGGGTGTAATTTCTGATATTTATGTTTCACACATCTTCATTGCTTGATTTTACTTGCGAGAAAGTGTCACTCATAGTCAATGAATGTCACTCATATTTAAACTTAAATTATTAAAATATCACACATATGAAATCTGAAACCTTGGCAGCTATGCAACATTACACACATATGCATTTGTCGCGATTGCCGGTTCAAGACAGGAAGGGACCGCAGACTCAGTGAATGCACACAATACACCCTTTGCTTGACTGAATGAAAGCCTGTTTTCACGTTGTCCGACTCCCTGCACTACAAATCCCAGAAGGCCATGGGATGCACTAGCAGGAAATAGAACCAATGTGACTCAGTATGGCCCATCCCGATATAAGCTCCGCCTCTTCAGGAAGTCGGCGCTTGACAATCGTTTGAGACCGTGTAGCATTTGGTGTTCCACGCTGGAGGACTCTCGTTGGCAACGCCGCAGAGACGCTGCCTTTCCCTGCGTGATTCTTTCAAAGCCGTAGAGCACTCAGTGCCCTTTTTGGATTCCTGAAGTCAGTGCATGAAAAGGTTCCCGGCTGGTGAGACACAAGTATTTCTTTCGCACTGGAGCTTACGCCTCACCGCACTACAGAGAATTGTTTGTTAAGCCCAGAAGCACCCGCTGGTTCTAGCTGCGGGGCCGTACTCTTGCGTAGGGCTACCCGCCCTCTTTAATTCATTCCCATTTGGGACTTGTGTATTGTTTACATTTAGGGCGGCTAGACTATCAGATATTTCCTAAAAGCCCTCAGATGTTTTATATGCGCGCTGTGAATCTCTAACAGCGGTATAACATTTCTTTTGCATTTTGACTTTAACCCTGTTGTTCTCCAGTGTACGTAGGCAGTGCACTAAAGTTCTACGGTTTGGACAGAGTTCTAAAAGGAATGAGCTCAAGAGGTCCAGTACACAGATTAAGTCTATGCAGAAACAATGCGAAAATCCCACACTACCAATGGGAGATAAGCGTTCTAGACCAGACCTGTGAAGCAACAGCGATTCTTTTATTATTTTGTCTCCTTCCCTTTTTCCCGGTGTGCTCACCTCCATAGAGTGGTCATAGTACATTGTGGGGGATAGTGCTCAGGGTAAGAGGGAGGCCATTCTCCACGTCATCGTTCCTGATGGCTGCTGCGAAAGGTTAGTGCCGTATTTTCCCTTCCTTGTGCTACTGACAACCTGACAGCATTACACATTTCTTTTGCATTTTGACTTTAACCAAGTTGTTCTCCGGTGTACATAAGCAGTGCACTAAAGTTCTAAGGTTTGGACAGAGTTCTAAAAGGAATGAGCTCAAGAGGTCCAGTACACAGATTTAGTCTATGCGAAACTCCCACACTACCAGAGGGAGATAGGCATTCTAGACCAGACCTGTGAAGCAACAGCGATTCTTTTATTATTTTGTCCCCTCCCGTTTTCCCCGGTGTGCTCCCCTCCATAGTGTTGTCATAGTACATTGTGGGGGATAGTGCTCAGGGTAAGAGGGAGGCCATTCTCCACTTCATCGTTCCTGCTGGCTACTGCGAAAGGTTAGTGGCATATTTTCCCTTCCTTGTCCTACTGACAATCTGACAGATTGTCAAGCCCAGGTTTGATGCCCAGCCTGAACGATGGACACCAATGTGGTGTTGACCTCATTGTTGGAGAGCCTAGCCGCTCTACAAACCTCTCATTTAGAAAATCATGAACTTAGGAAAGAAATGGGTACGTTGCGAAGGGAGGTAGCGGACCTATCACGGAAAGGTAAAGGGTCTTACATAAGAGAAGTCACTTTACCCCCTCCGGTACAAACAGTACATCCTCCAGTCACAAGGGGTTGGTTTCTTTGCAACCAATCCCACACCCCTACCTGCAACCGACACTGTTCCCACAGTCCAAGTCATACAGACCACGGGAATACCCGTGGCTCCCCCAGAACGCTTCTAAGAGGGATCCAAAGAAGTTTGAGACATTCCTTAACCAATGGCGATAACATTTTTTGTGTAAGCCTGCAATATTTCAGGATGAGGCAGCCAAGACAGCCTTTATGATGTCCTACATGGGAGGGAACGCCCCAAGTTAGACCATACCATTAATGAAACCTAACGATCCTGTTCTACATAGATTGACAGATTTCTGTTTGGAAATGAGGAAACTATTTGACCGCAAATCCCATATGATGACCCTGGATCGTGAACTGACCACTTTCCGACGAGGTTCCCAGGACTTAATAACATATATCACTACATTCAACCGTCTCATTGTGGAAACTGACTGGCCACAGGAAAAACGAACCACTCTCTTCTACCAGGGATTAAGGGGAGAATTAAAATACGTCCTTTCTCAAGTGGTGCATTTGCTCCAGACCTGCGGAGAGGTCTTACAGTTCAGCTGGATCACCAAATACAGGAAAGGAAAGGGGACAGGAGTCGGGGAGATATGCGCTTTCTCTTCTCTAAACCTAAGACCCATCCCGAAGAACACCCCAAACATCCAGAAGGGACAGAACCAATGCAGATAGGAGGCATCCGAGGGCCTTTTACCACAGAGGAAAGAGAAAAAAGGCAAAAATTAAACTATGCCTGTACTGCAGTAAAGGGGATCACTTAATTAGAGAATGTTGCACCCGGGCTCAGCTCCCAGAACGAACTAACGTTCCGCATGGGCAAGCCTCAATGGGCCTAAGGAACCGTCGGAAAACTGAAATGCCTGAGTCACAAGGAGATCACTGGTTCAGAGGGCGCCTGGAATACAATCTCATCAGTTATTGCCAATACTACACAACCAGCAGTGGCACACTTAACTGTTAGCATCTATCCACAAATCACCAAAGACGAAAACATCGAAGTTGGATGCATTGTTGGACTGTGGTGCGACCGGAAATTTTATCGACATGAAGTACACCGTGACCATAGGTGTGGCTTGGGAAAAGAAGAAAATCCCAGAAAATGTAAAAGCAGTAGACAGAACAGCGTTTTTCTCTAGACCATTCATACAGTTCCACTCCTGATGCGTTTTGGAGAAGATCATTATGAACAGATACAGTTTGATATCATTGACGCTCCACAGTTCTCCAGATCTCCTCGTCTCTTCTTCAAAACCCCCCAACCCACTCCTCAAACCCAGACCAAGCAGCCACCAACCTCACCCAATGGTTATCCAACAGCGCCGACATCCTAGCACCACTGAAAAAACGACAAATCAAACTAGGCAGCAAGAAGGCCTCCTGGTTCAACGATGATCTTAAGAAATCCAAGAAACTCTGCCGCTCCCTTGAGAAGGCCTGGAAAAAAGACCCAACCACCAGCACCAAGGACGCCTTCAAAAACGCCACCCGCACACACCACCAACTGATCCGGAATGCCAAGAAAGCCGCTCTCAAGGACCGACTAGATATCAACGCCCACAACAGCAAAGAATTATTCAACATCGTCAAGGAATTCACCAACCCCTCAGCCAACTCCAACGACATCACCCCCTCTCAAGCCCTTTGCGACTCCCTAGCCTCATTCTTCCACAACAAAATCGCAGACATCCACAACAGCTTCGACAACCAACCCAAAGACCAACCCACCCATCCCCCTGCAGGACCCCCACCCCCCTTGAACATCCTCAATGACTGGAAGCCAATCTCCACTGAGGACACCATCCATCTGATGAACTCCATCCACTCAGGATCCCCCACAGACCCATGCCCTCACCACATCTTCAACAAAGCAGACTCCATCATAGCACCGCACCTCCGAGACGTCATCAACTGCTCCCTCAACTCCGCAACCTTCCCGGAAAGCTCGAAACATGCCGAACTCAGCGCCCTCCTGAAAAAACCCACAGCTGACCCCACCGAACTCAAAAACTACCGCCCTATCTCACTCCTTCCATTCCCGGCCAAAGTCATCGAGAAAGCGGTCAACAACCAGCTCGCCGCCTTCCTCGAAACCAACAAATCCGTCGACTCCTCACAATCCGGCTTCAGAGCCAAGCACAGCACTGAAACCGCCCTTATCGCAGCAACAGACGACATTCGAACTCTACTGGACAATGGAGACACAGTTGCCCTCATTCTCCTCGACCTCTCCCCTGCCTTCGACACGGTCTGTCACAGCACCCTTTTACAACGCCTCAGAAACGTCGGAATCCAAGGAAAAGCACTAGAATGGATCACCTCGTTCCTCACCGGAAGAACCCAGAGAGTCCGCCTTCCACCATTCAAGTCAAAGGCCACTGAAGTCATCTGCGGCGTACCACAAGGATCTTCACTCAGCCCCACCCTCTTCAACGTATACATGAGCCCCCTTGCGGTCATTGCACGCCAACACAACCTCAACATCATCTCCTACGCCGACGACACTCAACTGATCCTATCACTCACCAGAGACCCTAACACTGCCAAAACCAACCTGCATGAAGGAATGAAAGAAGTAGCAGAATGGATGAAGCACAGCCGTCTGAAACTGAACTCAGACAAAACAGAAGTCCTCATCCTAGGCTCCTCCCCCTCCGCCTGGGACGACTCTTGGTGGCCAGAGGCCCTGGGAAAAGCACCCATCCCGACGGACCACGCACGGAACCTGGGCGTCATCCTGTATTCCTCACTTTCAATGAACAGACAAGTCAACGCCGTCTCTTCATCTTGCTTCAACATTCTTCGCATGCTCAAAAAAACATTTCGCTGGATCCCAACCGAAACTAGAAAAACAGTCACCCACGCTCTGGTCACGAGCCGACTGGACTACGGAAACACCCTCTACGCCGGTACCACCGCAAAAGTCCAGAAAAAACTCCAACGCATCCAGAACGCTTCAGCCAGGCTCATATTAGACATCCCGCGTAAAGAACACATCTCTGGTCACCTGAAAAACCTCCACTGGCTCCCCGTCAATAAGAGGATTACTTTCCGGCTTCTTACCCACGCACACAAAGCACTCTACGAAACCGGACCTGAATGCCTCAACACACGACTGTCCTTCTACACCCCCCCTCGCCAGCTACGATCCTCCAACCAAGCCCTTGCCACTGTACCTCGAATCAACAAAACCACCATGGGAGGTAGATCCTTCTCCTACCTGGCAGCTAAAACCTGGAACTCACTTCCCACTCACCTTCGCCTTACTCAGAACCACCTAGCATTCAGAAAGCAACTTAAAACGTGGATATTTGACAAGTAATTCCCCATCCTTCTTCAAGCGCCTTGAGACCCTCTGGGTATGTAGCGCGCTATATAAATTTATTGACTTGACTTGACTTGACAGTTCCGTCTCATCCTTGGTATGCCCTGGCTAACTTTACATGACCCATTTGTGTGATGGGCCACTCACACAATACTTTTGACTTCCAAATACTGCAAAGAACACTGCACCCGACAAGCTACCTTTTCTTAAGAACCGAGGCCACTCAGGCCAGTTTACTGGCAACCACTTGAGTAAGCAATAGCTATTCTTGTGCTACCGCCTTTGCAGACGAGTACAAAGAATTTCAGCCTATCTTCGATAAACAGAAGGCCACCCAACTTCCACCCCACCAGGTTTATGACTGCGGTATTGAGCTGATACCCGGAGCAGAGATTCCATGCAGCAGGGTATATGCCCTTACAGAGCCAGAGACTCACTACCTAAGAAATGACCTTGATGAGAATCTAGCCTCCGGTTTCATCAGGCATTCCTCATTACCCGCTTCTTCACCCCTCTTTTTCATCCCTAAGAATGATTGCGATGAATTACGCATGTGTTTTGACTACAGAGCGATCAACCATGTTACAGTTTAAAATCGTTACCCCTTACCCTTGATTCCGATACTGTTGGACCAACTCAAGGGGGCTCGCTATTACACCAAACTGGATTTACGAGGTGCCTACCATTTGGTGAGGGTCAAAAGCGGTGATGAGTGGAAGACCGCCTTCTGGACAAAGTTCGGGCTCTTCGGAGACAGAGCGATGCCTTTTGGGCTCTGTAATACCCCAGCGGCCTTTCAATACTTCATGGATGAAGTACTTCGAGGATTTCTGGACACATTCTGCATTGTATGCATAGGCAACATTCTTGTCGATTCGTCTAGTCTTCAAGAACACGTACTACTTGTAAAAACCGTCCTAGACCGGCTGCGACAACACTCATTGTATGCCAAATTGGAGAAGTGTTTGTTTCATGTCCAAGAAGTTGCATTTCTAGGATATATCATCAATGCAAAAGGATTTCAGATGAAGACAGGCAAGGTGGATGCCATCACCCAGTGGAACCCCCCCAGCATGGGAAATCTGTACAAAGCTTCCTGGGGTTCGCCAACTATTGTTGGCGTTTTATTAAAGACTTCTCGAAGATCATCCAACCCATCTCCAGCTTGTTAAGAAAAAACACTCTGTTTCTTTTCAATGTTTTGAAAGAACGGTTCACACAGGCACCTATTCTCAGGCACCCTGACCCTCAATTTCCTTTCATAATGGAAACCGACGCCTCACAACTCGCAATAGGAGGAGTCCTGTCCCAATGCCATCCTACGACCAGACAGCTACACCCTGTGGCTTATTTCTCAAAAAAGCTCACCCCCAGCAAAGTTAACTACTCTATCTCAGACAAAGAATTACTCGCTATTAAACAAGCTTGCGAGGAATGGAGGCATTACCTCCTGGGAGCAAATCATGTCATTAAAATTTACAAAAAATCACCGGAACCTGTTGTTCTTGAAAACTGCCAAGGCCTTAACACCACGTCAGTTGAGATGGACTCTTTTCTTCTCCGATTATGACTTCATTATCAAGTACCGACCCGGTCCCCAGAATGGCAAGGAAGATGCGCTATCCCGTATTGAAGATCCCGAGATACCGATGCTACCGGAAAAACCCGAACCCCTACAATACTCCATGAGGTGTATTTTCCAACCCCATCGATAGATTTGATCACTTCACAAGACTTTATAGAGGACATCAAGGTGTCCGTAGCAGACATCAACACTGAGACCTGGATTCAGGAATATCCCGAGTATCGCACAAAGAAGAATGACCTGTTGTATCATTACCAAGCCTTGTATGTCCCGAACTCCGATTTACAAACTCAAGTGTTAGAATGGGCTCATGATTCCACATTGGGTGGACACCTGGGAAGATACTAAACCATCGCCAGTATTGAAAGAACCTTTTGGTGGCCCACAGTGAGGAAAGACACCGAGACGTACCTGAAGAATTGTGCTGTGTGTGCACAGGGAAAAGCTGACCACAAAAAACCAACTGGTCTCCTACAACCATTGCCATTTCCCCTCGCATGTGGCATACTGTGTCAATGGATTTTATTGTTGAAATGCCGCCTTGTGAAGGGTACACAACCATATTGGTGGTAGTGGACCATTTATCTAAGATGGGAAATTTTATACCTCTAAAACGGTTGCCGACATCCAACGAGTTGGGCATTGTTTTCCTCCAACACGTGATAAGACTTCGCGGAATACCAAGTGTTCTTATCACAGACAGAGAAACACAGTTCACTTCTCGTTTTTGGAAAGCTTTATACAAAACAATGCACATTGAAGCTAGGCTATCAACCAGCTACCATCCACAGACAGACGGAAAGACAGAGCACTTGAAACAAACTCCGGAACAATACCTCCGTTGTTTCACCCTCTAAAATATATTGAACTGGTATACTCTTCTATGGATGGCAGAGTTCGCTTACGACAACGCTAAACACTCCACGCTAGGTTGCTCACCGTTCTTTTGCTTGAACGGTCATCATCCCAATAGGCTTACTTTTGAATGGCTGATCGAGTCAAAGCTTCCGAGCATTCAAGAACATCATGCTCACCTCAGGCCGTGTTGATTGACGCCAAGCAGTATCTTGTGTCAGCTCAACAGGCACACAAACGCTTTGCTGACAGAAAAAGATCCCAAGAACCCGTTTACCAGGTGGGGGACAAGGTATGGTTATCTACCAAGAACATACACCTTAAGGGAGCAAAAAAACTAAAACCAAAGTATATTGGTCCTTATAGTATAGAGGAAGTCATAAACCCTGTGGCCATGAGGTTATCCTTACCCGATTCTTGGCACAGCCATCCTGTATTCCATGTCTCACTGCTCCAACCCTGTCCTACTAGCGTAAGATTACCTAAATGACCCCACCCTTTGGAAATAGACGGGCAAGATAAATTCGAGGTACACAAACTCCTCGGTTCCCAAATAGTGAGGGGGCGAGTGCAGTACTTGGTGGATTGGAAGGGTTTTGGGGTGGAGTACAGAACGTGGGAGCCAGTACAGAACCTTAAATGTCCCGAATTGGTGGAACGCTTCCACGTTACTCATCCGGGTAAACCTGGACAACCGCCGAGTTGGCGATCCTTGAGCGGGGGTTCTGTTGCGATTGCAAGTTCTAGACAGGAAGGGAGAGCTGACTCAGTGAATGCACACAATATACCCATTGCTTGTCTGAATGAAAGCCTGTTTTTACGTTGTCCGACTCCCTGCACTACAAATCCCAGAAGGCCATGGGGCACACTACCAGGAAATAAAACCGATGTGACTCAGTATGGCCCATCCCGATCTAAGCTCCGCCTCTTTAGGAAGTCGGCGCTTGACAATCGTTTGAGGCCTTGTAGCGGATGGTGTTCCCCACTGGAGGACTCTCGTTGGCAAAGCCGCAGAGACGCTGCCTTTCCCTGCCGGATTGTTTCAAAGCCATAGAGCAGTCGGGTGCTCTTTATGGATTCCTGAAGTCAGTGAGTGAAAAGGCTTCCGGCATGGGAGACACAGGTATTTCTTCGAGAGTGGTAGACTGTGCACTGGAGCGCTAGAGAGAATTGTTTGTTAAGCCCGGAAGCAACAGCTGATTCTAGCAGCGGGCCGTACTCTTGCGTAGGGCTACCCGCCCTCCTTAATTCATTCCCGGTTGGGACTTGTGTTTTGTTTACATTTAGGGCGCTAGACTATCGGATATTTCCTAAAAGGCCTCAAATGTTTTATATGCGTGCCGTGAATCTCACACAGCGGAATAACATTTCTTTTGCATTTTGACTTTAACCCTGTTGTTCTCCAGTGTACGTAGGCAGTGCACTAAAGTTCTAAGGTTTGGACAGAGTTCTAAAAGGAATGAGCTCAAGAGGTCCAGTACACAGATTCAGACTATGCAGAAACAATGCGAAAATCCCAAACTACCAATGGGAGATAAGCGTTCTAGACCAGACCTGTGAAGCAACAGCGATTCTTTTATTATTTTGTCTCCTTCCCTTTTTCCCGGTGTGCTCACCTCCATAGAGTGGTCATAGTACATTGTGGGGGATAGTGCTCAGGGTAAGAGGGAGGCCATTCTCCACGTCATGGTTCCTGCTGGCTGCTGCGAAAGGTTAGCGCCGTATTTTCCCTTCCTTGTGCTACTGACAACCTGACAGCATTACACATTGGAAAATGTTTGCTTGTAAGAGAGATTTAGTAATGAACAAGTCTAGAACTAATGTAAACAGACAATTCAAAAGGAAACAAGTAAAAACAGAATCTAACTTTCAGTTCCGGGGACAACAGGATTGATTTGCTTTCTGGTCAAGTAGCAGCAGCAGCAAAGGGAAGACTTGGATGTTAGGGTTCATGGCGGAAAAAGGAAATGGATGTTGTGTGTTTCCTTTAGGGCCCACTTAGTTGGCTCATATTTGAGTTATTTTGCACATTTAGACTGCTTTGTCTTGCACAAGTTACACATGGCACTTTTGTGCCACAACATAATTTTAGGAAAGTACTGCACATGTGTTTGTTATTGTTTCAGACTGTCTGAAAATCTTGTGCAAGGTCAAACAACACTGCGCCCAGTCTTCTGTGTGTTCGTAGCAAAAGTAGCTTAGCACTTAGACACAACATACATCCACACTGCTGTTTTAAGGAAGACACCTTGTAACATATACAAGACACGTCATTTTAAAAACAGAGAGAAAACATTCTAGAAAAGCAAAGGTCCAGACGAGAGAGAGAGATGCTCTACCTGAGAGGTAGAACTACCTATGCATACCAGGTATGGGGTTTGCCACTAAACCCAGATATCTATAATATAACACAGTTTTTCCATAGTGGGGGTAGGCTGAGGCAGATAAATAATACACCACGGTAGGGCCTCTTATTGTTTATAGTTTACTAGTAACACTCCTAACTCTGTTGGGATTCATGTGTTTTCTAGTTGCAGTGCAGATGTTTTATAATAAAGCACAATAGGTTTCAATAAATATTGAAAACTGTTCTTGTATCTTTTTTGTTTATTATGGACATGCATGAGTGAGAAAACAAAAGGTTGGCAGTCTGTTTCCACGGCTCCCCGAGGGGCTAGAGTCTTGCGTTCTGGAATGCTAACCTACCTGTAACTCTGGGAATGTTAGGAGGGCAGGTAAAGCACTTTGAGCTAGTCTGGATTGGGGCTCATAGGTACTGATGGGGTATGGTGACTCAGTCCCTACATAGTGAAGTTCCATTGTACCAGGCATAGATCTGTTTACACAGAATCCCTGAAACATGGGGAAAGAAAAAATGGTACGTTTCTACCTTATATCCCTTCGAATCCTCCAACTTAAGTGTGGCGGTTTACCCACCACAGTTATATTGACGGAAAGGCATGAATCGCAGAAAACTTGACTGAACTCCCTCCAACAGCCGCTTTTGCCAATGACGCTGTCGACTCGTGGGACCAGATCCGCCAAGATATAAATCAAGCCTTAAAACCAGAGGAATGCAAAAACAACAATTGATGGACAGAATGCAGAACAATGTCATACATTCACCCCAATACAGGGCTCTGGGCCTAAATCCTTTGTTTTGTCTGCTCACCATGCCATTCCAGTTTTGACCCAGCCATATACAAATCAGTTTTGACCCTGCACCCAATGGGAACAGTCCAGCCCAAACTACCAGGTCAGGTAGAAGCATCCTAGGGCCGGTTTCGGGCTTTCAGCCCTCATCAGCCAGGATAGCTTGACTCCAGCGGCATGGAGAGCACAGGACTCACGTCTGAGCATACCCGTCCCACTCGGGGTAACACATGCTAAAAGAACAATTGATAGACAGAATGCAGAACATTGTCATACATTCACCCCAGTACAGAGATCTGGGCCTAAATCCATTGTTTTCTTGCTCACCATGCCAGACGTGGGTCCCTTGCTCACTTTGCCACTGGATTCAAGCTAGCCTGGCTGATGACGGATGATTAGCCGGAAACCGGTCCCAGGATACCTGTTTCTGGTCCAAGGATGACATGGCTGGACTGTTCCCATGAGGCACAGGGTCAGTCTGATTTGCATATGGCCATGTCTGAACTGGGGTGGTGGAGTGAGCTAAAGAATGATGATGGATTAAACCCAGATCATTTGACTGGGGGTGAGTGCTTGCATTGTTCAACACTCTGTCCATCATCCCCTTTGCTTTTGCTTTAAATCCAGAGGAAGCATACAAATGCAATCTGTAGAGCTGGCAAAGCCACAATCCTCATAACAAATAAATAACCCAGGTGCCACAACCCACGACACTATATCGTCATCAGACCTGTGCAATCACACAACATCAAAACACCAATAGTGTGAGGAAATGGACCTGGATCAGACAAAATGTAGCGTGCACTGTGTGAATCTTATTGTGTGGTTTGCAGTGTGCGATTGTAGCACAAGTGTGGCCTGAATGATGACAACTTCTTTAGAGGGTTTTCTTCTGTCTGAGAGGGGGCTGTGAGAGGAAGCTGGCAGTAGTCTGAAATGAGGGTCACGGACTCTGTTCATGCTGATGACCTACATAAAGCACAAACACTTAAGATGAAGCAGCCACAATCATGGATCCTTCAACTGCCTGCTGCTGAACTTTCCGTGGTGTTCTCCCTCAGGGCATTGTGCTACCTTTCGCGGCCCCCGCTTCGCGGGAGCCGCTCGCTGGATTGAAACTCTGCTGGCTCTAAACCTCTTGAAACTGGGGGACTTTGCTTTTATTGCCTGAACCATCGACGGACAAGAGGCGGGACTGCGAGGACCAGACTGTCCAGAGCCGATGATCGGCCGCAGCTGGTCCTCTTCTCGCCCCCTCCAGCACAAAGACCGTGCAGCGTCCGTGCTCAGTGGGATCCTTCAACTGCCTGCTGCTGAACTTTCCGTGGTGTTCTCCCTCTGGCCATTGCGCTACCTCTCGCGGCCCCCGCTTCGCGGGAGCCACTCGGTGGATTGAAACTCTGCTGGCCCTAAACCTCCTGAAACCGGGGGACTTTGCTTTTATTGCCTGAACCGTCGACGGTCGAGAGGCGGGACTGCCAGGTCCAGACTGCCCAGCGCCGCTGATCGGCCGCAGCTGGTCCTCTTCCCGCCCCCTCCAGCACAAAGACTGTGCAGCGTCCGTGCTCAGTGGGATCCTTCAACTGCCTGCTGCTGAACTTTCCATGGTGTTCTCCCTCTGGCCAAACTCACATTTTTTTCAGCTAAAAACAACTTATTCAGAATTTACCATATAGAGTGTGTGCTTTCCATTTTATGTTTGTTTTGTTGTGTGTATTGTCTCCCCCCTTCCTTTACCAGAACAGGTCAGAGCACTAATGTTTAACTGTAGCATATTATGTGTACAACGTTCACTGTGCATCCCCTTTTTCTCTTCCATAAGTGATCTGTGTTTGAGCATTGGGAAGCGCACGTGAAGTAACTGTGCTCTCTTTTACAGGCTTATTCTCAGAAATACTGACAGAGCTTTAGAAAACATATACCTGTACCACATAGGTATTGTATTTTAAATCACTTGTATATATTTCTTCACATATTGATAGCAACACAGTGAGTGACAGAGGGATCTTACTCCATCCTTACAAAGAAGCATTACGACTTCAAAACATGTTGACACCCCCAGGAGAACCAGCACATTACTAGCGTGATTTCTCCGACTCACCCTTTTTTAAGAATACCAGCCTATGACCAAATAAAGTTTTTTTTAATCCATAAGGGCAGGTATTTTTTAACATCACTTTTTCATTCACCCCTGACCCTTTTCACTCACAACAAATACACCTCACATAGCACTTACAAAAACAAAGTGCTGCAGCGTAGTCGCCAGTCATAGCACGCCCCGTCCTGCAGTGGGAGGGAAGTCCCCGATGATTAAGCATGACACCAAGGGCCCTTTTGGTGTGTGAGGGGTATTTTAACAAATACAGTGTATGCCTTACACTTCTAGACATAGAGAAACCTATATCATTCTTAAAGGCAGACTGTTATAGGACATAACAATTTCACAGTGCACAAGACAGGGGTATCCGATGTCACCCATAATTGTCTGTATTTTTATAGAACTGCTTTAAGGTCTAAAACTAATATTAGACCAATTTTTCCTGACACAACTAGACTCAAACTTTATGCAGATGATATGCTTTTATTTTTAGATTAGGCCAAACAATATTAAATCATCATTTCAAACAACTGCTATAGTTACACCATTACGGGGATGTGAAAAAGAATTCTGCCGAAACAAAGCTACTTATTTTTAATGAGAAAAATAATTGGGAAAAAAAATCCTCTTTTGGTAGAAAGTTGCTCTAATCAATGCCTAAAATGCCCTAACCCAGGAGGTTGGGTCCATATAATGTGGTCCAACCCAGTTCCACAAGATTTTTCTAAGAGGCTGCACGAATTATAAAAAATATTTAGTAAATTATTGTAATCCCAGACTCAAGTTTGGTTTTACTGGTAGGCTCCAAACACTTAGACATTGTGTCTAAGGCAGCACGCCAGATTCCAGGGACCAAATCAGTGATCACTTCTTAACAGAAGAAACTTAAAGAAACCCCATGTTTTTTTGAACGGGCTAATAAGCTTAAGAAGGTGTAAGGATTAGAAGAAATATATGCAAAGGCTGGTGTCTTTGAAACTTTTGTTCAGATTTCTTGGCGGTATGTGAATTTGATAGAAAAAAGGATATAAAATTAAATGAAACTTAACAACATAAAGACGTGTTGTTAAGTCCTGCTGGATTTTGGTGTTTAATTAGATCAGATGAGTATTTTTATTATTGTGTTTGTTAAACTGATGTAAAGATTTTAGGTATTTACTGCAATCCTGCAATTTAGATTTTAGTATTTGTATTTAACAGAAATTTAAAAAAGGTGATTGTAGAATATTAATATTATGAGCATCATTTACCCTTTTGTGTACATCTATAAACCTAGTCTGAGATCTTTTTTAAAAATCAGTATATAGCCTGGAGCACTGTGGGTCTATCCTCCAAACTTGAAGACATGCTGGTGTTTTTAAAATTATCTGATGTATAATGGAGTGTGTTGTAAGGAAGACAATCTCCACAATGCAGCTTGGAAAATAAGAAGTCTGAAATAAGCAATAGCAATAAAATATTATGTAGTAGATGCACTGTACAAGCATTAAAACCACGTAGAAAAGTGCTCAGTACGCCATAGTCTGGGCATTAGTGGTGTGGGTTGTGCGAGATGTACCCCCACCCCCAGATTTCAGAGTGGAGGGGACATAAGGAACAAGGGTGGGAGGGGACGAGGGACCAAAATATTTTTTCCTCTCACCTCCATGATTCTCATTGTGAAAATGCTAGCTGTAATGGCCCTGAACTTGACCTGCTTCCAGTTACCCTTGACCAAGCTGATAACCACATGGTGAAGGTAATGTCACAGAGGCTCCTATGCCCTGTGTCTTTTTATTTGTGCTGCAACCCTCCAGCAATTTTTCTCACTTCATTGCCACAAAGCAGTGTTTGCTGATTGCTGTCTGCATCCTGCACCTGCTCAGCCCAACTGCACCTGCTGCCTTGAAAGCAAACACTGCAGGGCAACAAGGAATATTTGAAGAGGGAGCAAAGTCTCGCTCAGTCTGAGGCCCGCAGGCTTCCACTGCCATAGAAGGTAAAGAGGATGGTCGCTGGAAATACGAATATATGATTATTCCACGCTAACAAGTACCACGCATGGCATTACCACGCAAATTTTACTTCGCAAGTGGCTTTACCGCGCTGCTTTTTAGAACGGAGGATTTTACTTCGAGAAAAAAAAACGTTACGAAACATCTAACGTCTTGTCATTGGAATCTACATAATGATAGTGATAGGCTAAATAAAATATGACTAACTACATAACCCAATACATCGATTTTTAAAACAACAAATTACCTTTGCTTTTTAAATTCATTTTCTTTAATGTGCGCTTAAATATATATTTTTTTTAATATAGATTATATTCTTACCTGCACGCCTTTCATCAGCAGCCCTTACTTCTATCCACCACGGAAACAAGCGTCAAAACACTTCTACCAAAATTTTAAAAGGACTTCTATTATGACGTCTTTTGGGAGGCTCTTTCCTTTAACGTCAGAGGCACTGAATTCCTTTTTTTTATGTTACTAACCCGCTCGTTTGTTTTTTTGGGGGGATGGGGGGAGACCCCCCCCAGCCCCTCATACCCACACACGTTGGTCAACTGGAAGGATTTTTTTTGGGGGGGGGGGAGACCCCCCTACAGCCCCCCCAAGCCCACGCAGATCGTACACGCTGGACGACTGGAAGGAATACCACTTGCGTGGTAAAGACGGTCGTTGAAGGCATACGCGTGGAAAAGACGTTTACGTGGTAAGTGCCTCGTAGTAAACGTCACGCGTAGTATTGCTTTCGTTGTAAATGATGTTTCCCGGAAATACAGTAGTTGCCTAAGATAGATAGATAGGTACGTTTTTATTGCACAGTTACTTAAAATCATTGTAATTAGTCAAAAAAAAATTTCAAGAAAAACTGTAAGAGTACAACAACTGGTAGTACCTTACAGACATTTTGTAATCCTATTCCTCACCAGGGACATAGGTTTAAAGTCACTATAAATTAGAAGAAGGTGCTTTTGGTTATTATGCAGGTTGCCTTAAAATTCAGGAGAATGTTCGGGCTTCATCAAGGTTATTGCAGCTGTCATAAATTTCATAAAATGTGCGGTCAATTACAGAGTCACCTCTCATACACTCTCCTAATGCATCTTGGCAAGTCCGAACATTTATGTTGCGCCAAATGGGGCAGAGCCCTAATTTCCTTAAGGCGGTCAAGTTGCTGCAGATACATAAAACATGAGTTAATGAATCTTCCCCATTTGCGCAAAGGCGGAACTGTGCCCTTCTCGCCCTGGTAGCTCCCACCGTACCTAAATGTCAGCAAAGGAACTAGGCCGAAGCATAGCCTCATTAGTTGGTGCTTCCTTATTGGCTTGAGGGAAGTCAAAAGATAGTAGGGCGGTGCCCCACAATTGTAGAGTATTGACGTCCAACTCCCATAACAATTATTTTACAGCCAATGCATCACGTTCTGCCGACAATGAATTTCCTTGTTTTCTTAATAGTTTTAATAGTTAAAAGAGTTGAATATGGTGGCGGTGTCTGCAAGACACCGCCATCCATATTACTATGCAGGCGAGATGCAGCCTTCTTGCTGCCACGGAAAGGCATGCAATGTTCGGAGTTGGGGACCCGTTGTGGGCCCCCAGGGTTTGGGGGGGGTGCACATGGGGGGTACCCCCCTGCCCTCTGCATTTGCATGGACAACTTGGCAGGCACCGCAAGGTGCCTGCCACGTTGTGCATGTAAATGCACAAATGCCTTTTTTGCATTGCAGCGGGTGTTGCTGACAGCACTGCCCACCGCAATGTAAAAAATGCAGGATGTTCCCGCCAGTGTGGCGGGCGCATTCTAGTTGTATATGCGGGACTGCCGCACACATAGCAACCCCCCAATGCCGGAAACAACGACATCACCCCTTCGCAAGACCTCTGCAACTCCCTCGCCTCCTACTTCCACAACAAGATCGCGGACATACACAACAGCTTCAGCACTCAACCGACGAACGCCACGACCGAACCACCGCCCCCCACCACCACCCTCCGCGCCTGGACTCCGATCAACACCGAAGACACCGTCCGCACGATGAACTCCATCCACTCCGGATCTCCGACCGACCCCTGCCCTCACCACGTCTTCAACAAGGCCGACGCTGTCATCGCACCCCACCTGCGGGACATCATCAACACCTCCTTCGACACCGCCACCTTCCCGGAGAGCTGGAAGCACGCCGAACTCAGCGCCCTACTCAAGAAGCCATCGGCCGACCCGACCGACCTCAAGAACTACCGCCCCATCTCGCTGCTCCCGTTTCCTGCAAAAGTCATCGAGAAGACCGTCAACAAGCAGCTGGCCGCCTTCCTCGAGACGAACGGATCCCCCGACCCCTCGCAGTCTGGCTTCCGGGCCAACCACAGCACCGAGACCGCCCTGATCGCAGCCACCGATGACATCCGAGCGCTGCTCGACAACGGAGAAACAGCAGCCCTCATCCTCCTCGACCTCTCCGCGGCCTTCGACACTGTCTGCCACCGTACCCTAGTACAACGCCTCAGCAACGTCGGAGTCCAGGAGAAGGCACTGGAGTGGATCATCTCCTTCCTCGCCGGAAGGACACAGAGAGTCCGTCTCCCTCCGTTCAGATCTGAAGCCACCGAAGTCATCGGCGGCGTCCCTCAAGGCTCCTCGCTCAGTCCAACCCTCTTCAACGTCTACATGAGCCCCCGCGCAGACATCGCACGCCAGCACAACCTCAACATCATTCCTACGCCGACGACACCCAGCTGATCCTCTCCCTCACCAACGACCCCGCCACCGCCAGAGCCAACCTTCACGAAGGGATGAAAGAGGTAGCCGAATGGATGAAGAACAGCCGCCTGAAACTGAACTCGGACAAGACGGATGTCCTCATCCTAGGATCCTCACCCGCCGCCTGGGACAACTCCTGGTGGCCCCCCGCCCTAGGCAGCGCACCCAAACCAACAGACCACCCACGCAACCTGGGCTTCATCCTGGACTCCTCCCTCTCCATGACCAGACAAGTCAACGCCGTCTCCTCGTCGTGCTTCAACATCCTGCGCATGTTACGTAAGATCTTCCGGTGGATCCCCACCGAGACCAGGAAGACGGTCACCCAGGCCCTCATCACCAGCCGTCTGGACTACGGCAACTCCCTCTACGCCGGAACCACCGCCAAGCTCCAGAAGAGACTCCAGCGGATCCAGAACGCCTCAGCACGTCTCGTCCTGGACATCCCCCGTCGCAGCCACATCTCCGGACACCTGAGAGACCTGCACTGGCTCCCGGTCAACAAGAGAATCACCTTCCGACT